>NW_027040588.1:600000-940011 GCF_037179485.1 Ochlerotatus camptorhynchus | reverse complement strand
CCCTCTGGGCATTGCATGGATACCTTCTCGTCGAGCTTTCCATTTAGAAAAGCGGTCTTGACATCTAGATGGTGAATCCCCATTTCATTCGTCGTTGCGAGTGCCAATAGGGTTCTGATGGTGCCACCGGTGCGAAGGTTTCTTCGTAATCCACGTGTCTTCGTTGTGCGTAGCCCTTAGTTACCAACCTTGCCTTGTAGCGCAATGGATATCCGTCAGCATTCGTTTTTAGGTTGAGTACCCACTTGTACGGTACGGGATGTACCTCCTTGGGACATTTCACCACGATCCAGGATTCATTCTTCTGCAGTGCCCACAGCTCGTCTTGGATTGCTTGCCTCCACTCACGCTCGTCAGGATGACCGTTGACTTCGGTGTAGCATTCCGGAACCTGTTGGTATTCACACCAGCAGAAAGAGCTCTGTATGGAATAAAATCAGAAAACCAACCTGGTCTTTTGCACTCCCGACCAGTTGACCTCGAAACACTACCACTGGGTTCGTTCCTTTCTAATGGTGGTGGAAGTGCCGCTGCGCTTTCCTCGTCAAGCCTGGTACGCAGCTGAAAAGAAAACGGAAAAGTAATTTTTGAGGAATATTCCCAAAAGTAAATTTGACAGCTGACAGGGAGGTGTCTTTTGCTAAATTTTGAGTTCATAGGTAGGTGTCGTCTAATTTTAAAATCAACAATTATCAATTTTTATGTTGTTAAAATGCGTCCAAAACATCATTTTTACAACAAACGTTAAAATTACCTAACGGAATAATTGGTCAGACCATTATTCCGCAAGGAAAATGAAATTGCATTCAGAATGCGCCACCTTCATATCGATCACGATACTAATGTAATCGATCTTTCCTTTACCGATTTCTTTTGAACTGCGTACTGGGTCAAGAAATGCTAAGGAAAAGAAATTTCTTTAGCATTCCGTGTCCTATCCCGTAGCACGTAAAAACGTCATTACTTTTCAGCTGCGTACCATGCTTCAGCTGTAGAATAGTCACCAGAATCACGAGCATCATCGTTGCTGTCTTCGTCCTCTTGAAGGTCTGTTTGTTGTTCCACTTTCCCCCCCTTTTGCCCGGGAGCTGCTGATACCTCCGGAATAATTAGTCGTCGTTTTCACTCGGCGACTTGAACGGGAATGCTGTTTCATTGCACCTAACATCGCGCGCCAGAAACATTTTCTTCGATTCTTGGTCCCAAAGCCGGTATCCAGTGGGTGAGTACCCAAGCATTACGCACTTTCGTCCAGTCGGATCCAGCTTACCCCGCTTTTGTTTCGGTACCCAGGAGAATGCTCTAAGTTTGGTGACATCTGGCTTCTCCCCATGCCATTTTTCCGTAGGCGTCTGGTTCCCTTTAATCGCTTCAGTTGGGCTTCAGTTGGTAACGTACACCGCATTCAGGACCGCTTCACCCCATAGATATTTCGGCGCACTTGATTCCGTCAGCATGGCTCTCATTTTCTCAACTATGGTGCGGTTATAACGCTCCGCCAGACCATTATGTTGTGGGGTGTATCCCACCGTTGACTCCACTTGCCAAGATCACACCTCAAATTCGCGATTTTCGTTCCGAATTTTGCCGTCGCCATTGCTTCGTATACCTTGAAATAATCGAACACCTGTTAATTTCTCGTCATCAGGTAAACGACTCCGAAGTGCGTGTAGTCGTCAACAAACGAAAAAAAATAGCGAAAACCATCAGATGTCGCCGGAGTTTTCTGCCCACAGACATCTTGCTTTCAGCGCATGCATTCTTTGGTACAAGCAACGTAAATATTTACCTTATTTGACAAAGCCCAAGTAATCATGTCGTTTGATTATTGAAAACAATTTGAATGAAGAAAAGAGACCTACTGCTGTCATGATTACCTGGGTTTTGTCAAATAAGGTAAATATTTACATTGCTTGTACCAAAGAATTGCAAAATTTAGCATCACCATGGACCGTCCAGTCCATCCACCATCATGGAATTCTTAAGTTTCAGCACATTTTTGAAACTGAGGTGCGCCAATAGTTTCATTATCTTTCGTAAGGATTGCAAGATCCGGCATGAATTCGATGTGCACGCCAGCCTTTAGCAGCCTTGCCAACGATAGCAGATTGTATTTCAGCTTTTTGTCCGAATGATAACGTGTACCGGTTCTTTCCGATGCACAGCTTACCCTTCACGGTACCTTCCTTGGTGGCTACCAGTACCTCACCATCCTTCGCACTATCGATGTGCAATGGCTCGTCTAACTTACAGATGTCGTGAAAATAATCCTCACTGCTTACCATGCGACAGCTAGCGCCCGAGTCCAGAATCCATTCGATTTCATCCTACGACTGTGCCTCAATTGTTCCGGAAACTAAGGCCACCATTGGTATCTTCGCTACTTGAGCCCGATCGGATTTTTCGGGTCGTTCTTTCCCCTTGGGACAAGCAAACTTCTTATGCCCAGGCTCTCCTTGGTAGTAGCATTTTCCGAGGAATTTCGCAGGTTTTCCACGTTGATTCCTATTCCTAGCCGCCAACACCACTCCGTCCATACCGTTCATAGCACTCGAACCGGATTGTCTTCCAGAACGCTTTTGTTCCTCCGCTAGAAGTCGTGCTTTGACGGTTTCAAGCTTGAGTAGTTGATCGTCCAAATTTTCCATCGCCTTGGTAACCACGTCGTAACTAGGTGGCAACGAAATAAACAGTTGACTTACCATGTCGAGCTCCGTGAGCGTGGCTCCGCATCCCTCAGCTGTCTTCTCAGCTCATCGAATCGACAAAAATGATCCGCCAGGGACGTTCCTTCCTCCATTCGTAGCATGGCCATTGATCGCTGGATGGACGTCCACATCGCTTTTGCTGTCTTCTTGTCGCGGATGTATTCTAAATGACTGTCTGCAACGTATGACACCAGGAGTGCCTTGGCCTTCTCGTCCTTCTCGCGGAATGCCGTTAGTGCTGCAGCACCTTCCGGTGCATCCTTCGTAATCGTCTCCTTCACTTCTTGGGCTGAAAGCTGCATCTTCACACGAAACCTCCACGTGTCGAAGCCCTCACCGGCAAACTGCACGATTCCTGCTTTCTTTGCACTGTCCAGTTTTATATCTGCTGGTTGCTATACAGGGGAATTGTTGGCTTCGGCAATACCTAAACCTATTATCGTCAGGGGGTAAACAAAGTCCTAGAGCACTCAAATTTGGCCAATAGTTGCTCTGAAACACAATGTATCTACATGCCAAAATTGAGCTCTCAAGGACGTTGTTTACCCCCCTGACGATAATAGGTTAAGGTATTGCCGAAGCAAACTTTTCCCCTATTTGTTATTTACTTATGCTTAGCAACCAGTACCTTATACTTATGTACAGTGTTGAAATCAACTGCTTGCTTAGATCTCAACATATAAAAATGAATTTCTGTCTGTCTGTCTGTCTGTCTGTCTTGGAAACCACTGAACCGATCGGCGTGAAAATTTGTATGCAGGGGTTTTTAGGGCGGTAAAGGTTCTTATGATGGTTTGAGACCCCTCCCCCTCCGATACAAATGAAACAGAAATTTCTGCATAACTCGAGAGCTAATCAAGCAAATGGAACCAAATTTGGCATGTGAAGGTATAAGGGGATGGTAATAGGGGGTAGCCCCTTCGATAAGGGGGGGGGGGCAACTACGTGCAATATAGTATGCCTTTTTTAGGAAAAACGTGGCAAGTGGGGGAGGACAGTGGTTGGTTTTTGAGAAAAAAAAACTTCTTTGTTGCCTTTATCTGCTACAGAATGTTCCGCTTTTTACTCTCGAAACAAACGGTCATTCCATGCATCCTTCTTTTTTCCAGCTGGAACTGAAGTTCATCAAAGCTTTTGTTCCTTTTTGGCTTGGAAGATTGAGACAATCCAAGATGGACAGAATTGCAGTGTTTTCGTCGGTTTTCTCTTACAGTTGCAAATTGTGCATTCTGCTTCGGTACGGTATTTATCGCCTTGATTCCTGAACACTTCATCACTCATCCCATCCCTCTTTCATTTTAAAAGCGGCACCAAACTTTTGAGATTGAGATGTACAATCAACTTTTAAAATTCTAGGATCAATCACTATTGCACCAGTATTGAGTGGCGTAGTGGTTAACATCCATGCCTCTCACGCCAAAGTCACGAGTTCAAATCTCACCCCCGGACAGGTCACGAATAACCCAAGAGTGTTAAAGTGACTATAATAATAAAAAAAAAAAATATTTTCATTTGAACTGAACAAACCTCAGCAACGGGTAAATCGATTTGAAAAAAATCAGCACTCAACAGTGTTGCCATTTTATATGATATGTTTCATGTCATACGTATCAGTGTGTGCCTTAACGTGCCAAACAATGTGTCATACTTTGTTTCGGCATAGTGTGCTGAGTTGATTCCCCCTTGTTTTGAACACTCTTCCGGCAAAATCGTTCAAGCTACGGAAGAACTACAAATTCTGTAACAGAGCTCTCTCGTCTTTCATCTGGCATAATTTTTTTAAATCAATTGAATCGTTATCAATATTTTCAGAACTGCAAGAGGAGCTCTTTAAAAAAAACATCTTCTGTCAAAACAATATAGAACCAACCACTAGAGGCGCTGCTATAAAAAAAATTATACGTCCAGATTCCAACTGGACCACTCTTTAGTAATTCAAAATGTAGGATTTCAACCGGCATCCGAAAAAACAAATCCCATCACAAATATTTACAACAATTTTGACATCCCCTTCGGAATTCCGGAATTTCTCTGGCATCCGGTGACGATGGTTATTTCCGTGCCTATACCATAGAACTTTTCAGTCGAAAGCTTCTGGAAGAATTAAAATCAGATAATATTGGACGAAGTCAAATCCTATTATAGTTATGTTATCAATCCATGTATGAGCAGAAGATAAATTGCACATAACCTCAAAATATCCGGAACAGTTTTCCGGTATCCACTGCAAATGTCGTACAAATATAATAGGGGAAATGGCTCTAATGTTGGCCTATGAATCTAAAGATTGGGCCCATCAATAAAAATCTTATGTTCTTCAAATTTTCTTAGAAAAATGCGTCATCTAGACAATACAAATGGATGTTTTTGGATGCTAGTGAAAAATTGCCAAAAATGCTTTCCTTTTAGATTGGGCCATTTCTAGGGGAAATTAGGCTGACATTAGGAACATTAACCACATATCGACCGGTTAATTATTTAATTATTCATTGAACCTGGTCCGCGCAATTGTAGGACATTAAAAATCGCACTTAGCTTCTTAAAATTCGAGCTAAGCTTCATTCGCTTCAGAAAGTTCAAAAAAATCCAACATAACAAACTGCGAACGGAACAAGCCCATTCATCTCTAACCTGTACTTGGTTTACTGACCTACAGTCTCAACCTGGTCTCCTTTACAATATGAACTTAACTTCAAACTTTTCCATAAACCACTTCCAACACAAAGCCCCGAGAGACGAAACTCGCCCAAATCCCAGCCAGGGCCAGAATCCTTCCCCGCACAACCATCGAAAGCCGATGCAAAGACGCCAAGCCAAAGAGCGAAGGTGTTGCTGCTGCAGCGCTGCAGTTCGCGTAGTTTTTAAGCTTGTTATGTAAATAAGTTCCACGTTCGCACGTTTCCGCTGCCTGCTTTCTACGAGCGCCCCCATTCGACCCAGGAAGAAAGCATCCGGGTACCACACTAATGCAACATGATGTTGCTATTAAAAAAACTAGGAGAACACATAAAAGCCAACCTCCGACCTCTCGTCCTTCTCTCCATCGAAAAAAAAAATATGCCAAAGAAAACTAGTTAAGACAACGTGATGGTAATCAGAAATAATGGCTTCGGGCCACGGCGCTCGAAATTACGTAAGAAGATGACGATGGCGAGAGCGAGAGAAGAAAAAAAAACACGTCCTACAAGAAAGAATGTTAATAACGTGTAATTTAGTGTTTTGTAAGTAGAGGAGACTCGTACGTGCCGCTTCAAGCTGACTTCCGGTAATCCTTCTGGAGCTTCGTTCCATGGATTGGCCAGCAACCGACCGACGATGACGGGACGGGACGTGACATGCCCATTTTCCTCTGCATTTTTTTACAGCCCCGATTGTAAAACCAAACGATTATTACCTTTTATTAACCTCCCATCGCACCATTCACTCACCCCTCGACAACCATTTTCCCTTTTTTTTCGCAATCTTATCGGAAACTTTTAACCGTCATGAAATGAGTCTTTCTCTATGCTTCTTTTCCAACCGCTTCCAAAACACAAAAGATTCAATTATACGGCTTCAACAAGGAACTGTACCACAACATGTCCGAAGCACAACACAAGGCCCAGGGCATCGTGGGGATCTCGCTGATGGTGCAGATCGGTGATACGCCCAACCCGGAGCTGCGGATAATCACCAGCACCTTCAACAAGGTCACCTACAAAGGTAGGTACTTTCACGGGACGATTTACATTTATCCTGGCTCATTTCTGTTCGCACGCAGGTTCTTCCATTCCGATCCGGCACATCTCGCTCCGGTCGCTGTTGCCAAACACCGAACAGTACATGACGTACGAGGGGTCCACCACGCATCCCGGCTGCTGGGAGAGCACGGTATGGATCATCCTGAACAAGCCGATCTACATCACCAAACAGGAGGTGAGGTTTGCAATCCTGATGATGGTCGACAGCTCGAATCTGATCATTCTGTTTACTTTGATTCTCGTTTTGCTAGCTATATGCCCTGCGGAAGTTGATGCAGGGTTCAGAGCAGACTCCGAAGGCACCGCTGGGGAACAATGCAAGGCCCCTGCAGGCGCTGCACCACCGGACGGTGCGGACGAACATCGATTTTGCACACACGGGAGCGAATAAGGTAAGTCGTGGTGGCTGGTTTAGAATCAGAATGCCCTTTCTTGATCACGATTTGGTGAAAATTGTGAAATCTCTTTGCATGGTGTCTCAGACTAGGGGATATCAGTTCATATATTTGATGTATTTCAAACTGTATTTTTTACAGGAAAAGTGAATCTTTAATTTTGAAAGTGTACTTATTTGACTAATTGCCGCTGAAGATAAATAAACTATTCATAATGTGTTCATTGATTGTCAACCATTGAAAATGAGCGAGAACTAGCAGAAAATATTGATTTGGCACACTAAAAAAGATACAGCAGAAACTGTACAAAAATACGGTAGAATTTCTACAAGAGATTCGGTAGAATCTCGTCAAGAGATTTGGAAGAAACTCTTTAAGAGATTCAGTAGAATCTCCACAAAAGATTCGGTAGAATTTCAACAAGAGATTTGGTAGAATCTCTGTAAGATATTCGGTAGAATCTCTGCAAGAAATTCAGTAGAATCTCTACAAGAGATTCGGTAGATTCTCTACACGAGATTCGGTAGAATCTCTACAAGAGATTCGGTAGAATCTCTACAAGAGATTCGGTAGAATCTCTACAAGAGATTCGGTAGAAGCTCTACAAGAGATTCGGTAGAATCTCTACAAGAGATTCGGTAGAATCTCTACAAGAGATTTGGTAGAATCTCTACAAGAGATTTGGTAGAATCTCTACAAGAGATTCGGTAGAATCTCTACAAGAGATTCGGTAGAATCTCTACAAGAGATTCGGTAGAATCTCTACAAGAGATTCGGTAGAATCTCTACAAGAGATTCAGTAGAATCTCTACAAGAGATTCGGTAGAATCTCTACAAGAGATTCGGTAGAATCTCTACAAGAGATTCGGTAGAATCTCTACAAGAGATTCGGTAGAATCTCTACAAGAGATTCGGTAGAATCTCTACAAGAGATTCGGTAGAATCTCTACAAGAGATTCGGTAGAATCTCTACAAGAGATTCGGTAGAATCTCTACAAAAAATTCGATAGAATCTTTACAAGAGATTCGGTAGAATCTCTACAAGATTTCGGTAGAATCTCTACAAGAGATTCGATAGAGTCTCTACAAGAGATTCGGTAGAATCTCTACAAGGGATACGGTAGAATCTCTACAAGGGATACGGTAGAATCTCTACAAGAGATTCGGTAGAGTCTCTACAAGAGATTCGGTAGAATCTCTACAAGAGATTCGGTAGAATCTCTACAAGAGATTCGGTAGAATCTCTACAAGAGATTCGGTAGAATCTCTACAAGAGATTCGGTAGAATCTCTACAAGAGATTCGGTAGAATCTCTACAAGAGATTCGGTAGAATCTCTACAAGAGATTCGGTAGAATCTCTACAAGAGATTCGGTAGAATCTCTACAAGAGATTCGGTAGAATCTCTACAAGAGATTCGGTAGAATCTCTACAAGAGATTCGGTAGAATCTCTACAAGAGATTCGGTAGAATCTCTACAAGAGATTCGGTAGAATCTCTACAAGAGATTCGGTAGAATCTCTACAAGAGATTCGGTAGAATCTCTACAAGAGATTCGGTAGAATCTCTACAAGAGATTCGGTAGAATCTCTACAAGAGATTCGGTAGAATCTCTACAAGAGATTCGGTAGAATCTCTACAAGAGATTCGGTAGAATCTCTACAAGAGATTCGGTAGAATCTCTACAAGAGATTCGGTAGAATCTCTACAAGAGATTCGGTAGAATCTCTACAAGAGATTCGGTAGAATCTCTACAAGAGATTCGGTAGAATCTCTACAAGAGATTCGGTAGAATCTCTACAAGAGATTCGGTAGAATCTCTACAAGAGATTCGGTAGAATCTCTACAAGAGATTCGGTAGAATCTCTACAAGAGATTCGGTAGAATCTCTACAAGAGATTCGGTAGAATCTCTACAAGAGATTCGGTAGAATCTCTACAAGAGATTCGGTAGAATCTCTACAAGAGATTCGGTAGAATCTCTACAAGAGATTCGGTAGAATCTCTACAAGAGATTCGGTAGAATCTCTACAAGAGATTCGGTAGAATCTCTACAAAAGATTCGGTAGAATCTCTACAAGAGATTCGGTAGAATCTCTACAAGAGATTCGGTAGAATCTCTACAAGAGATTCGGTAGAATCTCTACAAGAGATTCGGTAGAATCTCTACAAGAGATTCGGTAGAATCTCTACAAGAGATTCGGTAGAATCTCTACAAGGGATTCGGTAGAATTTTACAAGAGATTCGATAGAATCTCTACAAGAGATTCGGTAGAATCTCTACAAGAGATTCGGTAGAATTTCTACAAGAGATTTGGTAGAATCTCTACAAGACATTTGGTAGAATCTCTGCAAGACTTTCGGTAGAATCTCTACAAGAGATTCGGTAGAATCTCAACAAGAGATTCGGTAGATTCTCTGCAAGTGATTCGGTAGAATCTCTACAAGAGATTCGGTAGAATATCTATAAGAGATTCGGTAGAATCTCAACACGAGATTCGGTAGAATCTCCACACGAGATTGGGTAGAATCTCAACACGAGATTCGGTAGAATCTCAACGCGAGATTCGGTAGAATCTCAACGCGAGATTCGGTAGAATCTCTACAAGAGATTCAGTAGAATCTCTTCAAGAGATTCAGTAGAATCTCTAAAAGAGACAATCGAGAAGTACTCTCAAAACTTCACATAAGTTCATTAGAAACTTCTGTGAACTACATTCGAACGGTCCCAGAAGTATTCTAGGATGTTCCAAGAAGTTTCTTTGGAACTGCCCAGAAGTTCCCTTGTAATTTCATTGAAATTATCTCGGGACATCTAAAAAGTTCCTTTGAAGCTTCCCATAATTTCCTTTAGAAATTCCCTTCAATTGCTTCGAATCTTCCCTGAAGTTTCCTCGAAACTTCCTAGAATATTCCAGAAGTATGCTCGTTACTTCTCAGAAGTTTCCTCGAAACTACCTTTAATCTCCCTGGAATCTTCCAATCTCCATTTATTATCAGCAATCATTATCGCTGATTGGGTTAAACCCCAAGAAAAAATTACCTATTCCGTCTGAAAATGGTGTCCAGCAAACCTTGACCATTCATTTTTTTGGTGATTTAATCACCTGTTTTGTATGAAAACAAACAATTTGACAGCTCCCAACGAGCGGATGACATTCTGAGATGGTATGAGGTTGCGTTTCAACCAGTAAATGATCGCTTGAAATTTCCCAGGAGTTCCCAGAAAACTTATCATAAGTTCCCTTGGAACTTCCAAAATTAAGCTTGGTCGCAACCTCCCTGATGTGTTTTTGGAACTTCCTTGAAGTTTCTTTGGAATTTCCTAGAAGTTACCTCGGAATTTCATAGCAGGTCCCTCGATACATCTCCGAACTTACTTCGAAACATTTCAAAAATTCTCTCGAAACATATCAATATCCACTCGAAACTTCCTAGAAGGTCCCCTGATACTTCCCAGAATTTACCTCGAAACTTACGGAATTTTTCAGAAGTATACTCGCAACTTCCCAAAAAGTTTCATCGAAACTTCTAAGAATTTCCCTCGAAATTTAATTAAATTTCCCAGCAGTTCCCTCGAAACTTCCCATAAACTCCCACGAAACTTTCAAGTAGTTTCCCCAAATCCTTCGGAACTTTCCTTAAATCCACTTGGAACTTCCCACAAGTTTCTTCGATACATCCCAGGAGCTCCCACAAACCTTATCAGTAGTTTCCTTGAATCTTCCAGTTCCCCGGAATGTCCTTCCTGATCCTTCCCATCTGTGGAACATTTTCTAGAGACTTTGAAGTAAAGCTACGAAAAAATGTGAAGGATATTAACTAGAAATTCTAGAAACCCTTGATAAGTGAATGATGACTGTACAAAGCCCATTCTGGAGAATTTCTACAAGAAATTTCGGATAATCCCGTCGAGTGGTTATGGAGAAGCTCTACAAGAGAAGATAATCTCAGGAAAACCTTTAAGGAACATTCTGGTGTATCTGTGGTAAAGATTCTGGAGAACCTTTCAAAGATTCTGTTCAAGTGACTCTGGAGAATAGGGAGAATATCAGAAGATTTGCTAAAATCTGTTCTGATTAATCTCTAGGGAACTTTTTCGAAAATCTCTGTAAGAGATTCCGCAGAATCTCTACAAGCAACTATTACGAATCACTACACGCAAATCTAGTAAATATATGCAAGAGATTCTGCAGAATCTTGATAAAAATCTCGTTGGGATATTCTGAGAATGTTTGTCGCCTTCAGATTTTGAAGAATGATATCTCCTTCTAATATACCACACATAACCTTATTCTCTCCAATCTATCTTCCCTGTAGAACCAAAACTGTCCCACCATGTACAAGGATATGTACTACAAGCCGAACCGCTGGACGACGGAAATCGCCGCCCGGGGTCGTGAACGAGGTCTTCCAGATTTGGACTCGGTGTTCCATTCGCTCCCATAGTGGAGCTGGAGCGGGGGAGGCAGCGGCAGCACCGGAACCAGCAACCGTGTAGGTGCTGGTAGTTTGGCCAAATCTCCCCACTGAATCGGCGAATCGGTAAGCGCACTAAGATTTTTAGTTAGGGATGAAGGGCAAGGTTAAGAAGGGTGTAAAATAAAAACGCGATAAATGCAAACTATTCCTATTTTTATGAAGAACTGGATGAACGGACTCGTAGATTTAAAAGAATTCTAGTGCTGTAAAAAAGTATATATTGTTACTAGATCTCTACTAAGTAACCGAATCGTGTGAAGGAGTTTCCTCGAAAAGATAAAAAAAAACATGATTGCCAAACAAAATAACTAGAGAATGGAACTGTACCACGGAAAAAACGCGAGGGACCCCTTTTTGGGGTGGACAATAATTCAAACATTGAAAAACAAAAACTTTTTGAGCGAACCGAAATCACAAATACACACATCCAAACGCGTAAATTCGCATAACAAGAACTGTCAAATTGCAATGCGACGATATTTTTATAGCAAGACATAACCATAGCAAGCGTGTTTTCAGTCCACCCTCATTGTTGCTTGCAGCGCTGGCAAATCCTTTGTAAATAATCACAATCTCTACCAACACAAAATAGGACAAAAGAAAACATTACTAATACGAACAACTATAGTGAAAAGTGCTTCTAATGAACTTAACTCTAAATCTTAACCTACAAAGTAACGGAAGCCTAAAACGAATACAACATAAACCAACCAAGTAGTAGATTTTTATAACGTGATGCCTAAACGAAAAAACAAAGCAGTAGTTGTACATTGCAAAGTCATTGTTAGTTATGGGTTTGGTTTTTAAAAACTGAAGTAGGAGCTAAATTATCTGTCTGTAAAAAGTTACTCATAACCGAAGTAAAAAAAAATACGAGCAACAAACAAACGAAAACTGCTGCGACAATTATGGAATTTAAATGAAAATGTAAACAAACGCAAAACGGCCAATCAAGCGTGGGCTTTGAGCTGTTTCCTTTCCCATTCGGCGAAACGTGCTTGGTGTGCGTGAAATTGTGTAAACTAACCGAAGCATCTGTCAATCATACCAGAGTAACCGTGCATCAATTAGAGGGCCATGTTTTGCAAAGGCGTGTTACTAAACAAAAACTAAGTGCTTAATCGAAATTAAAACAACCAGTCAGTACGGATGTCAAAGTGACGTTTGCTGTATACCAAAAACGAAACGAAACAAAAGATGAAATGCAATACAAACTCCAACCATCCACTCATTCCTATCCAGTTGAGAAAACTGACATCAGCGAAAACGAAATTACCAAACGATACACATTGCTCTATAACCAAGAAAGTATTGAAACGCTCTCGCTCTCCCTATATACCATTTACCGGCGAAGAAGCAGAAAGGATTAAATCAAATTATTGAATTTATTTAACCAAACTAAAAACCAACAAAACAAGAATGACAACAAACAAAAGCAAACAAATAAAAGTTATTAACCATTATTCCTCGCTGGCGTTTCGATGACAGATGACAGCCTACTCTGTGCAAAACTATTTCCGGGTGCCAGCAGTAGGTACCTACTTGATACCAAATTAATTCCTCTTCACCGAAAGCCAACAGCCAACTTTTCCTGTGCAGTAGTGTTTGAATCCGTTCGACTCAGTGTTGGCAACAAACAAACAAACAAACACAAAAGCAGAGCTTAACTTAATCACCAACTTTCGCTCTAGGACGACCTTCCGATCCGTCCGTTCCATCGCACACGTTTTTCTTCGTTCCGACTTTTGAAACTACCGGCGGCGTCAGAAGGTGGCTGGCTGGATCCAACTGGCGGGTGCAGTTTGATTACAAAAAAAAAGCAATCGAAACAGCCGAGTTGAGTTGAAAGGTCGGGACCCGGGGCTCCGGGAGTCCGGTTGGGCAAAGCTAACCGCAGAGATGAACCCTTTTCGGGACTTGTTTCAGTAGGAGTTTATCGTTTTTCGCCCTGTGAGTGAGTGCAGCTTGTGGGATGGAGAGCGGAAGTGTAGAGTAAGTTTTTTTGTTTAACTAATGTTCCTACTGAATCCTAACCTGGTTTGAAAGCTGCTTTTTGTAACATTACAGCCAGGTAAGTAGAGTTAGCAGGAAGGAGTTTTGGTCTCGTAGACTGACTGGAAATGATTGCTTTTTGGAATTACTTCAGGTAAGTACGAGGGGTTTTGTTTAATGATAGAGATTATGTTACAGATTTATAAATTCAATAAATATTGCCACTGGCGTGACAAGGTGGGGCAGTTTCCCCTCCTTTTATAAATGAGATTTTTATTTTCATATTAGCAAAATTATAATATAAAATAACTTAATTTCTTGATAAATTGATTTGAAGGTAAAATAACTTCATTTCATAAAATAAGGCCACTGAAATCCTTTTATTGCGTCAATTCCTTTGAGATGGTGCCTAAAAATTGCACCACAAAGGTGCATGAAATGGCAAACTTCAGTTAAATTTTTGGGTTAAAAAATTGCACCCTAGTGGTGCATACAAAAAATCCTGGTGTAAATTTTTTTTTCAGAGTGGTTCATGGAGAGTTAAAAAAAGATGGTAAATTTAAGGTTGAAAAAAATTCACCTTCGTGGTGGTGAATCGAAGAAATAGCTTTTTATTAAATATTTCTGGTGTAAAAATATCATCGAGGTGGGGCATGGAGGGACTAATCAAAATGAATAACTCTGGTGTAAAAATTGAATCACGCTAAAAATTTGGAGGAGCACATTTAACTGAAAATTTCTGGTGGAAAGTTCGCAACACTGTGGTGAATGTAGAAGCAAAGTTTATTAATTTTCTGGTGCATAATTTGCATCTTTCTGATGGATGCAAGCTTCATTGAAAATTTAAGGTTGGAAAATTTGCAGCATTCTGGTACATCAAGAGGCAAAGCCTGAGAATTGCACCACAAAGGTGCATGGTGAAACAAACTTCACTGAAAATTTTTGGCGCACCGTTCTGGTGAATGAAGCATGATTTATTGAAAATTTCTGGTGCAAAATTTGCATTGCTCTGATAAATGAAATGAACGGAATATTTCTGGTGTAAACTTGCACTTGTCTGATAAATGAAGGCACAAGCTTTATTTAAAATTAATCTACATTGAAAATTTCTGGTGGAAAATCTGCACCGTTGTGGTGATTGGATAGGCAAGCTTTTTGGAAAAATTTTGTCCTTAAATGTGCATCCTTCTGCTGAATAGAAAAACAAACTTTAATAATAATTTCTGGTGTAAAATTTGCACTGTTCTGATGATTGGAGGGAAGCTGCTTTACTGACAATTTATGATGAAAAGTCTGAAAATAGGGGCAAGCGTTATTTGGTGGAAAACCTGCAACATTCTAATGATAGGAGAAGCAAGCTATATTGAAAATGTCTGGTGGAAAATGGAAAAAGGAAATCTGCACCAATCAGAAGATTGAAGAAGCAATTGTTATTGAACATTAACGGTGGAAAATTTGTATCGTTCTGATCAATTGAAATGTTCTGGTGTAAAATTTACTGGGGGCAAGTTTGTATTGAAAATTTCTAAGGTAAGATTTGCAACAATTTGCTACATGGAGAGGCAAGCTGAATTGAAAATTCCTGATGTAAAAAATGCACTGTTCTGGTGAAAGGAGGGGCAAGCTTTATTGAACATTTCTGGTAGAAAAACTACAACGAATGGGCGGACAACTTAAACATGACTTCCGAGAAGAACCTCAAGGGTATTGAATTCTGTTTAGTCAAGTATTACGAAAATGATCAGTAAACCGTCGTTGCAGCGTGGACACCGGTACGTTGAAGTCGAATAAATGAAAAACTTCATCAAAGGTAGCTGACATAAATGTAACCGGATCATGCTGTCCATATAGGGTATTGCGGGGTTCAAACTGTAGGAAATTTCGTCGTCGTAGTAAACGTTCGGGGGCGTAGATATTCATTCTTGCTAGTAAGGATGGTGAATCAATGTCATTCCTGAGGATTTTAACGACGAACATCGCTTGAGCAACTTGACGTCTATTTTTCAGCGTTTCTATTCCGAGTAGTTGACAACGATCCTGGTATGGTGTCAGATGCTGAGGATGACGCCATGGAAGGTTCCTGAAAGCATAACGTACAAACTTTCTCTGTACAGATTCGATTCGTGTAATCCAACTATCGTGATAAGGACACCAAACGATTGCTCCAAATTCCAGAATTGACCGTACTAGAGCACAGTACAATGACCTCAAACAGAAAACATCACGAAATCCACTAGCAATTTTCATAATGAATCCAAGCTGCCTGTTTGCTCTAGAGATGATGTCATCATAGTGGAACCGGAAAGTGAGTTCTTGATCGAGACTAACTCCCAAGTCTCGAATACGTTGTACCCGCGCTAGAGGTTGCCCGGATAACGAATATGGATATACGATTGGCTTGAACTTTCTGCTGAACGTGATTACCTGACATTTCTCGATGCTGAGAGTCATACAGTTCCTTGTGCACCAGTTTTCGAAGGAATTCAAGATATTCTGCAGTTCGAGACAGTCTTCAAAGCTGTTTACAATGACGTAGACTTTAGCATCATCAGCATAGAAAAGTCGCACTCCCGGTGGCAGAATCAGTGACACATCGTTGATAAACAAGGAGAACAACAGTGGTCCCAGGTTGCTCCCTTGTGGTACGCCAGATTGATTAACGAACATCTCCGATTGACTTGAACCGATTTTTACACACAAGGAGCTGTTGGTTAGGTACGACCTGAACCAATCACCTGAAGCAGACGTTACACCAATCTTCTCCAGCTTCTTCAGAAGGATGTTATGATCAACCCGATCGAAAGCAGCCTTCAGGTCCATGTAGACAGCGTCCACCTGCTTCCCAGAATCGACTGCTTGAATGCACAGAGAGGTAAATTCAGCAAGGTTTGTAGCAACCGACCTTTTTGGATAGAATCCATGCTGATCAACCGAAATGTAATGTTTCGAGCGGGCAAAAAGAACGTCGTTCACGATGATTTCATATACCTTTGAACATGCACACAAGGAGGTTAGGCCACGGTAATTGCTGACATCTCGTTTATCCCCCTTTTTGAAAACTGGAAACAAGAATGATGATTTCCAATTCGAGGGAAACACTCCTTGTTGAAACGAAAGGTTGAAGAGTTTCATCAAAGGTTGACATAGCGCAGAAGTACATCTTTTCAGCATCGCTGAAGAAATTCCGTCAGGTCCAACAGATAGCGAGAATTTCAGTTTACTTATTGCCCTCGCAACCTCATTTTCATCGATGTAGAAATTGTCGAAGTCCAAGACGTCCTGTGGAGTATCTCGAACTGCCTCTTCAACTTGAGCAGGTTGCGCAGCGAAATTATTGAAGGACACTTTGAATTGGGATGCAAAGAGTTCACATTTTTCAGCAGTTGAGTCAGCAGAGAGATTTCCTAGATACATTGACGAAGGAAGGCCCTCTTCGTTACGTTTAGATTTGACAAACGACCAAAATTGCTTCGGGTTGGTACGTAGGTTGCGCTGCATCCGAATTATGTACCGAGCGTACAAGAAACGGTTGTGGTTCCTGTATGCTCGGCTTGCACGATTGAACTGTAGTTTTAAGTGCAACGAACGACTGCTGCAATATTTTCGAAGGGCCGAAGAACGGTGGCGTTTAAGCATTCGCAAGCGATTGGTTGACCAGGGTGGTTTCTGTGCAGCTCCAGCAAGAGGTACATGTTCAGCGATAATACTGCTTACAGCGTTCGTGAAAAAATCCACAGCATCATCCAAGTTCTGGAATGAATTAAGGTAACTCCAATCGATAGCAAGTAGAGCTTGATTCATCGCAGCAAAATCAGCCTTTCGGAAATTGAAACTGGTGTTATCATGCACCGCTTCGTATGAAACTGGGACCGTATGGGATAATGCAACCTCTATGGCTGGATGATGAATATCAATAGAAGTCGGTGGTTTGATGGCTTCTGAAACCGTACAATTAGGCAAAGCGATGTCATTTGCAAGTATTGGATCGAGGATGCGGCCTTTTGAATTTGCAATCTGGTTGAGCTGCGATAATCCATGCAAGTTGAATCCGTCCACCAATGCGCAGCTGGCGGTTGAAAGACGGGAACGATCCATGTCCACAGAAGAGTAACCGTTTTCATTTGATATCCAAAATACGTCTGAATGATTGTAATCGCCAAACTGAAGAGCCATGTCGTTAGCACCTAGACCAGCGACGACCGCACCAATTGAGTCTATGTGCAGTTGAATATCGTTGAGATCGTTTTTCCGATCGGGTGGAATATAAATAACTCCGAGGCTGATGATGCAACCATTCATATCAATTCTCACCCAAATTTGCTCTAGTGATTTGCAAATGGTTGATGAATCTAAACAGCTACTAAGATGTGTAGAAACAGCTATGAGAACTCCACCTCCTCGATTTTTTTTTACTGTTGAGTGGTTGGCGGTCAGTTCTAAAGACAGAAAAATTATTCCCAAATAGCTGCGATGAAAAGATGCACTCGTCAAGCCACGTTTCCGTCAAAACAATGACATCGTATTCTTTTTCGCCAACAGCCAGGTAGAAGTCGTCAATTTTTGTCCTTAGTCCACGCACGTTCTGGTAGTAGATTCGCAAGTTTTGGTGGAGATCATCAGAGTGGCGAGTTGCTGAGCTGGAACATGCAGGCACATCAGGCAATGGAACAGTTCTATTAAACGCATACTTGCCAGTGTCAGGAGGTTGGAAGACCCCGTCCCCACTCTCAACCACAATGCCAGAACGACTGAGGCGACTGGAACCAGCAAGCACGACTGGGTCAAGAGGGCTAGGGGCTTCCATAACGCAATAGGCAGTGCGTTCTGGTATCGGTGATAGGCCATTAGAGATGTCATCGATGCATGGAGTAGAACATTCACTAGGTTCGCCGTGTCTGCATCCAATATCGTCAGGCGAAGGCAAGATACAGTGTTCTTGCAATCCTTCTGAAGTGGAAGGTTGGAAGACCCCGTCACCAAGCTCAACTGCAGGGCCAGAACGTCTACGATGGCAGCAACCAGCAAGCGCGACTGAGTCGAGTGGATCAGGGGCTTCCATTAGGCAACAGGCCGTGCATTCTGGTTTGGAGAGTTTATTCGTGTGATGATAAGCTTTGATGAAATCGGAGAGGCGAAATGCTGTGCTGGAACACGAAAAGTCATCAGGCAATGGAATGATTCTATCGAACACATACTTGCCTGAAAAAGGAGGTTGGAAGCCCCCATCACCATTTTCGACCGCAGGTCCAGAACGGCTAAGATGACAGGAACCAGCAGCTTCCATAAGGTGACAGGCAGTGCGTTCTGGATTGACAGGAACATTGAGTACGACGACGTCCGATGTGAGCAGCTTGTAAGTATTGGTACAGGTGTGTGCAGCGATAACACGTTGCTTGTCAATCAAGTGTTTCCTGATGATCGCGAGCTCGAGTAGTTTTTTTCACGAGATTCGAAGGTTCGGATTTTGACTCCTTCTGGCCAGTACCATGTATCCTCAACGACGGTTTGAGCGTTCCTTGGTACAGTGGCTTTGAAGGACACAAATGTTAGGTCACGCTGATCCTTACCCCTGGGAATTAGCTTTACTACTTTCAACATGGAGGGGTCGACGTTGGTAATTTCACAGATGTGATCCCGAATAGCTACTTCGGTTTGATCTGGTGCGAAAGGTGTCACGTAGTATGCAACTTGGTGTTCGTCAATTTTCAGCTGAGGCTCTTTTCGAGCAACCTTGAGTGAATTGAAACCGGTTTATACGGATAATGTTCCAGGTTGCCCAGTGGTTTGTTGCTGAGGTGTAATTGAAGTGGAGTTCATCAGGTTTGTTGTTTGATTGGGAGGATTAGCAGATGTAACTGGTCTCGATTCAGCAGTGGCGTTAGCAGTGGCACTGGTGTCGGTGGACTTCAGATTTGATTGTTGAGACGAGGTGCTTTTGGAATTTCCACATACGATTTGCACACGTTTGTTACCAACGATGAAATTGTCAGCTGGTTGATGAATGGTACTGTTAATATCATCGAGAACCTCGAAGAAAGAGGTATCATCGCATGATCTGGAACGATCGAGAGAATCAACCGAATCATCAAGTGTGAGTTGATCGATTGTCCTGTGAAAGGCGGCTTGATCCAACGAAAGGTTGGATGCTCTTTTCTTCTGGTCAAAAAGAATTCCGTTAATGGTTCGAAGATCCTCTCCATAGTTTCCCAGTCTTGTGTCCATCGAATCCATCCTGATGAGAAGCTCACGTAATGCCTTCATGATGATCTTGTCACGGTCATAAACAGCAGGCTCGAAGTTCAGTCGACAAGCCTGACAGAACCATAGGAGTCCTACTTGAGCAGACCATGACGCAAGATGACTTCTGTTCACTCCTACACAGCTTGGATGGTATCGCCGGTTACATGATCCACTGCAAACTATCAACTTGCTTGAGCTTAACGTTTTGTTGCATACGTTGCAATTCTCCATGACTTGAAGCTATGTTTGTCTATGGTGTATGATGTGTTACGCCTTTGGCTATTCTTCACGGGCTGCACGAGTCGATGTAGTGGTACGTGTGGGTATGAATACTGCTATGAAAACGATTGTCCGCTACTCTCATGCAGATGGCGCTTTTCTCGGAAAAATCGACGTGGAGGTTAGATGAATGGCGCGTCGGAGGAATCAAACAATACACAAAGAACACTTCACTGCGTTGGCACATAAAAAGCCCAAAATCACTTCCAACCAAAAATTCACGACGAAAACTTCAGCTTTTATACACAACTACGACACTAACCACGGCAGACAAGTTGCGCAGCGGAATCACTACCGACCAAGGAACCAGGGAATCGACTGAGAAACTTTTCGGTAACCGCGTGAGAAAGTAGTAAAGACGAGCGATACGTTTGAACTATCGCTTGAAGATGTCCACGAAGAAGAAGAAGAGGAAGTAAAAGATGATGGAAAGCAACAGGAAAACGATCAGCTCATGCAGGATTTCGAGGATCGTTATTATGTTTTGAAGGCAGATCTGCTGGATTTCCAATCGATTCGAACCTGTGAGACGGCAGTTTCTGGAAACCAGCAATAGGGCGTGCAAGCCGCAGCTCCATTCGCAAAAGTAAAGCTGCCTGAAAATAAATTACCTTCATTTAGTGGAAGGGTTCACGAATGGGTGCCGTATCGTGACAGCTTTCGGAGTCTCATATACAACAGTACTCTACTCTCGGAAATTGACAAGTTCACCTATCTTAGGTCTTCTTTGTCCGGTGATGCGCTACAGGAGCTAAACGCAATAGAGCTTTCTGCCGCCAATTACGTTGTAGCGTGGAAGGCGTTAGAGAGTCGCTACGAGAATAAGAAGTTGATCGTAAAAGCTCATCTTGACGCTCTATTCGCGGTGGAAAGCCTCAAAAGAGAAACATACGAAGGGCTCAACCAGTTGATTGGAGACTTTGAGAAAAATCTTCAGATGCTAGAGAAGATCGGTGAAAAACCTGCCGACTGGAGTACCATCCTGGCCAACATGGTGTGTTGCAGATTGGATTCGGCCACAATCCGGCATTGGGAAACACATCATAACAGCAAAGAAGTCGCCAAGTATGCAGATTTGATGGTGTTTCTCAAGGGTCACTGCTCAGTCCTGCAATCAATCGCTCCAGCCAAATCTGCCAGCTCGAGTCCACGGTTACCACGCATCGCAGTCTGCCACACAGCCATGAAATCAGCTGGCAAATGTCATTTTTGCAGTGAACCACGTCACTCAGTATTCCAGTGCATCCGATTTCAGCGGATGAAGTTGGCGGAGAGAAATGAGGCTGTCACTAAGAACAAACTTTGTCGGAACTGTTTGTATCCTGGGCATATCGTCAGAAACTGCGAGAAGGGAACGTGCCGCCATTGTCATCAGAAGCATCACACTTGGTTGCACAGTGATCAACCTAGAACCTCCGCTCCACCCTCGCAGTCAAGACCTTCGACAGCAAACCAACAGTCTGGACAGCCACAATCCAGCCCACCATACTCGAACCATCAGACACGGACCGCTAACACTGCAAACTCACAAGACTCACACACTCAGCCAGCCACAGAACACGCCACCACAAGCCAAACACATGTAGCTCTCCCCATCACACCTACACAAAACATCGTTCTCTCGACCGCAATGGTCAGCATTAGGGATCGCTATAGCAATATTGTGCTTGCACGAGCTTTGCTCGATTCGTGTTCACAGCACTGCCTTATGACAAAGAGTTTCGCTAGCAAGCTCAAGCTAGAAGAAACACCAGTCTTTCTGTCAATCCAAGGTATTGGACAATCTCAAGTCGTTTCGGCGAAGTTAGTCAGTGTTGTAGTGGGTCCAAGATCGCAATATATTTCATCATTCACTGAAGAGATGCAGTTCCACGTGTTGCCGAAGCTAACTGTGTCACTTCCAACCGCAAGTTTCCGCATCACGACGTGGAATCTTCCCGATCGTCTGCATCTAGCCGATCCTAAGTTCTTCTAGACAGGACCCATCGACATCATCATCGGAGCGGAATATTTCTTGGAGCTGCTGAAGGAGGAGAGGCAGAAGGCGACCGAAGATGGCCCGACGCTTCAGAACACCGTATTCGGTTGGATTGTTTCCGGTCGTATTCCTGAAAATCCTGCAGGCGCATCGTACACTCTAATCTGTTCAACAGCACAGATTCAAGATCAGCTTTCGAAGTTCTGGGAAGTTGAAACTTGTCAATCTACCAGTACGTTATCGGTCGAGGAATCAGCATGCAAAGAATTCTTCGATAGGACAACGTTCAGGAATGAAGAAGGGAGATACGTGGTCACGTTACCAAAGAAGGAGGCGATTATCCAGCAGCTCGGTGAGTCCAGATCGACTGCAATCAAGCGTTTTATGGGAATGGAGCGTCGTTTTTCGATGAATCCAGAACTGAAAAGGCAGTACGTGGACTTTTTCGCAACTGTACAAAGTTTAAAGACAGCTTTTGGATTCCCTAATTGAAAAGTGGGTATTAGTTTGCCATTGAACCTTGGTCTATTGTTGTCCTACTAAAATTTCGTCTTAAATTCTTCTCTGAGAATTTAAAGACATTTGTTACCGTGGTTAGAAAGTTTGTCCTTTATATCATCTTTAAAACATGTTGAATGCTCTGCATCATTTTCTGTCACCCCGACCGGTGGTATTTTGGGACAGTTCATCATCGACATCGTCGATGTGGTTAAATTGCCAAATTAGCTAAATTAAACAGTAGGGAAACAGTGGTGGGTGAACAGCATCATCTTCCACGCACTTTGGAGTACTCCACATCTCCAGATTAAATGCACCATAGAAAAAATTGCCCCTCCTTAACAAGGTTCCTGTGCACGCTAGTGAATATTGCTCTTAGTATATGAGGTGAATTCAATCGTTCATTAGGTGTTATTGTTGAGTGTTTCAAAACTGTCGGATTCGAGGTATAATACAAGATAGATATTTATCTTCATAACTCTTGCAGTGTCAAATGGGGGCACCGACACTTTAGTTACCGACGGCGCGTAGTCAACACTCCCCCCGGAATGCGCGAAGGATCATCGGCAGTATCACTGCGGATCACCACATTATCAACGACAGTAATTGGAGTCGCTGGAGTGAACCACTTCATTCTTCGCGTAAGACAGGGTAGATAGACTCGTACCCACTGCTTCCAGAACTTGTCAGCCATTACTTGTGACTGGATCCAGCAGTTTCTCCTTAGCACGGGACTATCATTGAACGGAACCCATGATCTGAGGCCATTTACTGACCCTAGCAAGAAGTGGTTGGGTGTCAACACGAGTGACTCGTCATCGTCTACGAGAAGGTCCGTCAATGGTCGAGAGTTTACGATGTTTTCAACTCCACCATCGCATTCTGCAACACTTCGTCGGTCGGTAGTCTGCTAGGTTGTACCTTAGCTAGGTTTTGCTTCACGCTACGGATCTGCCTCCTTTCTCATGAACCGCTTCAGGTTGCCAATGTAGGTGAAAGGACGACTGAATGCAGCCAGGCGTGACTGCGGAAGATCGCCCATCATCGGAGTAAGTGGTTTCGATAGGTCATTCTTGCACTGCTGACAGACAGCGTTGCAGGAGCTCGTTGACAATTGTTGCGTGGTTCTGGTGGTTGAACCACTCATGGGCCTCAACTATGATTAGTCGAGTGACTTGATGACGACGAGGAAGAATGATGGGTTCAGCAGCATCACGGTCGACGAATACGCACGCCTTCGTTCGACCTCGGAATCGAGCAGCTCCGTTTTCGTCCAGGAAAGCACTACGAAAGAGTGGGTTTTTTCGAATGATCCTTCCTTGTGGACTCTTTTGTTGATATCCCGCCGCCAGCGTGGCAATCTCGTCCGCGTAGCCTTCCAACTGTGCTAGTAAGAAGAATTAGTTTTCAGCTTTAGTCAGTTCCTTCTGAGTTAGCGGCCCATTGACACGTTGTTCCTTTCTCATGAACCGCTTCAGGTTGTCAATGTACCGGAGGACGTACGTTGTGCGACGAAAGAGAGGACTGGATTGTTGCTTCGTGAATAGCAGGTTTAGACGCAGCTCTTCGTCAGTAGTTCTTCCGAAGCCTGGCGCGACAGGCCACTTCAGTGGTTCTTGCCAAAGACATTCTGGGGCCTTGAACCAGCGGCTGTCTGCCGATAAATCTGAAGTACGCGCACTTTGTTCCATCATCGGCAACGTTCAGCTTCGTTGATACCCACCACCATTCACTAGCCTCTGTCGATTCTAGGATCTCGCTGACCCGGAAGGCGACGAATTGACTGTATCGCCAACAGAGCACATTCTTGGAGTACGTCCAGAAAAACCGCTTCGAGACAGAGACGACAGTATAGTGTCTGCGAGCCGCGCGCCAAGAAGGGCCGCTTAGAGCTCAGATCGCGGGATTGACAGGAACTCAGTGGAGCTACTCTAGTTTTAGCTCCCAATCGTGTCTCCCTCAGTGAATCGAAGGTAGACGACCGCTGCAAACCCATTCTCACTGGCGTCGACGAACGTATGCATCTCTATTTCTGCTTCAACGGATGTCATGGATCGGTATCATCGGGTAATTTCAACGGAACTCATCTGTGGAAACACTGCCAGCCATTTTTCGAACTGCGTATCTTGAATCAGATCATCCCAGCCCATCGCTGTCCTCCAAATCTTCTGCAGCAGCACCTTCAGGAACATCAGCAGATGTGAGATAAATCCC
This sequence comes from Ochlerotatus camptorhynchus, assembly GCF_037179485.1. Classification (NCBI taxonomy): domain Eukaryota; kingdom Metazoa; phylum Arthropoda; class Insecta; order Diptera; family Culicidae; genus Ochlerotatus; species Ochlerotatus camptorhynchus. The sequence continues at coordinate 915,487 of NW_027040588.1, read as the reverse complement.
AGCGGATCGTATACCATCATCAGCATTCGAAGAACTTCTCGCTTTCTCGGTCGACGGCCTCCGAATAGCAATGTTTCGCCGTATCTGGATGAAACCTTGCACGTTTAACGATCTGTAAAGGTGTTTCACCACATCCCTAGCACCTTCTCGGCTGTTGCTTCCTCACCAATGTTCAGGGTTTTCTCCTCCGTTGCTTCACTTTTAAGAGTTGCCTGAACCATTTTGGAGTTCAAAATCCAGTTTCGTATCTCGAACCCGCCAAACTGATGAATTTCCTTAACCTCTTGCACCAGTCTCACAGCTTCCTGTTCCGTTTCCGTGCTTACCAGCATGTCATCGCCGTAGTGTCGCTTGGTGATGGCGTCGACTGCTTCTGGGTGGTCCTGTTCAAACCCCTTGGCATTAGTGTTCTTGACGTGGAGCTTGCGTGTTGCTCGGTGAACGACGTACAAGATGGGTTCTATTTCGTTTTCTTCTAACCAGAAGAAGCGTTGGCAGTATTGATCCATATACCGCATGAGAATCTGATCGTACATCTCTCTGATATCCCCGCATACGGCCACCTTGAACTCTCTGAAGCGGATTAATACGGACAGAAGCGATGCCAACTGGTCGGGACCTTTTAGAAGGACCGAGTCGAGAGAGACGCCGTGAACCTGGGTTGCAGCATCCCATACCATGCGTATCTTTCCAGGTTTGTTAGGATTTTCTACGACAAATATCGGAAGGTACCAGACCCGTGGATGTGGCTCGTGGATTTCTTCAGCAGTCAGCTTCCTAACATAGCCCTTGCTGCATCTTCGTCTTTAGCGCGTCCGCTAGGGCTGGATCCTTGATCATCCGATTTTCCAGACACTTCCACCGCCGGAGGGCCATCGCTTTACTGTCCGGGAGTCGGTAATTCTCGTACTTCCATAGAAGACCACATTCGTAACGGTTGTCTCCTAAGAGGGTTAGAGAATCCAACAGGGATCGAGCTCGCTGTTCTTCCTGCGAAAGCAGAAGTTTGTTTGGTTTGTCAACCCCGAGGCTATCAAGCGTGAAGTAGGATTTCATCGCTTTGTTGAGATCATCATCATACTCCCGATTGCACCCGCAGGTTTGGACACTGTGGTAGTTCAGGTATCCGGCCGCCTCTTTCTTTCCAGTACAGTTGCCGTACACCATCCAGCCTAAGCGAGACTTCACCGCGATTGGTTCATTTTGCTTTCCCTCCCGGCTCTTGATTCCATTTTCCGAGTTTGGCGTTTTTGTAACCGATGAGGATTCGAGGACTGATGTCTTCACACGCTTTGAGCGGTAGTCCAGCCAGGTGCGGATATTTGTTCTGCATCTTGGACAGCAACAACGCCAGTCCATTTTAGGCACAACAATTTCTTTGGCCCCTCGACGCCTAGTTCATTGGCTAAGTCTTGTTCCATCAGAGTTAACTCGCATCCATCGTCGATGAACGCGTAGGTGTGCACTGCCTTTTCCGATCCATATAGCACGACAGGAACGATACGGAATAATACCATAGAGGTAACTCTAATACCAGAAGGTCCCGAAGAAACGTGCTCAACTTTTTGGCTCAGCTCTGGTACTATCTTCGGTCCCAAGCTAATCGATGCACTCCTCGAAACATAGGAAAATCCACGAACCCCTCATTTTGTCTGTCAAACTTTCAAAGCATGGTGTGGAACTAGAATTCAGACTAGAATGGGGTACGTTAATCGTTTGCTTGGGACCAATTGGCTAGTCAAGTAGTGAGCCAATTTAAAATCGTTAGTTTCCAACCGGTGATAACACTGCCGACTGACATTGGTGGACGTTGCAGCTCGGCTCCGGTCCTTTCGGTCCAAACGAAGAAACCGTAGATGATAGTGACATCGATTGCTTAGGGTCGTTTTGCTTCTCCAGCTTGTGGAGCAAGGGATGATGCAGGAATGTACATCCGTTAGTACCGCACTTTTTCTGTTACTTGCATGTTCCGTTATGCTTTCGAAGACGCTTGCGGCAAAAGCTTGCACTCTTTCACCGTAGCCCACTTCGAATCGTAGCTCAATTCATCGAACCTATTACACTTCGCAACTGACGGACAGCTTCCTTTGCACACCAAACCCTGCTCTTTGATCGGATCCATCGGATTGGGCGACTTTGGTTTGCGAGACGTTTCGCTCGATTTCGTGGTGCTCGATTCTGACTCGGAGTAGAAGTTCAGGAACCCATCCTTCTTGGTACTCCGCCTTTGTTGATCGCGTCCTGTATCCACCATAACGGCGCTTGCATCTTCCGGTACTGCATACAACCAAGCACTGAACGTGGCGAGATTCGGATTCGGGTTGTTTCGAGCATACCTCGCCAGTCTAGCTTTAAAGAGGACGGTAGCCGCTCTACTAGCACGTATCGAAGAGATGCGTTGAAGATAAAGTCGTCGACCTCACATGCTCCTGATAGTTGCGACCATACCTTTAATGCAAAATTCACCACTGTCTCAAGCTTTTCCGTGTTTGGTGGAGGCAGGTTCCTGATTTTCTTGACGATCGACTGTACTATCATAGAGGTAACTTTAAGACCAGAAGGTCCCGAAGAAACGTGCTCATCTTTTTGGCTCATCTCTGGTACTCTCTTCGGTCCCAAGCTAATTAATGCACCCCTCGAAACATAGGAAAATCCACGAACCCCTCATTTTATCTGTCAAACTTTCATAGCCAATCAAAACAAACATGGTGTAGTACTAGAATTTCGACTAGAATTGGGTACGTTAATCGGTTGCTTGGGACCAATAGGCTAGTCAAGTAGTGAGCCAATTTAAAATCGTTAGTTTCGAAATGATTGTTGGTACTATTGCTTCTGGACGCCCATAGAACATCTTTAGCGTACACAACACGTCTGCTACATTCGAAGCAAAAAGTAGCTCGCACATCACTGCCTCCAGAGCTTTTCCAGAGCCAGGAACGAACTGGTTGGCTTCCTCCAGGGTACCCAGATTAATCGAAGGGAATAGCTCTGTGGCTGCATCTGCTGGCGCTAGAACAAGTCATGGCGCAGGTCGTCATTTCGTTTGCTTGGATTTAATTCCGGAATGTAGGAAGATCTCGCACCAGCTTCTGGTTCCCGAATCTCTTGACGACGCTGATGATGGCACATATCCGGTATCGTTCCTGACATGAACACTGTTCCATCCTGGGGATGTGAAGCATGACGTTCATTCGACAACACCTGTTCAAACTGTATCCGTGGCGCGGTCGAAATGGATTGCGGTTGTCTAATATTAAGATGATGGGCGCCTTGCCAGAAGCGGTTGCGCTGAGCACCTAGATCCAACGGTTGCATGAACGGCTGCCTCGTATGTCGTACAGACTGTGAATGTAGACCACTCTAATGGGGCTGACCGAGCTGAACATCCGGAGCTCGGTGCTCCTCGGGTCTCTCCGATGTGTTCGGTGTTTTCTCATCTGCCTCCTCCATTGCTCGATCTTGGACATGTTGTCTTCGACGTCATCAGTCTCCGTAGATGTCTCGCTTCCATAAGCCTACATTAGTTGATACTTCCGTTCGAGGAACCGCCTTTCCATTTCGAACTCCTCCTCGAGTTCCTTCATCCTTCTCTTGCTCTTTGACCGTAGCGATGTAGTTTTCTTCGGGGGTGGATTTGCTTGCTGTTGTGCGGTCGCTGTATTGGTGAAACTAGTGGGGGGAATGCGTGGAACCTTACAGTTCGGACAGACCCAACCGACATTGGCAATTTCTTCCGGAACTTCTACACAGACGAAGTGGAACCAACGATCGCAACCATCACACCGCACCATTTCTTCTTTATTACGCTCTTCACACAACTGACACTGGTAATCTCGGTTTCTTCGAGCGCCGCGGATTGGATTGCGCCTGACTCCGATCGCGGTACCGGTGGCGGTATTGCCGACATTGACAGCGTTAAATACCGTTGACCCAGTTGGATGGGGATTTTTATTATTGGCTACGTCAACACCTGGCCTTCGGTGCTAGGAGGGGAAACGATGACAACGGGTGGACCTGTCTTTTTCGTCGCGGTTTCTGCGACGAAATTTTCTTCAGTTTCTCCAACCATCCCTGGTGTTGGCATTCCAAGGACGCTACGAGCAGGGCTGGACGACTTCTTCGACATTATAATAGAATTTTTTAAAGTGTTGCGAAGACGGCGAAACTTGAAACCAAATTCTATGAATTTATTCCGTGTTGATGGGAACAATTATAAGATTCCTGCGAAAGAAACTCTTATAAACAATGTTAAAATATTTGTCTATTTCTTTCCAAAGTAAAATTAAAAAAAAAAATCGTCTTCATTTTGATATTTTTACCAGGACAACCAACACTGTTTTTTTTATAGATGTATATATGTTCAACAATTAGCCTTTGATGTATAAAACGATGATCTACGTGGAAAATAAACTTCATGCAAATCTTTACAATCAGAACTGATTTGGATTTATTCAAAGGCTTTTCAATGCTGGTGAGTAATTTAATATTTATTTATTTTATAATATTAACGAAAGTTCAAGTTGCACCACTGACGAAAGTTCAAATTACATCACTGACCATTGCAAACCATGTTTACTGATAGATATTATAAATAAACATGTCCTTATACTTCTCTGGTTTACGAAAAGATCGCTTTGGCCTCCCTTTCGTTGGCTCGATAATCACTTCTGGATTGTCATTGGATTGTGATAGCTGCTCGTCCTGGTCTTCATTTGTATCCATCAATTCGGTCACAGGATTAGCATTCTCTTTCTCATTCAGCATCGATGCTTTCTTCAGATCGTTAACGTTCCGTGTGTGTTGAACTCCACGTTCGCATCCTAATAACGATCTTAGCTCCATCTCTTGAAAGTACTGTATACCTTTCTTTAGAGAACGCAGGATCCGTTTTCGACTTCTTCATAATGCTCATCACGACGATATCGCCTACAGAAATGTCTGAATATTTCGCCCCTCTACGATTGTCCGCATATTTCTGGCTTAGGAGCTTTGTAGTAGCGTCCATCTCCCGTACTTTTGCTCTATCGATAGTTTCATTTGATCTAGAGTCCCAAAGGATGGAAAACATTCCCCTATATTTCCAACCTACTAACAACTCGAATGGCGTGATTCCAAGTCGTGCGTGAGGTTTCAGAGTGTTGTGGATATGCACATAATTATGTAATGCACTTCTCCAATTAGTACCATCCACCTTAGTTGCTGCCAGTGCCTTTATTATGCCTTGGTTCTGGTGTTCTACTGCTCCATTCGTCTGAGGGCATAATGGTATCGACTTTTTTTTTACCTTAACTTCTTTTGCTTCCCAGCTGCTTTGAAATGGCGGTCCATTATCACTCTGCAGTATAAGTGGTAACCCCCAAGTGACGAATACTTTCTGAGGTGCATCGTTGGTAGTTTTAGCGTCATCTCTACCACTGTCAGGAAACGAGAATAGGTATCTACCAGAACCATAAATTCTCTAGATCCACAACCATGAACTTTTAAGAAATCCACCTGCAGGATTTTCCACGGTCCTTCAGGAAGTAAACGGCTCGACAAGAGTATTGGTGGATTTCTTCTTGAAATGATTATGCAGGTATTGCATGTTTTTACAAATTTTTCAATGTCTGCGCTCATTCCTGGCCACCAAAAGTAATCCCTGATAATCCTTTTCATGGAGGGACATCCAATGTGTCCCTGATGTGCTTCCTTCAAAGCTTTAAGATGAAGTTCTGAGGGAAGGATGACCTTATCTTCCTTGAAGATCATTGGACCAAACAGTCGCAAATCTCTGGATTGTGCCTCATAGCGCACGAGATTCTTCGGCCACACACCTGACTCTTTTGCTACTCTTACAGAATGCAATCCAGAATCGGTTTCGGATTCTTTCTGGATATCTTGCCACGTGATATTCATAGATCCTGCATCCAATGAATAGAGCAAATGTCTCTCGTCATCTTTTTCGAAGGGTTCATCGATTTGAGACTTCGATCCGTAAAATCAAAAGCTTGTAAACGAAGGGCCCATGATTCGGCTCTCGTTATCGCACGTTTGTTTGACTTGAGACCCTTTCCAAAGATGAACTCGTTGGCTTCTGCATCAGTTCGTACCGCGAACGTTTTGCCTATCAGATAAAAATGGAATCGCTCGATTACCCAGACCATTGCTAAGGCTTCCTTCTGGGTCTGAGGGTACTTTCTTTCTGTTTCAGTCAGAGCTTTCGACGCGCATTAAATTATCCTCGGAATTCCATCTCGATTGAACTGAATAAGTCAGGCACCCAAACCAATTGGTGATGCGTCCACGTACAGTTCTGTTTCGTCCTGATCGTTAAAATATCCTAGCTTGGATATGATGATGATGATGGTCCCACCTCTTACCCCTACAAAGGTTTGAGCTGGCGGATTTATCTTTAAGATAATTGAATATGACATTTTAACCAGGTTGGAAAACAAAATCGAACTGGTTTCAGTTACAGATATAAATTCCCTCTAGACTTTACAGTTGCTTCACAGCGATATAAATGTGGAAAAGCTCAGGCGTCCACCTCTTAGTTCGCCTTTTTGTCCACCTAAAATATTCATAAGTATTACAAGCAATCAAGAGTTAATGAACAATCAACATAGCATCCTATTACACTAGCAACCCCGCAATCTGATGCTATCATAATTTTCAGCAATGTCAGGAATGCTCACGAACCCCTAACATTTGCCAGAAAACTTACTACTAACGCAAGGTATCTTTCAAATGAGCTTCAAAATTGCACTTTGTTTTTATCAAATGTTAAATTCAGTCCTCTATATCCGTAATACGCGCGCGAGGCTCAAACCTTTGTAGACTACTTTTTTTTCAAATATTAAAAATCCATCATCACCCTCGTGGTGAACAGAAATAGTTTTTGCAGTGCTACAATAATTATTAAAAAGTCGTTATGACAGCTATCCATATAAAATAATCCGCTAGAGATAACTTCGTCAAGATACATAATTTTTCAATTCATAAAAAAAAATCACTGGATAACTGTTCAAAAGACAGTTTTAACGTGTGAAATGCAGTGTCTTTTTAATTCTGTAAGTGTTGCTAAACGTTTGATATGTCTAGGCATCGAATTGAAAACATTTATTCCTTTATAATATAATGAATTTTGTGAAGCACAAGTCAAGAAATGTGGTGTTCTTATTTCAACCGCGTTTCTAGTATTATATCTATGAAAGTCACTTCCTCTTTCAATTCGATCACACAAATATCGAGGCAGCAAACCGTTAACTACTTTAAAAATGAACACCATAGTCAAATATACAATTCTTTGCTTCACCGACAACCATTGTAAGGCGTCTAACATCAAAGTTGAGGAAGTGAATCTATTACATCTCAAAATCAAACGCATTATTTTATTCTGCAAGCGCTGTAATCTCGATATTTGTGTTGCATTGGACAGAAATAAAATGGATGGGCAAAAGTCTAGATGAGGAGAGATGATTATTTTGTATAGCTGTATTTTACTGGCAATAGTTAAATCGTTTTTCAGTCGACATAGAATTCCATACTTCTTGGCAATTTTCTTGATGACAAGTGTGTCATCAATAATCACGCCAAGATATTTAATCTCCCGAACGCGATCAATAGTCTCATCATCAATTACAACAGAGACGTTCTCATTTACTCCATTCCGCGAAATTACCATAAATTAAGTTTTACTTGTATACAATAATAACTGCTTATACTTCAACCATCTACTTAGAGAACGCAAATCTTCATTCAATTGTAAAACGGCATCATCTAAATCCTTAGCTGCAATGAATAACACAGTATCATCTGCAAAAAGATTAATATACATAATAAATAACAGGGTCCCTAATACACTTCCCTGGGGCACTCCAAGGTTATTCCCCACGGGACTGGAAACAGAATCATTAATGTCCGTTGAGTTCTGTCAGATAAATAGCTTTCAAACCATTTATATGCAGTACTCGTAATTCCAAAGCGCTTGATTGATCTTAACAATAAGGGCCTAGAAATTGTTTCAAAAGCACGTTTAAGATCCAAAAAGCAGCAACAATCGTATATTTACACTCCAAGCTATTTTTCCACTTCGCTAATACCAAATTCAACGCGGTTTCACAAGAATGACCTTCCCGATATCCCGATTGTTCTGGTATCAACAAACTAGTACTATTTAAATACTCCAACAGCTGGCCTTTAACAACAAGTTCTAAAATTTTCTCTAATGTGTGCAACATGTTGATGGGACGAAACTCTTCGGCTTTAATCGTTCCAGCAACTTTTTGAATAGGGACCACTAAGGATTCCTTCCAAATTTGTGGCACATGTCCAGTTTGTAATGATTCATTAATAAGGTCCAGCAAGATGTGGCCAATGACATGAAAGCAGTCTTGAATAACTCTAGCATTAACATTATCTACTCCAGCCGATTTTCCTAATGAAAAACAAATAACTCTAAGTTCATCTAATGTAATTGGGTGAAAAACTTCCAATCTACAACTACTATTAACTGGCTGTTTTATTTCGTCAGGTTCATCGACCAATTCAATGGATTGATTAATCAATGAAACGCTATCTACGAAATAATCATTAAACTTAGCTGCAATATTGATTCTAGTGCCTCCTCTTTAAGATACACAAACTCCTTCTCATCTTCTGCACCCCAGTAGAAACTGTCTGCTTTTGCAAGATTTCTCAAATTTTCTGTTTTTTCAGCCCTGCCTTGAATGAAGCGCTCCGTGAAATTCATCAATCCCAAGAAACTCTTAATTTCTGGGAATCTGGTCTTCGAAACCCACGAATGGCTTTAATCTTCTCCTCTTCGACTCTTAGCCCTTCATGAGTCACCTGGAACCCGAGAAATTTAACGGATTGCTGCCCATACACACTCTTGTTTTCGTTAATGCTCACGTTATGTTCGTGGAGTCGTTCCAAAACAATCCTCAAGTTCTCGTCGTGTTCGGATTTCGTTTTTCCAGAAACCAGAATGTCATCCAAATAATTTCGGACACCCTTGCATCTAGCCAATACGACAGTTTGCAAAGCTTCTTGAAATATATCGGGCGCATTGGTTAGTCCAAATGGTAGCCTATGGAATCGATACATTGCATTTCCCGCAAAGAAGTTTGTTAAGTGACGTGATCCTTCGTCAAGCACCACGTGGAAAAAAGCGCTTGTCAAATCTATTGTTGAGAACCACTTGCATTCCGATAGATCAGACAAGATGCACTCCAATGTAGGCATCTTAAATGGTGTAAAGGTCGAGCATTTTTGATAACATAAAATTTCTTCATTAGGGATGGCCGATCGTTCGTGATTAAAAGCTCTGCAACAAAGGTAGCCACAACCTCATTTGGTTCTGAAGTTGCATAAGCCTTCAAAGTTTTGTCGGACCCTTCCTTGAGATAGATCAATCCAGCCTTGCATCGTTCATCGCTTATTAAAGCTTTGAATGTGTCATCTCCTACTGTGTTTACCTCTGCTCCAGAATCAATAAGGAAAGGAACCTTTAATCCTGATACAATTCCGAAAATGATTTCTTTAATTTCGAAATCGAAAGATTCCTTTACTGCGAGAATTGCTGTGTTCGTCTCCTGAAATACATCGAATATTTAAAAAAAATATCCACTTCAAACAAAAATAACAAACCGTTGATTCAGTTTCATCTTCTCTTTCACTATAGGTTATTTGGTCCTTCACGTTATGTGATGAACAAACTTGAGATTCTGTGTTACTTTCTGATAGTTTTGAATCGCTAGCAGTTTCCTAAAATTGTACAATGGTAATAAAATACTTTTCTAAGTTTAAAAGTCAATTTATTTTCTCTTTTTAAATGGTTTCTCAACGTTACGCAACGAACTAAATTAATCAAATGTTAATTTATATTTATTTTTTGAACTAATTTCAAAAACACCGCATTCAAAGTAGAGTAAAAAATAGCGAATTAAATTCAATCATGAGTGTTGAAACAGAATAGTAATGATAATAATCAAAGCAAAACTTGAATTTGATTCACTTACACATTCATCAACAGGAGCTTCCTCAACGTTCTTAATAGCTGCGATTTTCTTCGAGCTTGATGCTGCTTCAATATCATCGGTGCTGATGCGGTGTTTCATAGAACCTGGTGTAGGCATATGGCGACAACCTCGTTCCAAGTGTCCCTTACGTTGACAGTTGTGTCAAGTTTTGTCAATAGCCCAGCATTCTGTTGGCTGGTGGTTCTTGCTCAAGCATCTCAAACATGCAGTTTGCTGAGTGCTGTTCCTGATAACATTACGTTGACCATATCCTCTTCCTCTTGTGCTTCTCCAGTTTCCGAACATTCTCTGTTGGTTGTTTTGAGAGTATTTCGGATTTCCAAAACGATTATCCCTCTGATCCCTTCTTTGTCCGCTAGCAGTGACAGCTGCCACCTTTGCTGTTTGATTGTGATTTTTCACAAACATTACCTCGTTCAACTGATCCATTTCCAAAGCTCGTACTCTGTCAAGCAGATCTCCAAGCTCACCTCCCTTCCGTAGAATCTTTCTTGCTGTTTCACGAACCTTGCGTATCCTCATTAAAATCGCATAGTTTTGCTACTGCTATGACCCGTTTGATGTATTTAACGTCCGTTTCTCCAGGTTTTTGGTTCAGTGATCTCATCTTCAGTCGCTGCATGAAAATATAGTCACGTGAACCGAAGAATGATGCCAGTCGGTGTGTCGCGTTAGAATAGGGAGTGGATTTGGCATCCAGGCACTCAGGGCTCGACACTGTTTCGTCAAGAATCTCCAGCAGCTTGGTACCGGATTTAATCTTGAATATGTTTATTTTTGTTGCCTCGTCTATTACTCCTGCCAGCTGCATTGATGCCTCCAACAGACCTTTCCACTGCTCATAGGTTTTGCGATCAATTTCATCGTCATCACATTCAGGTATTTCTTTTTTTTTTATACAGGGGGAATCTGCTTACAGACACCTGAGAAGGAACTCAGGGTGTGGGGATGGGCGATGTAGCGTTCCCGACCCACTAAACCTTACCCTGTGCTCTAGGCCCTTGCCCTCCGCGGAACCGCCCGAAAGCATTACGTCATGGGAGGGGGCCGGTTGCGCTATGGCGCATCACTAGTGTTGTGTCAGACGTGACACTCGCTTCTGCACAGCTGTGCAGGGCCTTCCTCTTGCCTCTTCCTCAGCCAACTGTCCAGGGCCAAACAGGACAGATGTGACCGCTTACCAGCTGCGTGTGCTAAGCACTCTAAGAACCCGGTGTCACTCCTGCCTTTGCACAACGAGGGTTTGTGCAGGGCTTATCGACCTCCTGGGACGAGCTGGATGGGGCTCCAGCGTCCTTACTCTGTGGTAGTTCGTTTAGCCGCAATATCTCTCCCTTGGGTTCGATAATTAACGTTTCCAGGGCACACCACGAGGAGGCGAACTACTTCATGCCCCAGCATTCTGGTACTTGAAGGGACGCGAATGACAAGTTGCTCATTGAAGACATGAGAATGGAGTTCTGATCGTTTGTTGTATTATCTTCGTGCATAGTTGAATGCATTCGCACGAAACTGCCTTCTTCCAGAGATTGTTCGAGTTGTTTCTTGTCATTTCGAGCCTTCCTTAGCTTTATTCTCAAAGATGTGTTCTGTTCTCTCTCTTCTTCAAGTTCGCTGGTAGCTGTGGTGTGCACAGCTGTCAGTGGCTCATCGTCCCACTACCGGTGGTTGTGAGGTGCACAGCTGTCGGTGGCTTGATCACGAGTTGTGTCGTGGTCTTTCGTTCGAGAGAGGCATCCCGTCGCTGGTGGCTGTGAAGTGCATAGCTGTTGGTGGCTCGATCACAAGGTAGGTTTTCGTCTGTGCTGTTGTGGTAAGGGCAATGAATCTACCCCAAGAGAAATTGAGTACACAACACATACGTAATGTTTAAAATCATATCAAATCAATAGTTATCTGCGGACACCTTTGCTGAGAAATTCGAAATAAGACAATTAGAGCAAAAAAACTGTTTTTTTAGAGCCACCCTAACTCAATTCAAGAAAATAGCCAATTTAAGAGGTACAAAAAAGTTATTTTCAACAAAGTTGCGTGAAATAAGCTCAGCTATAACTTTTTCGGAGAATGTATACCTTAATTTATTCAAACAAAAAAGTTAGATTTTTTATTTTAATGATAATAGGAACCACCCTAGAATTCATTGTCAAAATGAGGGCCTAACGATAAGGAACAACTTTGTAGAAGAGACTTTTAGTCTAAAGTTTCAATTTCAGGCTCAAAACATATCATTCCACCTAAATCTGCATTCTGGACCACTGTGCATTGTCGGATTTCTCGCCTATCTTCATTTTGTTCGCTGTTTTCGATCCACTCGTTACTACAGTAGTCTGAAAACCACTGGCGTGCACAGGGTGGGGCAAGGTGGGGCAATTGCCCCTCCTTTTATAAACAAGATTTTTATTTCCACACTTACATAATTATGATATAACCACACTTACAAAATTATGATGTAACATAAATGAATAACTCTGGTGGAAAAATTGAATCACGCTAAATATTTGGAGGTGCACATTTAATTGAAAATTTCTGGTGGAAAGTTCGCAACACTGTGGTGAATGTAGAAGCAAGGTTCATTCATTTTTCTGGTGCATGATTTGCATCGTTCTGATGAATGCAAGCTTCATTGAAAATGTATGGTGGAAAATTTGCACCATTCTTGTGCATGTCTTCAAAGTCTGAAAATTTCACCATAAAGGTGCATGGCGACACAAACTTCACTGACAATTTTTGGTGCACCCTTCTGGAAGAGCATGCTTTTTTGAAAATTTCTGGTGCAAAATTTGTATTGCTCTGATAAATGAAATGAACAGAAAATTTCTGGTGGAAAACTTGCACTGGTCTGATAAATGTCTGGTGGAAAATCTCCACCGTTATGGTGAACGGATGGGCAAGCTTTTCGGAAAATTTTTGTTCTTAAATTTGCATCCTTCTGCTGAATTCGAAAACAAACTTTGATAATAATTTGTGGTGTAAAATGTGCACCATTCTGATTATTGGAGGGAAGTTGCTGTACTGAAAATTTATGATAAAAAATCTGAAAATAGGGACAGCTTTATTTGGTGAAAAACCTGCAACATTCTGATGATAGTAGAAGCAAGCTATATTGAAAATGTCAAGTGGAAAATGTAAAAAGGAAATATGCACCAATCAGAAGATTGGAGAAGCAATTTTTATTGAACATTAACGGTGGAAAATTTGCATTGTTCTGGTCAATTTAAATTTTCTGGTGTAAAATCTCCTGGGGCAAGTTTGTATTGAAAATTTATGGTGCAATAATCTGTTGTTTGTAGGGGCAAGCTGAATTGAAAATTCCTGATGTAAAAATTGCACAGTTCTGGTGAATGGAGGTGCAAGTTTTATTGCTTGTTTTTCTGGTAACTTGACTTCCGAAAAGAGCCTCAAGGGTATTGAATTCTTAGGACAGTTCCAAAATAAAAGATTTCTGGGGATGATTCCATGAAACTTATGTGAATCATTTCTAGTGAATCCTGCAGATAATTCCAAGAAAATTTCGAAAAGAATACAGTGAAAATCAAATTTTGAGTGAAATTCCCTTAGGGATTTTAAGCAAAATTATAAGCAAATTCCGAGGATAGTTTCTAGTTCATTCCAGGAAAAATTTCTGAAACTCTAAAGGAATTTCAGTTCCAAAGTATTCTGAGAAAAAATCATGAAAATTTCTTAATATAATTCCAGTGGACTTCTGAGAAGAATTTCAAACGAGCTCTTAGGAGATTTCTAAAAAAATCCGAGAAGAACCTCAAGGATATTGAATTCTGAGGACAGTTCCAAAGGATTTCTGGGTAGTATTCCATGAAAATTCTGCGAATAATTTCTAGTGAATCCTGTAGATAGCTCCAAGATAATTCCGAAAAGAATACCGAGAAAATTAAATTTTGAGAGAAATTCCAAAGTGATTTTGAGGAAAATTCAAAGGAGTACCGATAATTTATAGCTCATTCCGGGAATCATTTTTGGATAATACTGAGGAAGTTCTTCTGAAACTCTAAGGGAATTTCAGTTCCAAGGTGTTATTGTAAAAGTCAAGAAGAGTTCTAAAAACAATTCCAGAGGACTTCTGAAAAGAATTTCAAAAGAGTTCATAGAGTTCTAAAAATTTCGAAAAGAACCTCAAGGAATTTTTTGCAACTGGACTTTTTCGTGGATGGACTTTTTCGCAACTGTACAATGTTTAAAGACAGCTTTTGGATTCCCTAATTGAAAAGTGGGTATTAGTTTTCCATTGAACCTTGGTCTATTGTTGTCTTACTAAGAATTCGTCTAAGAATCTTCTCTGAAAATTTCAAGTCATTTGTTACCGTGGTTAAAAAGTATCAGCTGTCTATTTGCGTTGCAATAAACTCGGGTTTGTCCTTTATATCATCTTTAAAACATGTTGAATGTTTGGCATCATTTTCTGTCACCCCAACTGGCGGTACATCGGGACAGGGTTGACATCCTTGACACAAGTCGTCATTCCGTTAACAATACTGTACTCGCTTGTCAAAATAGTTTTGTGAGCTTTTGATCCAATCGTTACATATTTTTAAACCTTTTTAATGATCCAATTAGCCTTGGCATTTAGGTTAAATTTGAAAAAAATAGAACTACAATTTTCGCTGAAAATGACCAAGTTCAACGTACTTGCAACGGTAATAGTAAAGTGTAACTACAACAGCATATACCCAACAAACAATCGTCTATTGAAGAAATGACTTCTTGGCCTTTTTATTCAACTGCATGCTTAATAGGTTGAGCTTGGGATTGAACTCACGACCTTCTAAATGGAAAGCGGAAACGGTAACCACTACTCTACTGAATTTGCCTTGATGTAAGACTGAATCAGTGTTCTTCTTTCCTTTATTTAACGTCGGTCTCTGTTCCGCAATCTAGTGCCAATCACCGACGGACATCGATTGCCATCCATTGACGGCAATCGAATGTGCAAGAAGGCAGCTTCCACACCTGCGTAGGATATTGCACCCATTCAACGCACATGGGCCGGGACCAACGGCTTTACTTCCCTTCCGAAGGAAGACGTGACCAGAGATTTTTATGCCTCAGAAAAGTCCCACCGATCTCGGCTGGGATTGAACCCAGACCCATTGGGGAAAGCAGTCACGCTTACCACTACACCACCAGCGCCGGCTATAGACTGAATCAGTGTTGTCGAATAATGAATCTAATACGTCGTTTATAAAGCATTTACAAATCATCTGATTACAACATGGACGCATAGTGGTATAAGAGCTATTATGCTGACTGTATTCACCTTTATTCAGCAATATTGTAAAGTAATGCAATGAAATCTAATAAAGGAGCTGGAGAACATTTTTTAGACGTCAAATAAAGCATGTTATTAAATCAATTGGAAACAGTCGAATTAAAGTATGTATGTAATGTATGTACAAATTACACTTATTCAGTTTGTTATTAGATCGAACCTCTGGCGTTGAATTGGGAAGGCATCTAACACTTTTACAGTTTTTAATAAGTAAATTAATCAGATCAGAGCAAACAGTGGAATAAATGTGCATCTATCGATCTCAATGAGCTTTTTCAGCACATAATTCGACAACTCTTTTTATTCAGCATTGTACACTGTTATACAGCATTTATTCAATATATATGCTTATTTGTGACTTTGAATTGTTTGTTGGGTGGTATAAGGGCTATTTTGCTGAGTGTATACACCTTCATACAGCAATATTATAAAGCAATGCAATGAAATCTAATAATGGAGCTAGAAAACATTTATAAGACGTTTAATAAAGCATTTCATTCATTCAATTGAAAACAGTCGAATAAAAGCGACAATGTATGTGCAAATTACACTTATTCAGTTTGTTATTAGATCAAACATCTGGTTCTGAATAAGGAAGACAGTCAACGTTTATAAAGCTTTTAATAAGGAAATTAATCATATCAGAGCAAACGGTGGAATAAAGGCGCATCTATCAACCTGAATGGGCTTTTTTCAGCACATAATTCGACATCCTGTTTTATTCAGCATTGTAGACTGTTATACAGCATTTATTAAATGTGTATGCTTATTTGTGACTTTGAATTGTTTGTTGGGATAGGGCTTACAAAACCTTTAAATAGTAAAAAATAAACTGAAACGATGCCTTCAAAATATACAAAAATGTACTACAAAAAATTTCAGAAAGGTAACTGAAGAATATATTTTCTTTGGTTTATATTTTTAACCTGTAAAGAAGAGCATGACGCAAATCATTATTACAAAAATTTTCTATCAAAATATTATTCGAACTGTAACTTTATGTAACTTCCAAGAAATTTTAGAAACTTCAAAGCTATTTTCAATGTTGTTCTGGATTTTCAGAGCTAATTCTACACAATCAAACATTTCGCTATCGGTCTTTTCGGACGATCCAAGTTGTCCGATTCCAAGGTTCAGAAATTGAAAGACAGGGGCAAACACAATCGCAGTGACCAGGAGCTTTGTTTGTTCACTGCTATTCGCACTGTTTGAACCTTGTACTTGTCGACGCAGTTTGCATGCGAAAGGAGAATGCGGTTCTTATTGGTCATTCATGTCGGTTTGTCGGTGCTATTACCATCATCTGACTTCAGCTGAATCCAACAACCAAGGCAACAATATTGCAGCAAATGTATCATTTCGGTTAAAGCCTTACTATCGCAACTATTTGACGAACCGATCATTATCGATATCGTCGATGGGATTAAATTACCAATTTCCATTGGCTGTCTGAAAGCAGTTTGCACTGAAGAAGATGAACCACTACCAGAGCAAACAATAAATAAAATTAGCTAAATGGAACAGTAGGAAAACAGTGGTGGGTGGATAGCACCATCCACCACGCACTTTGGAGTACTCCCAAGTTGAATGCACCATTGAAAAAATTGCCCCTCCTTAGCAAGATTCCTGTGCACGCTAGTGCTGAAAACTGAAGCTATTCTCTATTTTTTTTACAACGGCTTGCTGAGATCTCCGAAATATTTTTTTTAGCTGCTGCTTCGAAATTGAAAAGCATTCTAACCAATTTATTAGCTACTTTTCAAAAGGGAGTAAACTTAAATCTGTAACATATTTTTAATTTGCTATTGAATCTACTAGAACTGCATTAGTATTTCTCACTTTATTTTGTTATTTGGTTGCTGATTATCATTTTTTATATATTTATTATTATTTGTATTTGTTTTAATATATAATTATTTATATATGTATATTTTTATTATTATTTGTATTTAAATTCATATTTAATTATTTATATATTTCTCTCATGCCTGCATATACGACTTTCATGTCTTTAGTAAAGTTGTTTGTAACAACTTTTGCTATAACTTTGCTGAAGATGTTAACCCTCCGACTCTAACCGCGATTTGAGGGATGATTAGGTGATCGAAATGTGCATACCCGATTTGTTTGTTTCTTTCGCCTTGCAACCTTCCCGACAGTTTGGTGGCTTTGAGGTTACGATGCGGTTAAAAAGTCACCCCAGTAAGACGACTTTTGACTGGTATCCTTTCCTCTCCTGTGCACCTGCCACGGTCCAGAGGAAAATTTGTTGTTTTATATTAGCTCGGCGCTTCTTATGCAAATATTTTCCTTGGCTCTAACGGAGGAGAAAATCTTTCCGCGTCGCCTCAGCACGTTGCAACTTTTGCTGCTCCTCCGGATCCTCCGGAGGAGGATCTTTAGCGTCGCTGAAAGTTGAAGACAGCACCAGACTGCATGTTTAAATAATAAATTTGATTTTATAACAGTTTTTCTCCAGGACTCTTGCATACTTGAAAGGGGGGAAAACTACACAGCAAAAAAATAATTTTGATATCACATCAAAGTGGATGCACTACAATCATGTCGAAAATTTCATGTAATTTTTATGACCACATAAATTGTTTATTTTGCAGTAAAAGCAGCGTAATGTCAGTTCATGCATTGTATTAATGATAATTTTGTCCTTTTTAGCAAGTAATATTACACCATATTTTCGACATGATTGTAGTGCATCCACTTTGACGTGATATCAAAATTATTTTTTTGCTGTGTAACGAAAAGAGAATAAATTATGATTATTGTTCTGTTTGCTTTTGGTTGAAGAGAAAGGTCGCAATTAAAGAACGCCAAACTTTTTGCTCCAAGTTCGGATCCGTGTTTGAAATGGGAAAGCTAGTATAGCGGTTTTCCAAAATCACTCACAGTTCTGGGGATTTCCAACGCTGCAGCTGTTAAATACACGAAAATCAGATCGCTTGCTCTTGTCAGAGTTAATTGAAAATTGCTGTCTCGAAATCGACTGCCTCATCTACTGTGCATTTACAGAATCCAGGAAGCATTCCGGTCGAGTGTACCGATGCACTTGTTAAATCGTTTAATCCGATAAACATTTACAGCGGATTACAACGGAGCTATGCAACACGCATAGCCCACTTTGATCGTCATCATCACCATCATCATCATCGCAGTCGGCGCCGGGCCATACACGTGTTGTCGGTCGGGCATAGGATACTGCCTTCCGTCGAGGTTGGACATAGGCATGATTGCACTGCCAGCGTGCCAGCATTTGGAACCGGTCAAACGACGACGACGACGACGACGACGATGCCGGAAAGCCTCGTCGGAGATAAACAAATGGTCGAATAAATAAACATAAGCCTAAGCAGCAACCAGGAATGGAGAATAAGTCTCGTCTGCCGGAGGGAAAGTCCCAGCAGTCGTATCAAGCTCGATTAATTATGTGGCTTTTGTAAGCAGTGAAACTTCACACATTTGCTTAATTTTCCTGTGTGCATTAGTCGACGGCATTGCCGTCGGGGGGTCGTTCTAGTCATTTGCATGGCATTGGATACTGACGTGTAAATAGTTTGCATTCAATTTATGTGCACGAAATAGACGTCGTCGTCATCGTCGTCATGTGGTAGGTTGCTGTTTAGGGACATGAATGAGGGTGACATTTCGGTTCGGTGTGGTGAAATGGGGTGGAGTAGGGTCGTCTATTTCAGGATTTAGTTAATTTTTTTCATCAATAGTAATTTCGACAGTGAGCTTGCATAAGGGCCTCACTGAAATGATCGATTTTCTGTTTTGTAAATAACTCGCTTGGATTAACATTTCTTGGTGAGTCTGCTGTTTCTATTGATAACCAATACTGTTATAGCACTGCCTGCATTGAACAAATTTTAGAAAATTGCTTCCCTTAGCTGTAGTAATTTAAAGAGAAAATTGATGAAGAGAATCGATCATCGCAGTTAGGTCCTTATGCATGCTCACTGTTCAATTATTGCCCTTAGCTGTAGCAACCCTATATTAGACCGATATGAAGCATTCTGTTAGACGTTACAGCCAATGATAACGACCTAAATTCGAGTTAAGTTTACTCGTAATCGTAAAAAGTAACCCAGCGATGAGTAAATTCTATTTTTCTGATCCTCAAAAATCTGTCGGAAATGAGGAAAATTGACGATAATTTGACTCCATCTTGTAGTACCAATAGACTGAGTGAATTCAATCTCTACTTTTCTCATATTCGGGAATTTTCTCTTAGAAAAACCTGGAAAAACATGAGACAATTTCGCTCATCGCTGAGTTCCTGCACTTTGTGGTTAATTAGTAAACCAAACCCAAATTAGGGTCGTTCTCATTTGCAATGAAGCATAAAAGCTACCCTCCGACCATAATATTTGTAAGAACAACTTGACAGATTGTTTTCAAATCTCTCGAATTTTAACAGGTTTTGACGTAGGACTACGTCTGCGATTTCTATATGGGGGTACACTTTGAGAAAACCAAAAATGGAACTTGTAACAAAATTATGAAAGATTTTGAACGCTATTAACTCAGCTGCCCCTGGTCTAATTTCAATAATTTTATTACCAATCGATCAGATATATTTCTACGCATCTGTTAAATTTAGAACTTTATCATTTTTGAAAATGTAACTATTGAAAATTGCACGACTGTGGAATTGTTGTTATGATTTTAAAATTATCACCGATTGCCTGTGAAAAGCGATTTCCCTAACACAGATTTCAAAGTTGAATTCCATCCAGTATCCGGTATCACCTCGTGGTGAATGGCGGTGTTCTCCTGTACACAACGAAAGGCTACCTGCAAGAAGCGAGTTGCAGCATCACATGAGCATCCATAGAAGGAGGCTGAAGCCGCACCACTATTGATAGGAATCAGTAGCTCTTCGTGAGTTGCTGTGGGCCACCTATGTCAAGAGCGTCATACTAAAGAGTACAAGCAGAGAGAACCCCGCTCAAATTCCTATTCCTACACAAAACCACAAGCTTTTGCTGCAGTTAGTAAATAAGATTTAGTATATAAGACCACGTAGTCTTACGTCACCATTACGTACAACCCCATAAGGCTTTCCCTTGTAGTTTTTTTTTTTAATTATAAACAGGAACCTTCATTCAGCCGAGTAAACTGAATCCATTGATCCGCTGTCCATCAAGTACGATAGATGATCTCCACCGCTCCAACTCTCTGCCAGAATCCGCTCTGGGCAATTGGGAATTGCTCTCCATCATTGGAAAACTTTCCCATCGAGATCCGTATTCAGATTCCTCATCGGGATCCGATTTTCGATTTCTTGTCGGGATCTGCCCCTCGCATTCCCTGACGGGATCCACATTCGAATTCCTTGTCGGGATCTACGTTCGCATTCCGTATTGTGTTCCGTATTATGCTTCTTTGTCGGGATCCTGTTCTGAATTTACTGTCGGCATCCGTTTTTGATGTCGGGATCCGCATTTCGATTTCGTGTTGGAATCATCTCCTACATTCCCTATCGAGATCCACTTTTGAGTTCCCTGTTGGGATTCATCTTCGAATGCTCTGTGGTGTCGTCTGGTTTCTCAGCTAAATAGAAACCCATTCGGGGCATCATTTAACGACCGAAATGAGAACCAGTGCTCAGGGAAAACCATAGATCTTCAGAGAAATTTGCAGAACTTCAGGAAAGTTCGCAGATCTTCTGAGAAATTTGAAGAACTTCAGGGAAGTTTTAAGATCTTAAGAGAAATTTTCAAAACTACCTGAGAAGTTCGCAGGGAAGTTTGTAGATCTTCTGAGAAATTTAAAGAACTTTTAGAAAGTCCATAAAGTTTTCCGTCGATCTTGTTTTCCGTACTGAGTACCAATGCTACCGACGCCAGAGAGGCAGCTTCCACACCTGTACCTATCGACCCATCAACTCATGAACCGGGAACCAACGGCTTTACTTCCCTTCCGAAGGAAGGCGTGATCATAGATTTTATGCCTCAGAAAATCCCGGCGGTGCCGACTACGATTGAACCCAGGCCTTTTGGGGTGAGAGGCAATCAAGAAAATCTCCATCAATTCATCCGCTGTGAACAGATCGGGATTATTTGGTTGAGCTGTTGGTTGTCTCCAGAATCCAAGGGGGATGGAGAGCTTTGTCCAGCAGAAGATCCAGACGTTTCTTGAGGGAGGCGGTTCGCACCCTTGGATTCGCTTGTCCATGAAGAGGCGGAAAGTCCTCCGCCCTGAAAGCCGGGGCCTTATCCTTCCTTCGTGCTGGTTGATTTTTGGTGCACGCCTGATTTCGGATGCGCTTGAAATCGTCGCGTTTAGGGCACTGCTTGTTGGATCCTTGGTGAGCACCACCACAGTTGGCGCATTTTAACGCCACGGCTCCATCCGCAGGGCAGTCGGAAGTGGCATGGTCTTGAGCGCAATTGCCACAGCGTGGCTTGATGTTGCAGTTGCGGGTGCCGTGTCCGAAGTTCAGACACCGTTGGCACTGAGTCACATCACGATGGCCGCCACGGTATGGCTCCCAGCGGACGATGATGGAATTGATGGAGCGGATGGCTTTCAGCGCGTTGAGCGTCACCTTCTGGAAGTGTACCAGGAAAAGGCTATCCGGATACGCCTTCACATTTTCGTCCTTCCTTGTCATCCGATAGACGGCACTTGGGGCCAGCTTGTACCGGTCTCTGATTTCAGCTTCGATAAACTTCGGGTCGAAGTTTGGTAGGCCCCTAATGACGACCTTGAATGGCTTCTCACCGGGAATGTCGTGGGTGAAGAATTCCACCTTGGAAGTCCTCAGAAGGGCGACGACCACCGCTTTGGTACGGAGCACCAACTTGTATTCGGCTTTAACGCCCAGCATCGCTAGATCTGCGATGAGCTCATTAAGATGGGCATTTTTCACTACCAATGGAGGTAGCTTCACTTTTGCCGCACTCGGGCCGGCAGAATTTTCGTTGCAGATGGCGTCGCCAAAATCACCGATGTCGCTGACGTTTGTCGCAGTGACATTGGACTGGCCTCGATTCTTCTTCCTCTTCTTGCTGCGTTTTTCCAACACAGCTGGCTGGATATTCCCATCCATGGGGAGAACAGCAAACCTGTTCGAGGTAGGCACACCGGAGCTTCCTTCACCGGGGTTCTGGACCTTCGCCGGGCTTCGCGACCGATGCTTCCCCATTTCGGGGCATACACACACGCACGACAAACCGCGAAAGAGAGAGCGCGAACACTATCGCCACGAACTTTTCAAACAACTCGAGAGAGTGAGCTAACACCGAACTGAACTGCTTGACGATCAAGCAGAGAATGATGCCTCAATACTTGTCAATTGCACCGTTTATATAGTGTTCCAGTGATTGCTATGATCCAACAATTAGTAAGCAGTTTCATTAATACATGCGAAAAGAAAATCGCTGTCAAGTCGAACACTTTGACAGCTGATTTCCTGGTTGAAAATAATAATAAATCGATTTTACACGGCTACACTAGCTACGTTGTATTAGTGAAATCTTGCGTCGAGAAATCAATAGCTCCTTTCACCAGGCCTTTCGCTCTTTCATCAATTAACTCAGCCTTTTCAGGGATGCCAGATGATTTTTTTAAAAGTCTGTGATCGAAATTTTAAATGTCCGGGCATTTTTAAAAAATGTCTTGAAAATCGTTTTTTCACCAAACTTGACATTTACGCATAAAACAATTTTAAACATTGAAGTTATATACTAAGCCACATTTTATTAGATTACCGTCATATAACGAAAACCATTCACTCATGGATCATAGATGATTCCTATTCTTATGCCAACTTGGCTTATTGGCTGAATTCCTGAGTTCGATTCCAAAATGACGTCTGACATCGATTTCCGGCCTCTACACGTCATCCCCTATCCGGAAATACCCATATTGTAGGGTATTTCACAGTTTATCTTGAACGAATGGTTGCCATCTTGGATTCTAAAATTCCGTCTGGCATCCATTTCCGGCCTCTACACTTCATCCCCTAACCAACAATACCCATATTGTAGGGTATTTGACAGTTTTTCATGAACCGCTGAGCACCAGTTTGGATTTGAAAATGACGTCTGACATCGATTTCCGGCCTCTACACGTCATCCCCTATCCGGAAATATCCGTATTGTAGGGTATTTCACAGTTTTTCTTAAACCGATGGCTGCCATCTTGGATTCTAAAATGCCGTCTGGCATTGATTTCCGGTCTCACACGTCGTCCCCTATCCGGAAATACCCATATTATAGGGTATTTGACAGTTTTTCATGAACCGATGGGCACCAGCTTGGATTTGAAAATGACGTCTGACATCGATGTCCGACCTCTATACGTTGTCCTCTTTCCGGAAATACCCATATTGTTGGCTAATTAATAGTTTTTCTTGAAACGATGGCTGCCATCTTGGATTTTAAAATCAATTTCCGGCCTCTACACGTCATCCTTTTTCCGGTTCCTGTTGTCACCTTTCACAGCAACATCTTATACGGACAAGCTTTCGAGAAATATTAAGGTAGTTCATGTGTACACTAGCGCCGCGTAGTGAGAGATTTGTGAAATAATATGACCACCATCCGAAAGGATTTGGTAGCCTGAACAACTTTACTCAATACATCATCTTTCTATATGGCCAGGTTCTCGAGATACCGTTTATACAGGAAGTTCGCTTTAACACTAGCGCCGCGTAGTGAGAGAGTTGTGAAATAATATGACCACCATGCGAAAGAACTTGGTAGCCTGAACAACTTTGCTGAAGACAACAACTTTCTATATGACCAGGCTCTCGAGATACAGATTATATAGGAAGTTCACATGCACATTAGCGCTGCGTAGTGAGAGTGTGCTGAACTAATATGCCCACCATCTAAAAGGCTATGGTTACCTGAACAACTTTGCTCCAGACAGTAACCTTCTATATTGCCAGGATTTTGAGATACAGCTTATACAGGAAGCTCATGTGCACATTAGCGCTGCGTAATGAGAGAGTTCTGAGCTAATATGGCCACCATTCGAAAGGACTTGATCTCCTGAACAACTTTGCTGAAGACAGCAATTTTCTGTATGGCCAGGATCACGAAATAAATATTCTATGTTGGACCCAAGTTCCATATATTATAGCACCCGTCAGAAGTAACATAATTGAAGCGCCTCTAGCGGCGTAGTTCCCGATGAAATCTGAATCAAATGACACAGGCTTGTTGGTCTAACCCATCCTTATTCACGGTTCCCTATTCACGCCCCCGTTACCCCGGCAATAAGGATTCCTGACTGTATTATATTTCCTAGTGGAGCGCTCGACTGGAACCGCGTTTTACGGTTAGTCCTCGCGCGTCTCTTATTTAACATCGTCTCTGAATTCCATTAGAAAGATCATGAACACATCATAATTCGCTGCTACCAAATTGTTGACCAAGTGCAGAAATATTTCCATTATTCCAAAACTCGCCAAACCAATTCAGCACCGCACTCTAGCAAGTACGTATCTCCAAAAATTTTCCCCACACTAGCCGTCCACCATCTCCCGAACTGAAATGAATCAATTTCCAGCCAATAAAACTTTTATTGATTGCACCGGCCGGTCGTTTCTTGGCCCCAGAATCGCACTTGTTTTCTCGCTCGGCCCGGAATAGTACCAACTATCCCTTGGGGACAGTCGCTCGCTTGGCTGGAATAATACCCCGCATCGTTCGCTCTGCAAAAACAACTCCCAAGGCTGTCGCAGTCGGGTAGTTAAAGATAAGACGCCCAAAAAGGACGAGGGGGATCGAAAAACATTTATGAGAGATTGCACACACGATTTCCGGTGCTCGAAATTGATTGTCCGAAGGCAGTCGCTATACGTGAGGCAGACATGTTTATCGCTGTGGCCTCCTCCCGGAGTCCGGAAGTCACATAATTCAACTTTTCTTTATAGGAGAAATCGATTCTCACAGTTCGGATTTGTTTCAAGGGGTTTCTTCTGCTTACTTTGTGGACTTTCAAAGAAGCATCGTAAGCATTAATTAAATTCAAACAAATCAGCGATCCATGATTGGTTTTGTTAGGTTAGGATCGGTTGTTTTACATACGAGAAGATTTGCTGATACAACCAACTTGGCAAACTAAAGGGTGTTGTTGATCCTATGCAAACATTTGCTTCTTGAAAGTGTTGTTAGCTCGAGATTAGCCAAATGGGGCTTGGAGTTGGCCACTTTGCATCCCAAGATACGGAACGGAGCTTTTGAACAATCACTGATGGAAGCAACTCTATCGAAGCAACCGCATCTGCTGAGAATAGCTTCCAGATTTCCGGACTATCAGATTACTTCGCCTACCGCAAATCGAGCCATTAGATAAATTGTGCTCATTTTTCCGCTCACTCCCATTCCGACCAGAATGTGACGTGCCGTTATTTCTATAAATGTCAGAAATTCAATATCTCCGAAGGCATCCGTCCCAGACGCAATGCGATCCATCAATACACTGACGATAATTTCTTGATTGATTTATTCCCCAGGAAACAATACTGACGCAGCAGGCCCTGGAATTCCCCTGCCCTGAACGGGAACCTTAAGTCATTGTTTTTATTATTATCATTGAGAAGGAGGCTGTGGGGAGGAAGCCACTCGACACTGATTCAATTAGTCTGCCACCAATACCCTAAGCTCCAGAACCGCACGCCGTGAACTGGGGGGTTGGGAAAGAGGTTGAGAAATTGCCGGGACGTTAAAAGGTATCCAATGTCGGAAAAGTGCTCTGGGAAGGGCAACCCCCAAAACAAACAACAGAAAGATGAATCATTGGCGTCGGTCGCCGTCGTCGCCGTCATCATGATGAAACGGTTCATTGGGTTTTCCCGAGTCGTAGCTATGCGAAAAGCGAGAAATGTTAGGGCCAGCGATGATGCCAGGGGGACTGAAGAGTGACTAAGTCAACGTCTGGGTAATGATGACTGTCATAAATTAGGAGCTTTCATGGTATAACCTATTACGGTAAGGTTTTAATTTTGACAATTTGAAGGCATATTGAATAATTGTGTAATCCCTCTTAACTCACCGTAGTTTCATGGAAATTTGTCTAGTAATAGTAATAGATATAGATACTATACGCAGAAAAAAAACCTGAATTCAATCGCATAAAATCTCCTGTTTGTAAACTTGTATACAACGTTGCTGCTTCATGCGATATCCCGCTTAAATTTACACGAAATTGTGTGTAAATTAACGCCAAATTTAACGTTAATTAAGTGTGCTCTATATATCACAGAAATTTACATGATTTTTACAAACGGTATACACTGAAGCTAAGCTTCACGTGATTGCCATTGTTATCGCCAATTTCATATTTCGGAGAACCACCTGAAAAAATATGTTTAATACGATATAGCGCAATTTTATATGAAAATCAATGGTTTTTTACGAGTAATTTCCGTTCCGTGTAGTTTAGATCGATAAACGGAGTGGTGAAAAGCGTTTCGGTGCTAATTTTTGGTTCCAGGGCACTACCGAGCACAACAGGAACATGTAAACATTGTTCGTCAGTTCTTTCAAATTTTTATTGTCTTCTTTTAAGGCACTTTTCTGGCACTTTTTAATGGTAGCTCATACTTGAATGGTTGAATAGTCTTAATTTAATTTCATTTTTACCCATTCTAACTTTACTAATTTATTTTCAAACAGCTAAACTACATTTTTTTTTCTGTTGGGGGGAGTTGAACCACTGCGTCCATTATTTGAACTTTTGTGGTACCCCTGTTTACTGTTCGTATCATGCAAGCTGACCACCATTTAATGAGTGGACAGCTAATTGCCTGGACACGTCCTTTCCCAGTCAGGCATGATATGGTTTATGAAACCAACTACCTTTCCAGGATTAGCAGACCAAATTCCACTAGGTTGTAAAATAACACTACGAAGAAATTTAGATCTACGTCTGTGTAATGCACCGCAACTGCAAAGCAGATGTTCCGAGGTTTCACGTTCTATGCTACAGAAACGGCAGATATCGCTCTGAACCCGACCAATGTTCTTCAAATGATATCTACTCGGACAGTGCCCAGCTACTAGGCCAGTGTATATACTAAGAGCCCGTTTATTGAGCTCCAAGAGCTTTTTGGTATGTGTTACATTTGGAGTTATAAATCTTTTCGACTGGTTGCACTTCGTGACGGCCATCCAGTTGGCCATCACCCTTTGTTCTTCCCAGCGTTTGAGTTCCATTTTTACAGTACAGTTTGATATTCCACAGTATGGTTCTGTGCCAATAAACGGTGAATTGGAACGTAATTTTGCGAGATCGTTGACCTTTTCATTCCCTTCAATGCCACAGTGTCCAGGAACCCAATATAAGTTTACTGAGTTCTGTTTACACAGCTGTCGCAACAAGAGAATACACATCTATATTTTCTCTTTAGGCAAACACTTACACATTCAAGTATGGCCACGATTTCCGCTTGAAACACTGTTGGACAATGTCCCATCGCTACTGAAATATTTGTCCCAGGGCCAAAGATTCCTGCACCTGTTTGTGTTCCAATTTTTGAGACATCTGTGAAAAATATGATTGAGCCTTGACGAACGCTAGGTCCACCGACTTCCCAATCCGAACGCAACATTTCACATACGTTGAAGGGAGTGTCATAATTTTCCTCTGGTTTAATCCAGTCTCCAGGTGATCAACCAGGTCACCAGGCATGACTTTCTTAGATCTTTGAACCTTAGAGCACTTCTTTCCGCTTCTAGTTGCACGTATTCATGCAAGGGCAGTAGATTGAGAAAAGCATCTAACGCTTTTGATGGTGTCGCCGATACCCCTCGACGCGGCGAATTGTGGGTGAACCAACTGACCGAACCCTCGCGAGCGAAACGCCAGTGCCGGGCGAAGCGAATGACAGATTGAATGTAAAGAAACGCATATAGTTGTAGAAGTTTGTTTTGGTTTCTTTGTGAGGAAAAATAAAGAAGTGAATTCTAGTGAGGTGAAATAGCTTGTAAGTTTAGCGATTAATAATTGAAGAATTGTGATTTAAAACGTTTATTGTAATTACAGTTCGATTTGTATTTATAATTTCGCGGTTTTCCACGTAGTAAGTGGATCATTCATTAGAATTGAGGTATGTTGTTCCTAAAATTAGAATAATAGTACTTACCTAGCTTGTTGCCTAACCTAAAATGGACCTAAATACCTACCGTTGGTTATAGATCGTGCCGGAATTGTCCATCCGTGGTAGACGGTGACCTGGAAAAAGAAGAAGAACACTGAAAATGTAAGATTATTGTATTATACTTACCTTTGTATCATCACTAATGTTAACAATTAAATTACAGCTTTGAAGCTGCTAAGTTTGCAACTAAAAGACGGTGTTTGTTCTGACTATCGAGAACATCCTTCAAAGATTTTCATCCAGAGCTGGATGATTGCTTGTTGCCCATCGGGAAGGACATTTCACAGCAGCGAGACAGCGAGACGACCCACCGTTGAAGACGACCAACAACAACAACAACGACAATTCGCATCGATTGCGGACCGACATCGAAACTGTAGCATAATAAAGTCAGTGCCTTTTTTGATTCTGTCACCTTCGTCGGTTGTGAGTATCGTCGTTAGCATTAGAGTTAGTCGTCAAGCTTCACTAGAGACGGTTGTCAGGTTAATTTAGGTCGATCTCGAAATGTCGGACGCAAACAGTGTGACTTCGGTTAGCAATGAAAAGCATTGCAAAAAGTGCAATCGTGCGGATACCGATGATGATATGGTGTGTTGCGATGTGTGCGAATCGTGGATACACTTTCAGTGCGCGGGTGTCAGCGAGTCTATTGCGCAGCCGGAAAGAAGTTTCAAGTGCAACAATTGCCTGACAGACTGGGAGGGTGGTGCATCGAAGTCGGGTGTATCATTCAACGAGTCGTCCGTCAGTAAGAGCAGTCGAGTTTCGCAGAGATTGCAGCTCAGCCTTCAACTCCTTGAGGATGAACGGAAGCTGAGGAAGAAACGTGCGGAAGAAGAAAAGAGGATCCGTAAACTGGAAGAAGAGGCCAAGCTGAAGGAAATCGACGAAGAACAGGAGTACTTGAGGCAGAAATACGAGTTGATGATGCAGATTGGAGAAGAGAAGGATTCTTCACGTAGGAGAAGCGGAGTCAGTGTGAAAAGTAGGCGCGAACAGCTGGAAAAATGGCTTAAAAAGGGAGCCCAACTGGACGGAGTTGGACAGTCGAAGCCCACAACGTCTGGACAGAAAGCTACCCTGTCAGTCCCAGCTGTTAGCAAGGAAAATCCCGGGATCGTGGTACCATTACCAATGCATTCAACTTCAAGCAGCCTTGTTTCGTTGAATCTTGGAGTACTTTATCCGGATCCGACCATTCCTGTTCCCAGCGGGAACGTTACCGCTCTGGCGAAGTCTTACGAGTCGAATGTCGTACCGATACCAGGAAGCGCATCATCTCATCTACCCACGATTGCTGCTGTTCCATTAACGACGGTCGTGACAGCTGGTGGAAGTTTCGTCACTACGGTGGCCGTGGCGCCGGCGTTTACTTCGTCGATAGTATCGACTGTACCGACTCGGTCTGGCGTTCCACTCGTCTGTGACGGCTTCGCACCGGTCTATTCGTGCCCGGAAATGAAAGGCATGCTTTCGAGTGCAGCCGGGGTTATTCCGTCGATACCGTATAGTTCAAGTGGCCTCATTAGAAATCCACAACATTATCTGGGTGCTGCCACAGTCGCATCGTTGCCACAGTTGCCGATTTCGACTTCGTTTCAACCAGTACCTCTCGTTTCCGTGAATCCGCCTGTTTCGTCAACGGTTGGTTCGTTCCAGTATCCTCCTTTTTCCAATGGAGCAATGCCCATAAATCCTCCGTTGTTACCAACTACAACCACCGCAAGTCTGGGACCGGGGACTCCAAACTATTCGAACGTTTACTCCGGATACTCAGTGCCGTTTCCGTACCCACCATCAAGTTGTCCATATCCCGTCATAGGACCGGAAATACCGCCCTCGGTAATACCAACATCGTTGTGCTACGGGAATATGAACCCTCCGCCAGTCAGTTTGGGACCGACCAGTGCCCAATTGGCAGCTCGGCAAGTAATGCCACGCGAGTTGCCGAAGTTCAGCGGGGATCCCCAGGAATGGCCTATGTTCTACAGTTCCTTCAAAAACACGACGGAGGTCTGCGGGTACACGGACGCCGAGAATCTGGCCAGATTGCAACGTAGCTTGGGAGGTTCCGCACTTGAGGCAGTTAGAAGTCGTCTACTCCTGCCAGCATCCGTCCCGTACGTGATGGAAACGTTGCATAAGCTATACAGAAGGCCAGAGATCCTGATTAGTTCTCTTCTGAAGAAGGTGAGAAGCGTTCCGCCGCCGAAGTATGATAACTTGAACACCATCGTTGCGTATGGGTTGGTGATTCAAAATCTCGTCGATCATATCATCCTGGCTGATCAGCAAGCACATTTATCAAATCCAATGCTGCTACAAGAGTTGGTCGACAAATTACCCACCTCGCTGAAGATGCAGTGGGGTACGTTCAAACAATCGTCAGCGAACGTCAACCTAGCGACATTCAACAGCTTCATGTCGGGACTAGTGAACCTTGCTGCCGAGCTAAGCATCGACGTGGAATCCGCCCAAAACTACCACAAACACCAAAAAGTGGAAAAGTCGAAGCAAAAGGAAAAGCTTTTCACTCACGCGAACGTGTCGCCAAGCGTATCGAAGAAGGAGAGTGCAAGCGGCGAATGTACGTCAAAAGCGTGTTCGTATTGTGAGAAAGATGGTCATCAGATCCTGAACTGTTCCAGTTTCAAAGAGTTGGACATCGGAGGCCGATGGAAGGCAATGCGGCAGAAGAACTTGTGCCGATTGTGCTTGATACCGCATCGTAAATGGCCGTGTCGCTCGAAAAAGGAATGCGGAGTGGATAGTTGCCGAGTTCGACATCATATGCTGCTGCACAGCAGCCGCAATGATACTACTGATGGTCCAAGGTCTGGCGAGACTGTTCATCAAAATCATCACCACACGAAATCCTTTTCGCTGTTCCGCTATTTGCCAGTTACGCTGTACGGAGAGGGGAAACAAGTTGAAACTTTCGTGTTCCTGGATGACGGATCATCATCGACGCTACTCGAGGAGGAAATCGCTGCACAGTTGGGCATAGAGGGTGAACCCGATAACTTGTGGCTGAGTTGGACCGGCAAGATCAGTAGACAGGAGAAGACTTCCAAGAGAATAAGCGTGAAGATATCCGGAGCTCGGAAGAAGGAAACATTCCAACTGGGCAACGTGCGAACGGTGTGCGAGCTAGGGCTTCCAAGTCAAACGTTGGACTATTTAGAGCTGTCGAATACGTTCCCGTATCTTGAAGGTCTTCCCGTGGCTAGCTATGTCAACGCTAAGCCTGGCATGATCATCGGGCTGGAACACGTACGGTTGCTCACTAGCTTGAAGACTCGTGAAGGCAGCAGCAGCGAACCAGTTGCGACCAAAACTCGTCTAGGTTGGTGCGTATACGGGAGGAATTCTGGAACTGAAGGATCAGTTGAGCAGCTGCACATCCATGCCTGTGAAGACATTAGCAACCGCGAATTACACGATTCGATGCGAAAGTTCTTCGCAGTAGAAGATGCCGTTTTGATGCAGCAGCTCGAATCCGAGGAGGACAAACGAGCACGCAGCATTCTGGAAGCGACAACGGTACGGAGAGGAACTCGTATAGAGGCGGGTTTGCTTTGGAGAAAGGACAACGTGAACTTTCCGGGCAGCTACCAAATGGCGATCAGTAGGTTGAGAGGACTGGAAAAACGGTTGGCAAAGGATCCGGAGTTGCGTAGAAAGGTGAACGAGCAAATGGAGAGTTACGAGCAGAAGCAGTACGTTCGCAAGGTAACAGTGGAAGAGGTTGCGAATGCGAACCCTCAGCGTGTGTGGTACCTTCCGTTAGGGGTGGTGATCAATCCTAAGAAACCCAACAAAATTCGAATGGTGTGGGATGCCGCCGCGAAGGCTGGTGGAGTTTCATTCAACGACATGCTTCTCAAGGGGCCGGACCTTCTCGTATCGCTCGTAGATGTTTTGCTACGATTCAGGGAAGGCAAAATCGCAGTTTGCTCCGATATCCGCGAAATGTTCTTGAGAATCCTCATTCGAGAGGTGGATAAGTGGTCACAGTGCTTCCTATGGCGTAGCAGTCCGGAAGATGAAGTGCAGGTCTATGTGATCAACGTCGCTATGTTCGGAGCAACCAGCTCACCATGCACAGCACAGTTCGTTAAGAATAAAAACGCTCTTGACTACGCGGAGCTGTATCCCAGAGCAACAAACGCAATCATTAACAACCATTACGTAGATGACTTCCTCGACAGTGTCAACTCGGTGGAGGAAGCAGTTCAGCTTGTCAACCAAGTACAGCTTATTCACGCAGCAGCAGCTTTCGAATTCGGCAAAATCCTGTCCAACTCGCAGGAGGTGCTCAATCGTCTAGGGGAGACTGGATCGACAGCCAGCAAGTCGCTGAGCCTCGACAAGAATGAAATTTACGAACGCGTCTTGGGTGTCGTGTGGGTACATTCAGCGGATCATTTCACCTTCGATCAGACAGGGCTCAAAGAAGTCTTGGGTAGTAACGGACCGATTCCAACGAAGAGGCAAGTACTGCGGACCGTGATGAAACTGTATGATCCTTTGGGATTCGTGGCGCACTTCGTTGTGCAGGGAAAAATCCTGATGCAAGAGATTTGGAGAACGGGTACTGACTGGGATGAGCCCATAGCAGAACAACTGTACGAACTATGGAGTAGATGGATCGAGCTGTATGAGATGATCGACGAGGTGAAAGTTCCGCGCTGCTTTTTCGGAAGTCTTCTGCCACAGGAGGTGGACGAAATCGAGGTCCACGTGTTCACGGATGCAAGCGTAGCGGCATGTGCGTGTCGCTTACCTGAGAATGATGTTCAGCGGAGGTAGCTGGTGTTCGTTGGTAGCAGCAAAAACAAAAGTTACGCCACTTCTCAATTCCACGCTTGGAGCTTCAGGCTGCCATGATGGGATCCCGCTTATTGCAAAACGTGTGTTCGGCGCTAACCCTCAACATTCGAAAACGGTTCCTTTGGACGGATTCAGCGACAGTTTTGGCGTGGCTGCGCTCGGATAGCCGTCGGTACCACCAGTTCGTCGCTTTTCGGGTGGGCGAGATTCTTTCGCTCACCAGCGTTGATGAATGGCACTACGTACCGTCGAAGCTCAACGTGGCAGATGACGCCACCAAGTGGAATTCGGGACCATCGTTTGATCCAGAAAACCGTTGGTTTCAAGGTCCATCGTTTCTACGAGATCCAAAAGGGCAGTGGCCTAAGCAATCAGCAGAAGTAAGCGAAGCAGACGCGGCAAGCGAAGAACTTCGAATGGTAGCGGTACACCAAACGACGGTGGAGATAGTTGATGCTGAACGTTTTTCAAGCTGGAATCGTTTAGTCCGTACGATGGCCTACGTTCACAGGGCGCTACGGTTCTGGAAGCGCACGCTGAGTGATGCACAATGGCGACAAGGTCCAGACCAAGAGGATTTCGAGAAGGCGGAGGAGACACTTTGGCAACAGGCCCAAGCGCAGGCGTATTCGGAGGAGCTTCACGAGCTGAGCAAGGGTCGCAGCGTTCGGAAACAAAGCTCACTGCAATCGTTGATTCCATTCATCGATGATCACGGAGTCATTCGGGTAGGAGGTCGGATTGGAAACGCACCGCACATTGCATACACGGCAAAGTATCCCGTAATATTGCCAAGGGATCATCGTATCACCTTCCTTCTGGTGGATTCTTTCCACCGGCGGTTCCTTCACACCAACGGAGAAACAGTCTTAAATGAACTACGGCAAGGGTTCTACATACCGAAGCTTCGGACTCTCGTACGTAAAGTCAGCAGAGCTTGTCAACACTGTAAAGTGCTGAAAGCTGCTCCGGTGCCACCGCTGATGGGACCACTGCCAAAGGTACGGTTGACACCATTCGTTCGGCCGTTTACTTACGTCGGTGTCGATTATATGGGACCTTTCGAAGTCAAAGTCGGACGCAGCGTGGCGAAGAGGTGGATTTGCCTGTTCACCTGTCTCACAGTGAGGGCGGTTCACCTGGAGCTGGCACACAGCCTTTCAACGACTTCCTGCGTGATGGCCTTCAGGAGATTCGTGGCCCGGCGGGGCGCACCGTTGGAAGTCTTTTCCGATAACGGCACGAACTTTGTAGGAGCGAATCGCCAGTTGTCTGAAGAGAAGCAGAAGATCCAGGACATCGTCGAGGACTGCGCTGCTACATTCACCAACGCGAACACCCAGTGGCATTTCAACGTTCCAGCGGCTCCGCACATGGGAGGACCATGGGAGCGTATGGTCAAGTCCGTAAAGGTAGCGATGAAGGCAGTATCGGATAGTCCGCGTCATCCAAGCGATGAGGTGTTGGAAACGATCATGTTGGAGGCTGAAGCGATCGTCAACTCGCGACCGCTGACCTACGTTCCCTTGGAGGCAGCAGACGAAGAGGCACTCACGCCAAACCACTTTCTGCTGTATGGGTCAACCGGTATCAAGCAACCAGCAACCGAACCTGTGAACGGTAACATCCTTCGAGACAGCTGGAAGCTTGCGCAGCACATCGTGGACGAATTCTGGCGCAGATGGGTTCGAGAATATCTCCCGATGCTAACGAGGCGTACGAAATGGTTCGATGCAGTGAAGCCGCTGGAACCTGGCGATCTAGTCGTGATAGTCGACGAAAATTCGAAGAATCATTGGGAGCGAGGACGTATTTGTGAGACCTTTCCGGACAAATCTGGGCAGGTGAGGCGTGCTACGGTACAGACAGCTAGAGGAGTGTTCGCTAGACCTGCGGTGAAGCTGGCGGTTCTGGACGTGGCAAGCAACGACAGGAGTACGGAAGCAGTCGCTCCGGAAACGGAAGTGGTTCACGGGTTGGGGGATGTCGCCGATACCCCTCGACGCGGCGAATTGTGGGTGAACCAACTGACCGAACCCTCGCGAGCGAAACGCCAGTGCCGGGCGAAGCGAATGACAGATTGAATGTAAAGAAACGCATATAGTTGTAGAAGTTTGTTTTGGTTTCTTTGTGAGGAAAAATAAAGAAGTGAATTCTAGTGAGGTGAAATAGCTTGTAAGTTTAGCGATTAATAATTGAAGAATTGTGATTTAAAACGTTTATTGTAATTACAGTTCGATTTGTATTTATAATTTCGCGGTTTTCCACGTAGTAAGTGGATCATTCATTAGAATTGAGGTATGTTGTTCCTAAAATTAGAATAATAGTACTTACCTAGCTTGTTGCCTAACCTAAAATGGACCTAAATACCTACCGTTGGTTATAGATCGTGCCGGAATTGTCCATCCGTGGTAGACGGTGACCTGGCAAAAGAAGAAGAACACTGAAAATGTAAGATTATTGTATTATACTTACCTTTGTATCATCACTAATGTTAACAATTAAATTACAGCTTTGAAGCTGCTAAGTTTGCAACTAAAAGACGGTGTTTGTTCTGACTATCGAGAACAGATGGGGTGCTGCACATCGCACCCGTTATAGAAATACATGCTAGACGTTGTAATTTTGCCAGGTTCCTCTGTGCGGTAGCCTCTTTTGTTTTTGTCCACCACACTAACGAAGCATAAGTTACTTTTGGACGGATTACTGATGTGTAAATCCACATTGTCATTGTTGGTTGCAAACCCCATTTTCTACCAACAGTTTTGGAGCATAATCACAGGGCACTGGTTGCTTTGTTGATCACAGAATCAATCTGAGCATTCCAATTCAACTTGGCATCCAATATAACTCCTAGGTATTTGACCTGTTCACTAAGATGGATCTGTTCTCCTCCAAGCTTAAACTCCTTTAGGTTGAACTTCCTCTTTCTAGTAAAAGGAACGATTACTACTTTTGACGGATTCATGTTTAGGCCCTCCTTAATACACCAAAATTGGGTAAACTTTAGAGTGAGAGAGAGAAGGATTAGTATTTTCCATTTAATTCCACTATTTTATTTGCTTATCCTTGACAGATACGCGTATTTCGTCTACAATGTGCAGACTTCTTCAGTGTCTTGTACTAATACTCGACTGAAGAAAAACATCGCATTTACCGAATATATATTAACACAGGTACATTTTCACTTAGAAACTAGATAAACTTAAATTTAATTTTCTATAGGAACAGGTACTCCGCTGTTAATAATCCTTCTCTCTCTCATTATACAGGTATTCCACTAAGACGCCCACATTCATCAGGAAACTTTAGAGCTTGTTGCATTCTTTCTGAAATGATAGTGTCGAACTTTCCTTTAACTACGATGACTATATCATCCGCAAAGCCCACAACTTCGAAACCTTTCACCTCTAGGCTTCTTAGAAGATCATCTACAACTAAAGACCACATTGGTGGTGAGAAGACTCCTCCTTGAGGACAGCCTTACGTTGCCTTTACTGTTATAGATGAGCTTCCCAGCCCAGAAGTGACTTTTCTTTTTGTAAGCATAGTATGAATCGAGTTGACGATGTGCGTGTCGAAGTTGCTTTTCTTCATGGCGTCAACCATAGAAGAATAGGATGCGTTGTCAAAAGCTCCTTTAATATCCAAGAAAGAACAAAGTGCGATTTCTTTAACTGAAAGTGATTTTTCGATTTTAGTTACCAAAGTATGGAGAGCAGTAGCAGAAAATTAGATATTGGATGCGTTAACATGTAAGTTGAATTGATGAAGTCATTCAACACTTTTTCCGTAGTCTTCAGTAAAATTGATGACAGACTAATGGACCTAAATGCTTTTGGCTGCGTTTTATCACGCCTCCCGTTTTTCGGTATGAATATAACTCTTACCAATCTCCATTTTGAAGGAATGTAGTTTAATCTTAAACTCGCCTTATAAATCTTAGTTAGAGACGGAATCAGCATTGCTTCACCGGTTTGAAGTAGTACCGGGAATATGCCATCCACACCCGCAGATTTAAGATGCTGAAAAGATCTCACAGCATTCTCCACTCTGGCAATTGTGAAAATTTCATCAGCTATATTTGCTATGGTGGGGGGAGCTGTACGATGATAACCGGTCTACTTTGATTTATGATCTCTGCGACAACTTCAACATGACAATCCTTAACAATGGAGAAGTAACACGTTTGGTTGGTCCATCCTCTAATGGTAGCAGATTAAAGGGTGATACGGTCAAAATTTGGTCAAGGGAAAACGCGTGTAAATCGGTGAAATCGTTTATTTAAAAAATCAAATTAAATTTCTTTTTCAAGTTCAATTAGTATAAAATTCAGGAAAAAATATTCAGTTAGGCTTCCGCTTTTCCAAATCCGAATTGCCGGGCCTTACGCTTGACCCCTGCCATCAGATTTTGTACAGCCACCTTGTCCACCTTCTTCGCCGCAGAAACCAGTTTGCCTTGAACTGCTGCTCGCCCTTAGCAGTTTTTTTGGTCTTCTTTAGGTTCCGCTTGACAATAGCCCAGTATTTCTCAATTTGGCGGAGCTCTGGCGTGTTGGGAGGGTTCTTGTCCTTGGGAACCACCTGCACGTTGTTGGCGGCGTACCACTCCATGGCCTTTTTATCGTAATGGCAAGATGCCAAATCCGGCCAAAACAGTACGGAACAACCGTGTTTCTTCAGGAAAGGCAGCAGACGTTTATTCAAACACTCTTTCACGTAAATTTCTTGGTTGACAGTCCCGGAAGCTATGAAAATGCTGCTTTTCAAGCCACAGGTACAGATGGCTTGCCAAACCAGATATTTCTTTGCGAACTTTGACAGTTTCATGTGCTTGAAAACATCTGCTACCTTTCCCCTTCCTTTTGCCGTATAAAACTCCTGTCCCGGAAGCTGCTTGTAGTCGGCTTTGACGTAGGTTTCGTCGTCCATTACCACGCAGTCAAACTTCGTCAGCATCGTCGTGTACAGCCTCCGGGATCGCGCTTTGGCCGTCGTATTTTGTTTATCATCGCGATTTGGAGTCACTACCTTCTTATAAGTCGATAGTCCGGCTCGTTTTTTGGCTCGATGCACGGTTGTAGACGATACACCCAGCTTATTTGCGGCATCTCGGAGAGAGAGGTTAGGGTTTCGCTTGAAACTACCGGCAACTCTCTTTGTCGTCTCAGCGGCTTCCGGTTTTCGATTTCCCCCCGATCCAGACTTCCTGGCTCGGATTTTCGCGATGCGCGAGCAAAATTTTGATACGCTGCTCTTCTTGCTTGGACGGCATTTTGACAACTGAAGAGTGAATTCCAAAATCAAAATAGGAGCAACATTCTACACACACACACCTTCAAAATGATGGGTGTTCAGGTTTTTTAAATGCAAAATTGAAAGAAATACGTCAAGTTGATATTGACCAAATTTTGACCGTATCACCCTTTACTATGAGTCTCGAAGTGCTGGCGGGCATGTTGCCACTATCCGTCCGTTTTTCAGAGTTATCTCTGAGGCTCCTCACCCATTGCGAAGTAATTAACCCACTGGTGATCGAAAATTTTGAGAAGCCTCTGGAGCTAAATCCTCAAACATGTTTTATGACTTTGTACTACCTATATTTAACACAGGATGTCAGCCCTTCAAGAAATATTCCCAATCGTGTAGTCTTCTCCGATTTCGGCAATTCAGTGAATTTTGATTTATCTATGACGCAGGAAATCCGCGGAATTCCAGAGCATCATCGTCCTATGATTGCTCCGTCATTATACGCTGCAAAGTTTGGCCATATTGATTCTGCAAAAACGTTTTTCACAGATGGATCTCTAATAGAGGAGTCCGCTGGTTTTGGTGTATTTAATGAATTTCATAGCGCCCCTCGGAAACTTGAAGCTTCTTGTTCTGTCTATGTGGCTGAACTGGCAGCAATTCACTACACTTTGGAAACTATTGCTTCACTTCTTCCACACCACTACTTTATTTTTACGGATAGTCTCAGTTCTGTTCAGTTTTCTTTTGAAAATACGAGAACTGCTTAGTGCTTTATCCGTGCGCTCTTTCATCATCACCTTCGCGTGGGTCCCTTCGCATTGCTCAATTTTGGGCAATGAGAAGGCGGATTCACTTGCGAAGGTGGGCGCTATGGAAGGCGACATTTATGATCGACAGATCGCCTATAGTGAATTTTTCTCTATTTATCGTCAGCAGTCGCTCGTTAGCTGGCAACATCAATGGAGTGAAGGGAGCTTGGGACGATGGCTACATTCAATTATCCCTAAGGTGTCGAAGTTTGCATGGTTCAAAGGGTTGGACTTGAGTCGAGACTTCATACGCGTGATGTCTCGTCTCATGTCCAATCACTATTGTCTAAACGCTCACTTGTTCCGTGTAGGGTTGGGAGACAGCAATCTCTGTGAATGTGGACAAGGTTACCAGGACGCTGATCACATCCTTTGGTCTTGTGCGGAGTATCGTGGAGTCAGATCACATTTTTATGATTCCCTTCGGGCTCGAGGTAGACAACCTAATGTTCCAGTTCGGGATATTTTGGCTAGACGCGATCTGGAGTTTATGAAACTCATATATGTTTACTTTAAGGATATTAACCTTAGATTGTAAGTTTGATTAATCAAGATGAATAGAAATAATCTCATGCTTTAGGATTAATTAAATAGTTGTATCGTAAACCACATTTAAAACCTCCTTCTTCCCTTTTCCCATCCAAAAAAATGTAAATCTCCACTAACCTCGAGACGACCGCGAGTACTCGGTCCAGTTCCTTTAACTTTAAATATAAGACAGTAATAATGTATAACCCAAAGGATAACTCGGCTCTGTAAAGTTTGTTCGATTGAGCCTGTACAAATAAAGTAATTACAAAAAAAAAAATATTTGCTACGGTGTTTTCTGTTCTCTGAGACATTGGCGAAATCAGAATCAGAAATATCTGATTCCACACACAATACCGAACCTGGAAAATGTGTTTCCATCATTAAATTTAAAGTTTCAGAGGGAGATTTGGTAAAACCTTCATCATGACATTTAAGATTACCAAGATCAATCGTATGGTCTTTCGCAAGAGTTTTCTGTAATCTATAGGTGTACTGTTTATATTTTCACACATTTAAATCCAAGATCACCACTTAGATTTCCGTATTTCATTATTATATTCAGATAGGGTTTTCTTATATTGAGTGCAATCAGAAGTGATTTTCGCCTTATTGAACATCTTACGTGAAACTTTCCGAAGGCGTTCCAATTTCAAATTCCACCACGGCACATCCCTGTTAGAAGACGACCTTTGATAGGACAGCTACTGTTGTAGGAATTTATAATTCTTTCGTTTACCTTTTCTGAAAATGATTCCAATTGTTGGATAGAATCAATCGTCGTTTGTAAATATATCTGAATCTAAGCACTGTGCATATTGATCCCAGTTTGTTTTCCTAGGATCCCTAGATGCAGAAGGTAGTAAATCACTTCCACCCCATTCAAACATAATGTGTTTATGATCAGAAAGTGAGATTTCATCTGACACACGCCAATTTCGAATCTTCTCAGAAATTGCAGTGGCATTTGAAAAAGTAGGTTCATTTCCTTTGTTGCATATGTCTATATTATAAGATGATAAATTCCAAAAGGCACTCACCTCAACTGTTGATGTCCATACTACCCTACATGGTATGATGCGCATTTGCATCACAACCAATGATGAACGACTTGTTGTATTCTCTGCAATATTGGACTAATGAGGCGATCTCAGGAGCATCACCAGGAAAATAAGCCGAAGCAACTACAATCTCGGTTTTTCCCTTGGTGGTTGGTACCTCAACCATGACTGCGACGATGTCCCGTTTGATGAATTCTGTAATAGGGTAGCATTTCAATGTTTTATTAACCAGAATAGTAGTTCTAGGTGAAGTCTGCTTTTCGTCATAGTTTAACTTACATGCGTTTATTTCAATTCCTTGTATTTTTTTCTCTATTGGACCATATCTCTTGAATAAGCGCCATGTCCAGCTCCTCCTTTTTGAACCTCCGACTCAATACAGAAGAAGCACCTTTTGCATGGTGGAGGTTCACTTGCAGGAACTTAATGGGTTTCATTTTGTTTCTTAGATCGCTCATCTTTGCCTTTGGGGCGAGCGATAGACCCATCGTTTGATACTCGAGTTTTGATTAGCCTTAGCTGCGTTTCACTAAATCGGAAGTTCAGTACGAAGTCACGTTCCGACAGTGTCTTTAGCGAATCGACCACTCGGCATGTTTTTTTACGTTGGAGCGATTCAATATTTTCCAGCCATTCGTGCTTAAACCACAGACAAACAGACGTAACTCGCAGACGCTGGCATCGGATCACTTTGACGTTTCTATATATTCTATAGAAATTTTATGCAATATTGTTTACAAGTTAGCGAGCAAGCTTGTTTTCCGCTAGAAGCCAGATAGATGTCGTTACTGAGGTTATATGTTTTGAGATACTATGTTTTCAAGAACAAGTTTTTCAAAGAGTTACGTCTGTTTGTCTGTGCTTAAACCATCATTTTGACTCTCAATGAGTCTCTTAAACCTCTCATCGCTAAAGCCTGCACTTAGTGGGAGGAATGCGTGGAATATTTCCGGACGAGGGACCTCTTTCTCGTCCAGGGCAATAAGCTCAGCATTTTCCCAAGGAGTGAGTACCTTTTTCACATCTTTTAGCCACGTTGCTGTTGTTTGATCTTCGGTTTGATCCTTGCAAACCAGGGACAAATAACCTTGCTTGTAGCTGCATTTTGTGAACTTTGGTTTTATATTCTCATGCCTTTGCTCCTCGATTTTTAAGAGCAGAGCAGCCTGTACAGCATCGATTTGCGCTGTGTTCATTTGTTGTTCCAAGTATCCCTTTTACGATTATTCCAATCTTAACTAAACTTGCAACATCTTTGAAGGAGCGACCACCTGAGTTAGAATCAGCTGATGAACTTTTGGGATTCATGAAGCTCCTCCATTCCCATCAGCTTTTCCTTCACTCTGGTCAGCCTCCTTCATTGATTTTGCCTGATTGCCAGTATTGGATAATCCAGCGCGCACTTTTGGGCAATGATTCGACTTTGTCCTCTTAATGTCCGGCTTTTCTCCACTACGGTACTAGATTGGTGAGCAGATCCAAATACCATTAGTCATGCAATCTGAGCTTTTGAATGTGTGATACCGACAGGTAACAACCCGATGTGAACTATTGACTAGGTACTGGGGTGGTGTTCTAAGAAATTGCTCCAATATAATGTTTTCGATGGAGAATGATTTAATTTAAAATGCTTGCAAACCCAAAAAGTAGTCATATATTTGCCTTCAGGGTTTAGTGGAATTCCTTATTTATTGTATATTTAATGAAAGGAGAATTCCCTTTTTAATGCAGGGACTATTTCCTACTTTATTGAATATTTAAAGAATAGAATACTCTCTTCTCCATTAATTATTCGAAGAAGCGCCTGGTTTCCCACAATTCATTGATCCATTGAGAATTATTCATCTCCTTTGGATAAAAGCAAACGAAGAAATTTTCCATCTCTAAAATATTAATTTATTAAAATCACGTGCTGTTCTTTTCACACACACGGCCAATGAATCTGGCTCATATTTGAGTTGCGTTCACTCAAAATCGCAAAACCGTAGCGTCGCTCATAGATTGAGTAAAATATTACTCAAGTATGAATAAATGTCACGCATAGGTTATTCTTGGTCTTACAATCGGCAAATAAATCCAGTGGATCATTTTAAGTTTTAGACTCTATTTCCAACCAAAAGTTTGTTGTTTTTACCTCATTAACAACTTGCTCTAGATGTGAATTCCGATTGAATTTGCTGTCCTTAATGAAGGCCTAAGTACTTTTTCGTTTTCGGATTTGAAAGATCGTCGGTTACAGTGGCCTGCTTACTGAGCAGAAAAACGCTGTCCCAGGTCCTTACATATCAAAGAGATTTATGGTAAAGTCGCTTGTGTATCGTGTATTTTGCGAAACTCGTTGTTGTCGTTGGTTCCGGGTTTGAATGGATACACAAATTTGAGCAACGGTATTATGTGATATGAGGGGCTCGGTGGCCTTAGAGCAACCGTTTTTGCTTACTGAGCAGAACATCATGAGTCTAATCTCAGGCCCATCCACATTCAAGATTCGTCAATCGTTTTATTTGTTAATATGACTACATGGTAATAACAGCAACTCGGTGATGAAAAAGGTGCTCGTCTGCCTAGTGGCAAACGTTTTTGCTTACTGAGCAGAAGACCGTGGGTTTAGTCCCAAGCTCCTTCGCGTTATATGATCGTTAGGACATCAATTCAGCTTATCGTTTACCAAAACGAACCCTGCTGCAAACCCAACCCTCTTATCCAACATCCCAGTGATTCCTCGTAGAAGTGCAGAGGTGTTCTCGGCTTCCATCAAAGCGAGTGTCATGTCAACACAATCCTTCCCATTCCTTTCTTGACCTGTGTTCGGGCGCGGCCGGCGCTGGTATTGCCTAATTTAAGATCAGCAGTTTTTACACATTGAGGATGATTGCTAGTCCCAAGCATCGTCTATTGGTTCTCTGTGTAATTATAGCTGATCTGGCAGTAACAGAGTAGCAACCGTGGGCGGTCAATCAAGCTCAAGCTCAAGCTCAAGCTAATGTCCGGCTTTTCTCCACTGCTACCTTGATCGCCATCTCTCGATCGCTTAGCAGTGTTTGGAGTCCCAGAAACAGCGTTAGCAAAAATTTGTTTCCGAGCTTTCTCCATGCTCATCCCTGATTCAATGCATTTCTTAATTTTGTTTGTTTTTGTTTTCGAAAGGTTTTTGCGCCACTTGATTTTCGACGCACTTTCAGTGGAAGGGTTACTTCCACTCCCACTAACGATAACCGACTTTATGGTGACGTTTATTCCATCATCATCTGCGTCACTCTCGCTTTACATCGGTCCGTCTTTCAAATCGTCGCGTTTTGGAGTATCGAGGATAGAAGAGGAACAGGATTGCACCTCTGTGACAGAATCACTCAAAAATTGATTCTCCATGAGCTCATCGGTACCAACGGATGTATCAATCTCCATCTTTTCAGATTGAGGTGGGCAGCTTGTAGCTTTTCCGTTTTCAACAGTACTCCAATTGCAGTATCAAAATATATTAGCTTAAAGCAACGATCTGTTTTAGCGTGTTATAGCTGAAAATAATAATAATACGATGGAATCGAAATTAAACTTAAACTCTACAAAAATAATTTGATTGAACGATAAAATGTACCAGATGAATTAACATATATATTTCCGTGTTGAATTTGTCATCTACACTTTAATAGTGCAAATCCAAAATCAAAAATAAAACCCTTATTTTCATTTATTTATTTATTACTATTATTCCGCTTAGCACTTTACAGTGAAACTCGCAGCGCTGATTCGATGCAAGCTCCAACTGGAATACCATTTCTGCAAGTTTGCATGCAATATTCCATGTAAGCATTTGACAGTTTTGCACTACAAGAATATTCTTGCAGTTACACCAACAATCAATACGAAACT
Organism: Ochlerotatus camptorhynchus; assembly: GCF_037179485.1. Classification (NCBI taxonomy): domain Eukaryota; kingdom Metazoa; phylum Arthropoda; class Insecta; order Diptera; family Culicidae; genus Ochlerotatus; species Ochlerotatus camptorhynchus. Next base: position 870,687 of record NW_027040588.1, on the reverse strand, counting down.
AACGATTTTAAATTGGCTCACTACTTGACTAGCCTATTGGTCCCAAGCAAATGATTAACGTATCCCATTCTAGTCAAGATTCTAGTACTACGCAATGTTTGTTTTGATTCGCTATGAAAGTTTGACAGATAAAATGAGGGGTTATTGGTTTTTCCTATGTTTCGCGGGGTGAATCGATTAGCTTGGGACCGAAGAGAGTACCAGAGCTGAGCCAAAAAGTTGAGCACGTTATTTCGGGACCTTCTAGTCTTAGAGTTACCTCTATGGTTACACCTTCGTCTTGCATAATGGACGATTTCTTTTCTCGTTTCCTTTCCTCTATTGTACAGTTAACAGAGGAAATAACACTTTATATCACTGTTTCTCACCTGTACACTCGTGATATTCTTCAACAGAAGCACCAAAATCACCTTTTTCACTTACTTACCTTACCAGTCAGACTAAGGCCTTGTTGTTCTCTGCTGTCCGAAGAAGTCGTCTCCACTCTACTCGATCCATGGCCACACTTCGCCAACCTCGCAGTCTGCGAAGGGTCCGCAAGTCGCCTTCTTCTTGGTCGATCCACCTTGCCCGCTGCACGCCTATTCTTCTTCTTCCTGTTGGGTCGCTTTCTAGAACCATTTTCACTGGGTCGTCGTGCGGCATTCTTACGACGTGCCCAACCCACCGTAGTCGCCCAATTTTTGCAATGTGGACGATGGATGGTTCTCCCAGCAGCTCGAGCAATTCGTGATTCATTCGCCTCCTCGACGTTCCGTCATCCATCTGCACTCCACCGTAGATGGTACGCAACACCTTCCGTTCGAAAACACCAATGGCGCGTTGGTCCTCCACGAGCATAGTCCAGGTCTCGTGGCCGTAGAGTACCACCGGTCTAATCAGCGTCTTGTAGACAGTCAACTTCGTGCGGTGGCGAATTTTATTCGACCGGAGCGTCATCCGGAATCCAAAGTAGGCACGATTTCCTGCCATAATACGTCTTTGAATTTCTCTGCTGGTATCATTTTCGGCGGTCACCAGTGAGCCCAAATACACGAACTCATCGACCACCTCGATTTCGTCACCGTCAATCTGAACTCGGGGTGGAAGGCTAACATTGTCTTCCCTAGAACCTCTTCCTTTCATGTATTTTGTCTTTGATGCGTTGATGGCAAGTCCAATCCGCCTAGCTTCAGCCTTCAGTCTGATGTACGTTTCCGCCATCATCTCAAAGTTCCGTGCCATGATGTCAATGTCATCGGCGAAGCCAAGTGGCTGAATGGGCTTCCTGAAGATCGTGCCACTCGTGTCTATCCCAGCTCTTCTGATCACACCTTCTAACGCGATGTTGAATAGCAGACACGAAAGTCCATCACCTTGCCGTAGCCCCCTTCGAGATTCAAAGGGACTCGAGAGTGTCCCCGATACTCGAACAACGCACATCATTCGATCCATCGTCGCCTTGACCAATCGCGTCAGTTTATCCGGAAATCCGTACTCGTGCATAATCTGCCATGGCTGATCTCGATCGATTGTGTCGTATGCGGATTTGAAATCGATGAACAAATGATGTGTGGGCACGTTGTATTCGCGGCATTTCTGCAGAACCTGCCGAATCGCGAAAAATTGGTACGTGGTAGCGCGCCTGGTTTTGCCCCACGAACTCTCTTGCAAATGATGACAGGTGGCGGCATAGAATTTGGGAGAGTACCTTGTAGGCGGCGCTCAGCAGTGTGATCGTGTGCAGCAATCCAACTTGTCGCCCTTTTTGTAGATTGGGCATACAACACCTTCCATCCACTCCTCCGGTAACATCTCCTCCTCCCAAATCTTGGCAATTACCCAGTGCAGCGCTCTAGCCAGTGCTTCACCACCGTATTTTAATAGCTCACTTGGTAGTTGATCTACACCAGTTGCTTTGTTGTTCTTCAGCCGACCGATCTCCCTCTCAACTTCTTGAAGATCAGGGGCCGGTAGCCTGTCGTCTTCTGCGCGTGCTCCAAGGTCTGTTGCCGTGCCACTTTAGTTTTCTGCTGCATCACCGTTGAGGCGATCCTCATAGTACTGCTTCCTCCTCTCAATCACATCACATTCGTTCGTGAGAAGGTTACCGTTCAAGTCCTTGCACATATAGCCTTTGCGCGAACTATTTAGCTTCTCATAGAATCTCCGTGTGTCGTTTACGCGGTACAGATTTTCCATAGCCCCGCGATCTCGGTCTTCCTACTGACGCTTCTTCCTTCGGAAAACCGAGTTTTGTCTGGTGCGCGCTTGTCTGTATCGCTCCACATTCAATCTCGTGCGGTGTTGCAGCATTCTCGCCCGTGCTGCATTCTTCTCCTCTACTAACAGTTTGCGTTCGCCGTCAAAGCAGTCATTTCTTCGGTCCGGTATTGCAGTACCTAGTGCCGCTGCAGCAGTATTACCTATGGCGGAACAAATGCCCCTCCAGCCATCTTCAAGAGAAGCTGTGCCAAGCTGCTCTTTCGTGGGTAGTGCAACTTCCAGCTGCTGCGCGTAGTTCTGGGCAACTCCGGCGTCCCGTAGTTGCTCAATGTTGGGTCGCGGCGTTCGATTTTGACGGGTGTTATGCACCGCCGAGAGTTTTGAGCGCATGCATACTGCAACTAGGTAGTGGTCCGAATTTATGTTCGCACTGCGGTACGTGCGGACGTTGATAATGTCGCAGGAAGGGGGTTGTTCAGCATGTAGCTATTGTGTCAATGGCCTTCCATGCATTCTCACACACATATTTGACGTGGCTGTTGAAGTTTAGCCGGGAATCGATCATCACTCCCAGGTTTTCAACACGTGCTTGAGGCAAAGGCGTGCTTTGGACCAAGAATGGAGCCTTATGGAACTACTGTTGTGATGCTAGTCGATCTCTGTCCCATATCTGTCTCGTAGACCTCAAACCAGGCTCTGGAAGTAACTCCTCAGAATCCTGCACAGGTAGTCAGCGCTCTGGAAATGGCTTTTTAGCTGCGCTGTTGAACACATTCTTCGATCAATTGTTATCGATCGTTATCATGGTGCAGTATCGATCTCCTCTTCACTTCTGCTTGGACGCCTACTCGGTTCTCTCGACCACTGCACACTGGTTCAGGAATGGAATCTAGCGGAGCAAAATTAATAACTCCGAAACGAAGAATTTCCGCGACTTGGTGTCTTGGGCAAAGTTTTTCATCATAATAAGGACCATCTATTGACATAAAAAAAATAGTTCAAAACTCTTCCGCAAAGATGGCGCCACTATCTAAATCCTTTCTCTGACGTTTTTGAGACTTTTTTTTCCAATGCATTGAAATGGCGTTTTGAAGACTTGACGACTTTTGCAAAGTTGCTTATCTTGATAAAATAAAAAAAAAAACTTTTCTTAAGACGTCAAAACTCCACAGCCTACTGTTTTCGAGTAAACAAATTCAAACCAAATAATTTCTAGTAGGAATACATTATATTAATGTAAATGAATTAACATGTAAAAGGTACATTGGATGAAAGATTGATTGATATTTGAGTGAAAAAAAACACCTTAAATCGTCAACTCAGTGCCAACATTTCAAAGGGGCGTAATGGCTTTTGTAAACAATGACTTTATCCGTCAATTTTTCGCGAATGAAATCTTACCTCTCCAAAATAACAATGCTAGCTGGTAGAGGAAACATTCATCTACCTGCTGGTGTCATTATTTTTCATGAGTGGACTTTTATTCGCGAGAAATCGACGGCTAAAGCCATTGTTTACAAATGCAATTACGCCCCTTTGAAATGTTGGCACTGATTTGTTAATTTTACCCCGTATGTACATTTAACCCCTGCTTCTCCTAACATTCGTATTACAGCGAAATGTAAGAATAACAATTATTCATAGCGTAGAGTTTGAGAATCCATGGTTAAAAAATTCAAAAATTTAGTGAAATCTGCAGGCTGACAAAATCGGAAGCTGACAAAATCGGGAAACGACGGTAATAATAATTTCCTTTAGTGGACCCGTCTATTGAAGGGGGTCTCCATACACAACAATAGGCTTCTAACGCTACTAACGTACCGCAACAATAGGACTGTTTCCCCTAAACGTTTAGTGGACAGGGGTTCACTTTAGAAAAAAGGGGTCTATTATAGAGAAATTGCACTACATTTTTGAACCAGTTTTATTTTTCAAACAGATGTCATACGCACAAGTGTTGAAATTGATGACCAATCAAAAACTTATCACATTTTTGTCGTTTGAATGAGAAAATCACACACACAAAGATACTTTTTGTTTCTACTAGGGGGTCCCCTATTGGACAATTTACCCAACGTCCATTTGAAAAATCCTCCTTGTTTCGGTTACAATATGCACATCGGAAAACAAATGGTCTCGAAAGGGTTAAGCAAATGTTTTGTTTTGGTTGTTTTTGACAGAATTCGGTGACGGTTTTGGATTGAGGCCCTCTTCAGATAAAACAGACATTAGTGCAAATCCTCCAAATGAGTTGAAATTGGTTGCAATAAACTTCAAGTTCACAGGTAGGTGACTGTTATTGATTTTGTTCAACCCAAGCGCATGTTCACAGTATTTTCAGGTAACGATGTTTTGGTATAAACAAAATCGTCCCCGAACAACAGGTACCCAATGAGTTACCTATAAAACATCAGAACTCTCCAGCAACCGCATCATCAAAGTTTCCGTGCTCTTTAGCAGATAAAGATGCTTCCCTTCGACAGCAACGATCAGCACATCTTCAAGCTGCTCATCATCGGTGACAGCGGAGTCGGCAAGTCATCGCTACTGCTTCGCTACGCGGATTGCAAATTCCCCCAGCAGCATCTGATCACGATCGGAGTGGATTTTAAAATTCGAACCGTCACGATCAATGGCGAACGGGTCAAGCTGCAAATCTGGGACACAGCAGGCCAGGAGCGGTTTCGGCTAATCACGAGCAGCTACTACCGAGGGGCGCACGGAGTGGTGGTGATGTATGACGTAACGTGCTTGCGGTCGTTTAACCATGTCAAACATTGGCTGGAGGAGGTGGAGTCGAACTGCGGTGAGGTGTGCCGGCTGCTGGTGGGGAACAAGAACGATAACCCCCAGCTGAAGAAGGTACCGTCGAGGGATGCCAAGAGGTTTGCCGACCGGTATGGGATGGAGTTTATTGAGACGTCTGCCAAGGAATGCTTCAATGTGGAGAAGGTGTTTACGACGATTGCAAGGTTGATGTTAGGGCAGAAGGCGCGAGAACAGGGGAGGGAGTGGGTTTATGTCGAAGATGAATCTATCATTCTGAATGACCCCAGGATCGAAGACATCCGGAAGCAAGGACTGTGTTGTTGAAATGTAAGCTGTATAATAATTGTATTTACGAAAACAACAGCCCTCTAATTTTGTAAATAAATTCATACAAAGATAAACTTTCATCCGTCTTTTGATCATGTTGATAAGCCAAAAATATGTTGTTTTGATTATGAATTCCTTTGCCGTTCCATTCCACCAGAGGTCTCCTTCTCCTGCTGTTCGTTCTCGTCTTGCAAAGTTCCACTCGTTCCGTAGGTCTGCATTTAATGAGTTACCGCCCGTGAGATGAGTTCGTTGATGATGATGATGAAAACAAGAAGGTGGCAGGAGGAAAACTTTATCCTCACGTAAAGCAGACCTTGAAGTTCAACGGCGATGGCGCACCGCACACTACGCTTCTTTATCGGTATTCTTTAATTTCTCTTTGGGAATACTTTGTGGTAGAGTGATGTGCGAGGTAGGTGCTGCAACCCGCAAATAGACTCAAACTGGGAGCGTTTGAATCTGAGCTGGAGTGAAAAGAAACCACACACAGACAGAAAAGGTAAATAAACACGCAATTTGCATTAACAAACTTTGCACGCAATCACAGTTGGCATGGGTGGGCGTTGGGGGGACATTCGTTGCCAGTACCTTTAGTGGCAGTGTTGATGGAAATCAAGAAAGGGCATTAGCGTTTATTTGAAAACTTGTCGGATGGGAAAACATCGTAGGTAATCTTTCGTGATGGGGTAAGTATTGATGGAATTGTTTTGCCAAAGATTTGCCTCTTGTAGGATTGCATGTCCGAAATTAGGCAGTGAAGCAGTTAATCTTTGTTTCGGATAGGCATTGCGAACTTTTTCCAATATTAATGTTGGCCTCAGGTAGCCTAATCAGACTTGATGACCACATTGGTGAAGATTTCTGCTCGAATATAAGTGACAGTTACTCATATTGGAGCAAAATTTTACTCAGTCTATGAGTGACCGTGATGTATAAGATTCAACGGCCGAACAAATCTCGACGAAAACAAAACTATCCTGTAGAACTCATTACCTCGGTCATTACGTAGATCTTAACAGTAGTTTCAAATCCATACGGTCTCGTTTCCTAAAACCTTTTACAACGTGTTGTTATTCTTCCATTTAAAAGCATTTCCACGAGTTAATTAAATTGAGCTCCTCGTCCTTCACCGGAAAAAAAAAACCACCACAAAAATCCAACGTAGCTCACTTCTTGCAACCGAATGTTGAGGTTAGGAGCATGAAACATTTCAACTATGCCGGCAAGAACGTGAGACTTTTGCACAGCACACACAAAACCCTGCATTCCTGGTGTGTTTGTGACGAAAAAATATTATATTCCACACAGGTAGGTACTCCGCAGGTACCAGTCAGACTCGACCAGACGAAAATTCCAACCATGTGGCGGGGTCCCAACGAAAGAAAGGTGCTGACAAAAATAATGAGAAAACTTTTGTCTTTGCCCAAGTGGTGTGACTGGGTCGAGGGGGGTGGGAACATCCCCAACTTCAAAAAGAGTTGATTTTCTCACACCTACGTTCATGAGGGAACATACATGTGGAATTATTGTGTGCCAGAGGAAAAGAACAAGTTTTTCACCTTTCCGACAACGGTGACGATGAAGACGACGACGAAGGACGGGACCAGTTCTTATTAGCTGCGGAGAGAAGCCACTTTCTTTCGCTTTCGGTGAGGTTGGTGGCAAACAACATCAACTCCCGCCCGGTTCTGGAAGCTTAACTTTTGAGCTACTTTTTCTGACAGTTATTTATACACTTGGTGATAGTTTTTTTGTTCCTGAGAAGCACCTTAACGTGTGGTTGGTGACTTTCTGGGACGCAGAGACAGAGCATCTGAAATGGGGAAAAGTGCCCTTATTTGTTGAGATTTTGATCACGTTTTGCTGGTAAGTGTACGCCAAATGGATCGTTCAACAGAGTTTCCTTTCGTGGATATTGATGTTTGTAACGAAATTGTTCGAATGAGGGACAGTGACCGTAAATAGAGCAGACACGCTTTGCGAAATTTATGATCATGAATGATGCAAAATTTGAAATGTTCGCTAGACAGTGCTCAAACGGTTCCAAATTGGGTCCAGATTAGCCTCCCAAAATTTGAACTCATTTCGACTATGTGACTATGTGAAACCCAAATTTTGACGTAAGACTACGTCTGTGATTTTTATATGGGGGTACACTTTGTTAAAACCGAAAATAGAACATGTAACGAAATTATGAAAGATTTTGAATGTTAATAACTCAGCTGCCCCTGGACCATTTTCAATATTTTATCATCAATCGATCAGCGATGTTTCCGACTATTGATTTTCAACAAGAAACTATTGAATAAGTGGTAAATTTCAAGCATTGTCCAAAGCGTCGAAATAACTAACAAATTCACCAATTACTTACATGCATATTTATTTACTTATTTATGTACTTATTTATTTATTTCGAGGTAAAAGCCCACACAAGTGGGCGCGAAACCTCATCATTTCTGTACCAACAGATAACATGGAATTCTACAGATACATTTGCTTGAACTAAGTCCTAAACATATAAAAAGATATTCTTGATAACATAATTAACTTAATTTAAATACAGAAAACAGAAACCGTCAGGAAGTTAAAAGTACATTATAAAACAGATTCTTAAACCTAACACGGGTGATATTAAAATCAAAGCAGTTATACCATTTGATAAAAAAATATTGCACATGCTAGTTAACGGCTCATTAGCGCCGTAGTTTGTGCGAGAATCCGGGATGTTGAAAAAATAATAAGATTGATATTGACATTCAACTGCTGCAGAAGTGAACGGCAATTAATGTCCGATCGTAGGAGATCATCGATGAACAACACTAAGTACAGTACTGGACAAAATAAATCATACGTTCAACCCAAAAAAGTACATTACATCATATTTTTGCTATTTTGCACGCAATTTCAGCAGTATATTCAGAAAAGTTCAAATATTTCTCATGGTGCATTCAATTAGCTGAATGAAAATTGTTATAATATTCTGCTATTTCTGTTACAAATTTAAATAAATATATGCTCACTTTTGTGCTTGGACAAAATAAATCATAAACTCCTAAGATATTATTTTTTAGCCATCGAATAAAAACAAAATCTGAAGATTTGGCATCACGGCGTAATATTTGACAGTTCTTGTTCCGGGAAGCGTGCGCATCGCACCATTGTGTTTTGTTTGCGTCATTTGAAAAGTGAAAATGGAAAAAGGAAAAGAAGTTCAACGTGAAAAGTGTTTGCTCCGCAATGAGCGCATGAAAATCGGGAAAAATACAGTGAAAAATCGAGTGATTCCGTTCAAAACCAGTGACATTCGGTTCCCCGCACTGCCGGACGCTGTATAGAAAATGCTATTTTCAGGGGAAAAGTGAAATTCGTCAGGAAATCTACGATTCTCTCAAACCTTTGGCGAGTCTAACCTCGATTCGTCGGCGAAAAGTAGGAAAAACGGTCGACGTGTTGCTGATCAACAAGCCTGAGCAGACGCCTTTGTACTTTGTCGTGGAAAAAGAAAGAATAAATCTGGGAATAAAACGGATCCAAGGGACACTTCGTGGTGCTGGCAGGGGTTCTGCCATTCTGTGGCATTCCACACGGCCTTCAGTGAGTGTAATCATTCGATAACGATTCGGTAGCAGGTAGGACGATCAGGAGAATAGCAAGAACAAACAGGGGAAGGTTCATAGTGTAGGGTGACCAGAGTAAGCAAGTGACAAATCGGTCGTCGGCAAAATGCCTTCCGGTAGCTCTAGGAGAACAGAAGAGGATACTAGAATTAAAAGAATCGTGGAGAGCAGAAAAACGGCACATGGGAGGATAACCAGGCAATTTCAAAAGATGAAGGAAGACAGCACTGGAGCTATGGACAGCCAAAACCAACCGCCGGACGATCCAACCACGGGCGGCGACCCGTTACCTGATCCCCCCAACTCGGTCATACTCGAGCTTGTCGACACAGAGAAGGACTTCCCAAAACATCCAGCACATCTCGGAAAGATCCTCATGGAGAAGGGGTTCACCAGATTCAGCGAAATCAACAAGCTGGGTAAATTCAGATTCAAAATTGACACCCTAGCGGTACTAGACGTCAACCGGCTGAACCTAGAGAGGCACAACCTCAGAGTGTACGAGTCCAGAAGAAACAACTTTACCATCGTATTCATCCGAGGAGTACCTCCGACATTCGAGGAAGAAGAAATGGCGGAGCACTCTGAAGCGGACTACCCGATCACCAAGATAGAGAGGATAAAAAGAAGAGGCGCAAACGGGGAACTACAGGCAACATACAACATCAAAGTTACAGTGGAAGGAGGGCAAGTGCCAAAGAGCGTCAAAATCTTCGGATGCAGTTTCAGAGCAGAGCTGTACATCTTCCCGGTTCGACAGTGCAAGAATTGCTGGAGATTTGGTCATGGGGCCAAATATTGTACGTCTCGCACACGCTGCGGGTCTTGCGGAGAGAGCCACGCAACATCGGACTGCAATAGGGTGGCAAAATGCCCGAACTGCAAACGAAACCACAAAGCAGAAGACCCACAATGCCCAGAAAAACAGCGGCGCCACAACATTCACCAGGCGATGAAAGAGAAACAGATATCTTTCAAACAAGCAGAATCCCATTTTCCAAGGTTGGAAAATCGCTTTAGCCTGCTTGAGGGTCTGGAAGAAGAGTCCTTCCCAAGACTCGAAGATGGAGAACAGGTAGACCAGCGCAGCGAAGAACGAAGCAACACCCACCGAACAGGTGCCGGCCCTCCCAGGTCCAGAAGGATGAGCCGAGACGGACAAAACCCGGTTGAAACCTCGTCACAACCTCGGATCACCCCACTTAGAGAACCCTGCCTAAGATGCCTGGCAAACCCGCATAAAGCAACGGAATTCGAGAAGGTAATCGCTTGGTTGAGACAAGAGTTCCTGGCGGTAGCACGAGCCAAACGGTGGGTAATAGGGCTGAGAAACCTACAACTCAAAATAGCCCAAAGGATACAGCAAGTCGATTCGGAACTAGACAGGGACCACCTGCTAATAGAGATTGGCAGCGACCTACAGGAAATCTTGGAAAGCGACATCCTCACAACAACAGATCACCTTAGAACCAACCAGAGCAACCACAGTGGAGTGTAAGAAGCTAAAAATCCTGCAACACAATGTCCAGAGCCTTCGCCCGACAGAAACCCGAGAAGAACTCAGTCACTACCTTACGGAGAATTCCATCAAGGTGGCCCTGTTGCAGGAGATATGGCTAAAAAAAGAAGAACCGTTCAGACTCGCTCGCTATAAACTAGAATCCACCAGGAGAAACCAAGGATACGGCGGGGTTGGCATCCTGATACACGATAGCCTCGACTACGAAAGATTGGATCTGGAAGACCTCCTCCCGGTCGAAGTGGTCGGAATCAAAATTATCAAAGGATTTGACCCCATTTCTCTAATCTCGGTCTACGTTCCCCCGGGACAAAGTGTTTCTAGCGAAACAAAAACAAAAATCCAGGAATTCTTCGAAGTCGCGGAACATATGAGAGGAGAAGTGCTGATCGGAGGGGACTTCAACGGCCACCATCATTCTTGGGATTTCTCATCGGCCAACTGTCCGAAGGGCAACCTCATCAACAGCATTTTGGGTTCGTCAAGATTCATTCTCCTGAACGATGGTTCCCCAACCTGCATGACTACGGTCCATAGGAATAGCTCAGCGATTGACCTTTCCATGGCCACTAGTGGTCTAGCCATTAAAACTACCTGGGAGGTCGTCCCTCAAGAGTTTGGAAGCAATCATCTATCCATTCAGATCGAAATAGGAAGTGAGATCCCGGTTGTACCTGGCAAAATGATCCGAATCAACAAATCCAAGGCAGCAGAGCTAATAAACCAGCTTAAACCTCAATTCATCTACAATCCAGAGGAAATGCAATCGATCTTCGAGGAGAGCTGTGAAGAAGCCAGCTTCGTAGTCAGGGACAAAAAGGGCAACTACCTTAAGCGATGGTGGACAAAGGAGATCGAAGAAGCCTACAAGACCAAGCGAGGCATATTAAGGGAATACAACAGGCTCAAAACAGCAACCAACTATATCAACCTCCAGAGAGCAAGGGCGGTACTGAAAAGACTCATCCGGAAGGCAAAGAGAGCCTATTGCCGGGAACTCGCCGAGGCAGTGGACGAATCCACCCCCACAAAACAGCTCTGGAACATAATCAAGGGATTGGACACAGCGCTAACTCAACCTGTAGGACGAAAACCGGAAATCACCCTGGACGACGCCGAACAATTCATGGCACACTACTACGACCACAAGCTGAAGACAGTATACCAACCTATAGTGGAAACTGCCACAGAACTAGGAGGCTACGAGATGGCACTGGCGGTTGAAGAAACATTAGGAGCCCTTCGGAGAAAGAAACCCCATTCTGCCCCAGGAAAAGACGGCATGTCATATGGCATACTAAAAAACCTAAGACAAGACATGCAAATCAAGGTGTGCGAAATGCTGAGCGAAGTGTTCGTCACCGAAAGAATCCCGGAAAGATGGAGAACGACGCTAATTAAACCCATTCCTAAACATAAAGGAGATCCTCTTAACCCAGCCTCCAGTCGCCCCATAGCTCTCATGAACGTCAACCTCAAACTCATTAACTCTGCTGTCAACAGTAGGCTGGCAGAAATCGCCGAAATAAAGAATCTGCATCCTCCTCAATCCTTCGGTTTTCGAAAGAACTGCTCCGCCCAAAGCTGCATGAACTACGTCGTAAACAGGATCAAGGACGTGCAACAAGATAGAAAACATCCCATAGTTGTCTTTCTAGACATGTCCCAAGCCTTCGACTCGGTGAACCTGCGAAAGCTGCTGAATTCCCTACAAAACCTAGAAATCCCAACAAGCTCATCTCCTGGCTGCACACCTACCTCAGCCACCGAAGATTGGTCCTCAAAACGAATGAAGGAGACGTCTACAGGGAAGTGAGTGAAGGACTCCCTCAAGGCTGTCCACTCTCGCCCATCCTATTCAACCTCTACACGAAGGAGCTCCACGATATCACCGAGGAAGATTGCGAACTCGTCCAGTTCGCTGACGACTTTGCGGTGATAGTTGTAGCAAGCAACCCTGACGAAGCTTCCGAGAAAGCCAACACCTACCTCTCCAAACTCTGTCTCGGCCTAGAGTCCCTGGACCTCAGGATCAATGTAGCCAAGTGCGCAGCAATTGCCTTCACAAAAAAGGACACGAGGGGAGTGAGAGTAAAAATAGGTCAGGAAAACGTAAAGCTAAACAACACCCATCGGTATCTGGGGTACACCTTAGACAGGAGCCTCTCGCACAGAAAACACATCGAGGATGTTCGAGAAAAAGCAGGGGCAAAACTGGGAATTATCAAAATGCTAGGAAAGAGAAACAGCAACGCCAATCCGAATACTCTAGTTAAGGTCGGAAATGCCATAATAAGAAGCAGATTGGAATACGGAGCTCACATTTATGGCAACGCAGCCAAATCCAACCTGCAAAAACTACAGACGGTTCAGAACTCCTACCTCCGGATAGCAATGCGTCTCCTCAAGACCACACCCATCCATGTCATTCACGCAGAAACTGGGCAGCTGCCACTGGATATTCGTAGGGACTGGCTCACCCTCAAGGAAATCCTGAAAAACACCTTCCATGGCAGGCAACTTCAGCCGTTCATCGTGAAAGCAATCGAAGACACCCCGGGCAACGGATCGTTCCTCTCGGAAACGGCCGCAAAACACAACTATATCGTTTGCCAAATGCATCCTAAGGATCCCAACATGGCTTTCCAGGGCAGAAGAAAGTACTCAGACTTCAACGTTGCCAGAAATATCAAAGAGAAGCTCTTCGAAGAGCAAAAAAAGAAGGAAGGCTACAGTCAAGAATTCTGGAGAAAAAAATTTCTGGAAGCCAAAAACCAGCACTACCAAGATTTCAACCACATCTACACGGACGCCTCGAAGACGGCAACGGGCACAGCCCTAGCAGTTGTAGACTGCACAGACCAACAAATTGTTACAGAGAAGGTCAACCCCAATTTTTCAAGCACCAATGCAGAACTGCTGGCGGTACTCATTGCCATCGAAATCGCCAAGAAGAAACGATATCAGAAAGCTGTTATCTTCACTGATTCCCGTGGAGCCTGCCAGACCATACGCAACAAGACGAAGATGATAGAGAATTACCTTGCCTGGGAAATCACAAAATCGCTCCAGGACAGCAAGGGCATCAAGATCATCCTTCAGTGGATACCCAGCCACCAGGGCATCCCAGGAAATGAAAAAGCTGACCAAGAAGCCGTTCAAGCTACACACGGTCCACAAACAACATTCAACACACTGACCCTCGCGGACGCAATCAATCTTGGAAAAACTGATACATGGGAAGACTGGAAATCGGAATACCAGATCACATCAACAGAAAAAGGCATCTGGCATTTTGGGTTTATGGAAGAACCAGGACAAAAGATTTGGTTTCAAGGACTAGATCTTAACTCCGAAGAAATCATCATCCTGAACCGGATAAGGACAGGACACACCAACACCAAAGAAAGAAGATACAAATGGGGTTGGGAAGAAGACGACAACTGTGACCTATGCGACGAAAAAGAAGATCTAGAACACTTGCTCTACCACTGCACGAAATACAATATCGAGAGATCCGAGTACACTGTACTGGAGTACTGCAAACCTCTGAACATCATTCTGAAGGAAAACAATGAGCTCGAACTAAAAGAAGTAGTCTCATTCATCAAACAAACAAAAATACGTTTATGAATCACAAGCGACAACACACAATTAACCGAAGCAACCATATAATCTACAAACAAGACAACAAGAGTGGCGAGATGGACCGTGATCGGTCTGAGCCGTCCAACATTCAGGACACAGCAAAGAAAAAAAAAAAAAAAAAAGTGAAAATGTCGGGAAAGCAGATTTCGCTCGATGTTAGAAATTTGGTGATTCGCGATCGTGAAAAAGGAATTTCTTTTCAGAAAATTGCCGAAAAGTACTCGATCTCAGTTGGAGCTGTTCAGCACATATGGAAAAAGTACGAAACACGAGGAATTGTAAGGAACTTATCCGGACAAGGATGTCATCGTGCGACATGTAATCGCGATGACATCAGAATTGTTCGAATGGCTAATCAGAATCCGAAGTATTCCTCGAGGCATATTGTGGAATCGATGGATCTCAATGTAAGTCGACGTACTGTTCGCCGGCGACTTAATGAGAGCGGTTTGAAAAGCTGTTTGGCATCGAAGCGTCCTTTTATCAACAAGCGGAACCAACGGAAGTGACTGGAATTTGCTAAAAAGTACGCCGGAATAACTGTGGACTTCTGGAAACGAGTTCTGTGGACGGATCAGAGCAAATTTGATTTATTTGAACAGAAAAGGCGATCAAAGGTTTGGCGAGGTTCCTGTGACGCTCTTAAGGAACCATACATTGAAAAGACAGTTAAACAAGGAGGCGGAAATATCATGGTATGGGGAGCATTTGCGAGGTCTGGTGTTGGAAGCTTGGCTCATATAAAGGGAATAATGACTGCAGATGTGTACATTGACTTGTTAAGTAAAAATCTGGAAGTTTCTCTACTGAAAACTGGCCTGGAATCCAATTACATTTTCCAACAAGATAATGACTCAAAGTACACAGCGAAGAAAACAACGGCATTTTTCAAATCAAATCGGTTCAAAACGTTGGAATGGCCTCCCCAATCTCCCGATCTCAACCCAATTGAGAATTGGTGGTCTTACTTGGACAAAAAAGTAGATAAAGCATCGGTTTCCACCAAAAACGTTTATTTTGAAGCACTTGAGGCAGCGTGGGAGAATATCAATTTAGGATATCTACAAAACCTCGTCGAAAGTAAGCCCATACTACAGAACACCCAGACAACCAGAAGTCGTAAAACAATGTGCAGACATTATCGTAAATTGCTACAGTTTAACTCAAAATCGCATATAAGAATGGCATGCATCCCATTATGATTAAGTTAAATCGTATAGACTGCAAATTTCCGACCTGTATGCGATGATTCAATTTTCCGTCGTACTGTATCACAAATCAAATCGGATTACATCGTAAGAATTTTCAAAGTGAATTTGTTATTACAGACTAAATCGTATATGATGTTAAATCTACTCGTTTAAAATTAAATTAAAATTTGCACGTATATAGCCTCCACTTTTGTACGTATAAGCTATTTCTTTGCATTCTACACGATTTGTTGGTTTGTATATATGTTTGTATATCACGAAAACAACTTTGAATATACGTGCATTCTGGTTGACTGGGCAGTACTCTAATGTGGAGCGGACTAGCGAACAATAGAGTGTTTTTAAACAGAAAATGTCCCTAAAGTCTTTGGCGAAACGAAAAATGAAACCAAGTTGAGAAGATGCTTTAGCGGAAACATAAGCCACATGGTCCTTGAAGGTGAGTTGTGAATCAAGTAGGACGCCTTAGCCTTTGATGGTAGATTCACTGCTTAATATTGGCTCCTGCAGACTCTAAGCATAACAGATAGGTGATTTTCTCCTGGAAAATGTTATAATGGCACATTTAGAAGCATTTAATACCATCCTGTTCTTTTCACACCAAACAGTAAAAACGTCCAGCTGCTGCTCAAGAAACAATGCATCACTTCGATCTTTGATGACAAAGTATAGTTTGAAATTGTCAGCATAAGGCAGCTTCAGACAACGAATCGAAAAGTGGACGTCATTCAGATAAAATAAAAATATGAACGGTCCCAGATGACTACCTTGAGGTACACCAGAAGAAACAGCAAACGGTTGAGAAAAATGATCTCCAATCTTCACTGACATATGTCGACCGGTGAGGTATGAGCGAAGCCAATCAAGAAGGGAACCGTGAAAACCAAGTCGCTCTAGTTTGGCCACTGCAATCTCGTGATTGATTTTATCAAAAGCAGCAGAAATATCGGTGTAGATAGCATCCACTTGATGACCTCTTTCCGTCTCGCGTATGATTGATGATTTATATTGAACGAGATTTGTAGCGGTCGACCTCTTCGGCATAAATCCGTGTTGTTCAGTCGCGATGTAACTAGAGCATGGGTGTTTTAAATAATCTAGCGCCAATAGTTCAAAAAGTTTTGAGACTGCACATTGCCTTTTTTGAAGACAGGGAAAACAAAAGAATTCTTCCAGCAGTCGGGAAAGATCCCAGAATCCAAAGAGAGGTTGAAGAAGAATGCTAAAGGTGCGGCCAGCACTCCAATACAGTTCTTAATAACCGCGACAGGGATTTCGTCAGGGCTAGTGCTGAATGAACTTTTAAACAAATGCCTGCTCTACGAACATCATTAGTCGAGATAGGTGTATGCGGCCTAACAGCAGAAAGTACGGGAACATCACTTACGGCGACTACGAGGTGCTCATTATAGCTTATAGACTCCTATCTTACTTCAAATGCCACAAATTTTAACCCTGCAATGGACATTGTACAACATCACTGTAGTATCTATCTACGATCCAGCGAGCAGCGCTGACGCAGACATCATTAACACTCTCGGTGACATTACAACCAAAATGGCACCCCCAAGTCAACACGCAGAGAGGTCTAAAATTACTAAGCTGGTTCGTCGATAATCAACTAGTAGTCATCAACAACGGATCTAACGGTGGTTTCAAGAAATCTCGTGAGAAAATTGAATTGGTCGATCGCAAAGGATTCACATGGCAACGACCATTTTCCTATCAAAGTATACTCCCAAGACCTAGTCTCCGAAACAGGACACCGCAGACGCTGGCTATACGCCGATTGGGCCCGATTCGAAATTTGAAATCAGACATAGACCTCTCAATTGATCAGATAAGTGATGTTATCATTGAAGGCGCTGAAGCTTCTATCCCAAAAACATCTAGCCGACCCTCCAGGAAAGCAGAAATCTGGTGGACTGACAAAGTAAAAGTTGCAGTCAAGGCACGTTGGAAAGCACTACGTTACCTGAAGCGAACCTCAGCAACAGATCCCAATATGGAAGAAACCCGGAAGAAATTTCAACAAGCTCGGATTGCTGCCAAGAAAGTGGTTGCAGAAGCTAAACATAAATCATGGAATGCTTTCTGCCAAAGTTTCAACCCACATACGTCAGCCGACATCCTTTGGAACAACTTCAATAAACTATGTGGCAAAAGAAAAACAGGACAAAGAGGCTCTGTCGAAAACTACCGTCCTATCACGCTCCTGAGCTATATTGGTAAGATATACGAACGCATGGTGAACCAGCGGTTAATATCATTCGTTAATGCAGTGTAATGGAGTCATCGGACCCGGCATTCTAGTCGAAAGAAGCCTTCAATCTCAATGCAGTATCTATACTGTAGAATCTGCAGCCATCTTAGCCGCTGCGCAAAACGCTCCGAGGACACCCACAGTAATCTTGTCAGACTCTGCCAGTTCCGTCGCTGCCCTCGATAGGGGCGAACTTCATCATCCGTTTTTACAAGCATTCTAAAAAGTAGCTGCAAAAAAAGACATTGTTTAGTTGAAGATGCTATTTCGAATAACAGACTGAAGTGGTAATTTTTATACGATAGATGAGAAGGAAATGAAAGTATAGAATTGATAGTTCCGTTTAGATTACGGCAGTGTGAAAATTGCATATAGAAAGTAGATAGCGCCCACATGAACATTTTTTTCTTTTCCCCCTTCCGATTCCGGAGGATGGTTCTTTATTATATGCCGCTCTAATGTTTTGAAACGGGTGTATAAACACCCACATTCTGAGCATTTGAAAGGAAAATCAGCAGCATTGCTGGTATTCAAATTATGAATATGTTGATAGTGGGATTTCAGTTCTCCCACATATCCTGGAACAAATATTTGACACGCGGGGAGGTGGCAGCGAAAACCTTGTAAAGATTTAATGAATTGCGTTTATTTTTAAATGTATAATTTTCTTTACCTTTCAATTTGCGGAACGAATCCGAATCCACCACTGCAGCTACTTCCTCCATTCTTTTTGATATCAATTTCTTTGAACTCAAACTTTGAAAAAGCAAATCTATACTGCAAATTTTCAATTGTTTACATTTGTCACCAAGTATTTGACAGAAGCGTGGTGATTAACATTTAAACAGCATTACTAAGAAGTGAGTAAACATTGATTTTAGGCAAACAGAGTAGTTGGTACTCATTTTGCTAAATCAATGTTACTCACTTTTTGACATTGTGCACATAAATACCAAACTGCGCAGAAGTTACTCACTGTTGAGTAACATTGTACGAGCGTGTATTGCGTCTAAGATTAGGCGATCTTGAGAGAAAGATCTTGACAGATCGATCTTATGTTTGGCTCTAGAATCGATCCACTGATTAAATCAGGGAATGGATATGGCTGTCATATCGCTTAAGTTTGCTGCGTACCGAACATCTGCAACGTTGTCAGCGGTACCATGATATGTTTTGTTGTTTTGATGTTGAGTATTGAGCTAAATGTCAAACCCCTGGATTAAATCGGTACCAAAGAATCGATCTTTGGTAGATCGATCTTAAGGTTTTTATTTGAACTGACCATTCTGACGTTGACAATGCGCACACTTGTGTAATTCCATTTTCAAGTGTTTAGTTTGCTATCCTCACTTTCGCTCTAGCCTAGTCTAGGCTGG
This sequence comes from Ochlerotatus camptorhynchus, assembly GCF_037179485.1. Taxonomy (NCBI): domain Eukaryota; kingdom Metazoa; phylum Arthropoda; class Insecta; order Diptera; family Culicidae; genus Ochlerotatus; species Ochlerotatus camptorhynchus. The sequence goes on along the minus strand of NW_027040588.1, from coordinate 851,749 downwards.
AAGCCACACCTGAACCAGAACCTTTGGTCAACCCCCGTTGCCCTGACCAACCAGATGAAGAACTCTGTGCCTTGGGTACGAAGGGCACCGACAGTGCGGATGTTAGGACCCCACCGGAACTGGCGGACACCCTCTGCGACCTTAGGACGAATAATTTTGTGAAGAGTCCAGTAATATCCCCCGGCAGCCGGGGCCCCGTTGGTGCGGACGCCCTTCCCACACCGGAACTAACGGTAACCCCCCGGCACCGGGAGGGAACTGGAAGAGAGACGGACAAGGGTGGCAACACCTATTCCTCTGTGGACAACGAGGGAAAGAAGGTACTGCAAGATATCGGGACGGACAAGGGATGTTACGCCCATTCTCCGAAGGACTTCGAGGGAAACAAGCTTAACAACATGATGCACAACAATTTTTCTTCAGTTGCTGGGACATCCCTGCCTCGGACGGGTGGAACGCCTCCGCCTGCTCTGGGTGTGGCTCTATCTCATCCAACCACGTTACAAAATACCGCATCGGAGACAATAAACATCACATGCATGCCGAAAGCAAACCACTACCACACAGCCGTTGGGACATCCCTGCCCTGGGTGGGCGGAACGCCTCCGCCTGCCCCTGGTGGGGCTCTGTTTTATTCTGGGCGCAGCGAACCGTTGAATCCTTCTCATACGGTTGATGAAACACTCGACATCAGTCGCGTGGACCTAAATATGGCACTGAAGCCGACTAGCATCATCAGCACACACAACACCGATCGCACCGCCGTTTGGACATCCCTGCCCTGGGTGGGCGGAACGCCTCCGCTTGTCCCCGGTGGGGCTCTGTCTCATTCGGTCAGCGGCCCAAGTCCATCGGCGACTTCCACTACCACGTCATCAACGCCAAGATCGCTTCGACCCAACGGAACCCCCCGCCTGACTTTTGCGGGCCTCCGTCCGATGCTAACCCATCCAACCACACAGCCGAGAACCACCTGAACCTCTTTTCGCCCGTTGGAACATCTCTGCCTCTGGTGGGAGGAATCCCTCACCCTGCCTCTGGTGGGGCTCCGTCTCATTCGGATCGATTTTCGAGCCCATCAACAGCTACAGCCGCTACATGAACGCCCTGGACTATTGGATCCCCCCCGCCTGGATACCGCGGATCTCCGTCTTACATGGACACCACGAGCGACGTAGTGGGCGACGCGGACGACTTCGACGCCTCGGATCGTTATGATATCCGGCACTCCGCTAATCTGAGCCACGAAAGTGTCGACTCGGCAACCGCCTTTCCGAAGCCAGCTTTACCGGAGCCCGTCAACTCTCTGACTCAATGGAACATTAATGGGTTTCTCCAGCACGATATTGACCAGCCTGTAAACCCGAGTGGCAGTCAAAACCGTGACAACGCCGAGTCTACCATCTTGTACCCCACGCCTGCACTGCCCAAGCCGGTGAACCTTGTTCTCCAGTGGAATATAAACGGATTTCATGGCCGCCTAGGGGAATTGGAGCTCCTCTGCCAAAGCGATGCCCCCTGGATAATCGCTCTACAAGAGGTCAACAAAGTCACAACCGACCAACTCAATCGTTCGCTGGGAGGGAGATACGATTGGAGTTACAAGCGCTGCGCCAATTTCAGGCACTTCGTGGCCATCGGGGTGCTTAGGAGCATTCCACACGGAGTTCTTGACCTCCAAACTGACCTGCCAATCGTCGGCGTCCGCCATAAGAACGCCGCTAACTTAGCTATCGGCTGTGCGTACCTGCCCTGCGGACGGATAGCCAATCTGGATAGAGACTTAAGTGCAGTTATTTCCAAGTTTCCGGAACCGCGGCTTTTCGTCGGCGACATCAACGGGCACCATCCGGATTGGGGCAGCCCTCGCCCAGATCCCAGAGGTTCTATCCTGGCGAGCATTTTTGAGAGAGAGGACTTGGTGGTGCTGAACGATGGCGCTCCCACCTTTTTTAATGGACGGCACACCACCGCGATCGACATTGCCACTGCCAGCCGATCTATAGTGGACAGGGCACAGTGGAATATCAGTACCGACCTGCACGGTAGTGACCACTACCCGATCCGCATACAGCTTTCCTTAGGTGTGGTTCCCCCAACGACTCGGAGACCCAGGTGGCGCTTCGAGGAAGCCGACTGGGACGCCTTCAGGGAGAAATCAGACGCTCTCTTTCAGCAACGCGAACCGAACGACATCTCCAGCTTCACGGAAGTACTCTACGACGCTGCAACACTATCCATCCCAAGGACTAGAAGCGTACTCGGGCGAAAAGCCCTACGTTGGTGGAACGAGGATACCAAATGTGCGGTAGCCTTAGACGATCCTGGTAGGGTGGAAGCGCTGAAGGTCTACCGAGAACGCCATCTCTCGTGCAGACAGGTGATCCGTGACGCAAAGCGATCCAGCTGGATGGATTTCCTGGATTCAATCGACGAATCCCAATCGTCGAGTGACTTGTGGAATCGCGTCAACGCTCTGAGTGGCAAGCGGCGGTCTACTCCACCTACTATCCAAGCTCATGGCACCACGATCTCAGAACCGAAGGACATCGCTGACAATTTAGGGAACTATTTTGCCGACCTGTCCGCTGTCAGTGGCTACGACAGCGATTTCGTCCAGCGCGTAAAACCTTCCACAAGCAGCATTCGTGACCTGCGAATTCCACCCGATGTCCCTTCCCTCCAGATCAACGATGCTCTTACCTTCCGGGAGCTTCAGTTTGCCCTCGGCAGCAGTACTGGTAAATCTGCCGAGCCGGACGAGATTGGATACCCGGTGTTAAAAATCCTCTCCCTCGACGGAAAAACGAGGCTACTCGCCCTCTTCAACGACCTATGGCTCACTGACTCGTATCCGGACCTCTGGAAACAAAGCCTGGTAGTGCCCATTCCGAAGAACAACGCGGCGAGGGGAGAAGCCTCCTCCTTTAGGCCGATTGCGCGCACTTGCTGCGCGGCAAAAGTGATGGAGAGAATGGTAAATCGTCGACTTAGGCAGTTCCTGGAGTCTAACAGTCTCCTTGACGAACGGCAGCATGCATTCCGGCAAGGACATGGCTCCTCCACTTACTTTGCAGGACGTGGACGCCTGGCGTCATCAGGCAGTTCATCGGCTGGGGCCTGAAAGGCCACATCACGCACTTTGTACGGAATTGTGTTCAGCCGACTGCCCAAGAACGTGCACGTAATCGTCTATGCCGATGACATACTCATCGTCGTAACGGGACGAACGACTAAACGGACCAGGAATATTGCCCAAGCAGCTGTCTCCGCCGTCAGCAGGTGGGCGCTTTCTGTTGGTTTCCAGCTCTCCACTCCAAAGAGTGTACGGTGCCATATCTGCCACTCGGGCCATCTGATTCGGGGACCACCGATCACCATCCAGGACCATCCAATTCCGCTTAAGAAAACAGTACGTGTTCTGGGGGTAGTTCTGGATCGGACTCTAAGTTTCGACCAGCACTTCAGATCGGTGAAAGAAAACTGTCGTAGCCGCATCAACATCGTCAGGACAATCTCCCGCCCGCACCGCTCCAGTAACCGCAAGATCCGCCTTCGTGTCGCCCGGGCTGTTATCGACAGTCGACTTTTCTACGGCATTGAAATTACCTGCTTAGCCGCCGAGAAGCTGAACCGCATCCTCGCTCCGGTATACAATACCTACCTACGCATCGTATCCGGCCTTCTACCTTCCACGCCTGCAGACGCTGCTTGTGCGGAAATCGGAGTCCTCCCTTTCCGCTATCGATCTGCTGCAGCTACTGCTACGAAAGCCACTGCCCTCGCTGCTAAGACATCCGGGAATGATAGGGTATTTCTCCTCAACGAGGGGAACAGAGCCCTCCGCACTGCAGACAACCTTGACCTCCCCCCGGTGGCCAGGGTCCACTGGCATGGAGAGAAAAGTTGGCGATCTAACGTTATCAAAATAGATAAGCGGATTAAGAGAGGATTCCAAGCCGGAGATAACTCTGTAGCGTTGCAGAGCTTCTTGGGTCGGTCTATCCGGGGCACTTTCATCGCTTTACGGACGGATCGCGATCACGGGCTGGAGTGGGACTCGGAGTGGCAGGACCAAACTCCGCAACAAGTCAAAGTCTACCGGAGGAGTGTTCCGTTTTTTCCGCAGAAACCGCTGCTATTCTTGATACAGCCATCACTCCTGCAGATCAACCGATCCTTGTGCTAATGGACTCACACAGCGTCATCCAGGCGCTGGAAGCCGAAGCCCCGAGCCACCCCTGGATACAAGCCATTACACGATATGCCTCACCCTCAACCATTTTTACGTGGATTTCCGGGCACTGCGGTGTTCCTGGAAATGAGGCTGCGGACAGGCTGGCGGGATCCGGTCCATATGGTCCCCGCTTCACCAGGAACGTACCACTCCTAGACGTCAAGCGTTGGATCGCGAATACTATCATGGAAGCCTGGCAGGAGGAATGGTTTCAGTCGCGGACCACTTTCCTGAGAAAGATCAAAGAAACCGTACGACCCTGGCTAGACAGCCACAAGTACAAGGACCAACGGATCATTTCAAGACTTCGGACCGGTCATGCGAGGATTTCGCACAATTTTGGTGGGACACCCTTCCACAAGGTTTGTCCAATCTGCAGCATCCCTGCCTCGGTGGAACACGTGCTGTGTGTCTGCCCAGAGTTTCAGAGGCTACGCGAACAACACCGACTCCCAGAGAACATCAAGGAGCTACTTGGCAACGACCCCTCGACGCTGGCTGCGCTGATTGCTTTCTTGAAGGACGCCCACCTGTACAACCAAATCTAGCACTCTCGTTGTTGGCTGCGCTGTCCGTGTTCTTCCACCTTCCTATTTTCCTGCCGTCGGGGGTATATTATTGTTATCCTCACTTTCGGAACATCAATACTCTTGCAAACTGGTTCAAATAGGTAAATTTTGACTTTTAATCCCCCACAGTAACAAACAAATTAATTTCAAGCTCTTCATTCGAAAAATATAAGCGTTTTAAAACTTCTCTCCCGTACACAGCTGTGCAATATTTTCAAATCTGCATCATCAAGCCTGTTCTTTAGGATGGCCGCAGGAGGCCAAGCCTTAACCGCCTATTGAGTTTTTTAAGTGCAGAAGAAAATCAACTTCCAGGGTTGAAGAAACGACTCAAGAACGTCATTAGTGACAGGGGGAAAAGAAGGGCATCGGAGACAGACGGGAAACCAAAATCGTTTTGCATAAAAATAAACTTATTCGCATTCATGATCCGGTAAAGCTTACTCAAACCCGTAGCAAAAGATAACACTGAACTCAGAGATAGAGTGAGAAAAAAGCAAAGCATATAGTGAAGGCCGGGGTTCAAGTGGGGGATAATCTTGTGTCAAGCACTTTTCTGTGAGATGGCACGCTTTTAATGCTTCTTCCTTGGACACCAAAACCGAGAGAGGGGGGAAACAAGATTAATGACCATTGGGTGAGAGTGAAAGCGAGAGACTGTAAATACCCCATTGATGGAAGTCGGCGGGGAAAAGCCGGCTGAATACACTGCTATTCCCGGTTTGTTACAGGTTTTGAGGTTGGGATAGACGGCGAAAAAAAAATCACTTAAGTGCATTATCATCATCATCATCATCATTGTCGTCGTTATTGTCCTTTTTATTCGAATGAATTTGATTAAACTCGACGGCGCTGAAAACGGATCAACGACGATAGGTTGGAAAACCGGGGTACGCCTTCTGGTCCGTTGTGGAGCGTAATGATTAAATGCCATTTGGTTGATGAGGGTTTTTTTTGTGGTTATAAAATAGGGAGATTGTATTGTAGTCGTACTCTTAGAATAACAAACTCGTGATGATCCAGAAATTTGAAATTTTACCAGCATCCAAACTTCAGATGATTTCCATCGAAAATTCAAGAAATCATCGTCTGACTGAACATCTCTTCGAATTCTCCTGATTGAATCTTTTTCAAGAAGTCTTCTGCCGTAATCACGCCTTGAAATAGACAATGTCACAATTATTCCTTAGTCTGAATAATAATTTCACTTTCAATACGAACAAAACGCACTGAAAACCGCACCGAAAAGAGCATCACTGCTTCAATGGCTGGTAAAAATCAAATCAAGCGTGAAAGTGTTTACACTTGGCTTTTTTGTGAACGGTGAAATCTATAGGTAGAAGAGAGTGAATCCCAAAGAAAAATCTCAAAGGAAGCATCCAACCTGAACTCCTTCCCCGTGCAGAGGAGCAAACGAGAGAATGGGAGCCCCGGGAAGTGGTGAGATCACACGCAAAGGAAACCCCGAGAATCGCAATTCAATCGGAAAATCACCGTTCCGGGCATATCAATATCGAGACTTTGGGACCGGATCCTGGTCGAGCGAACGAGCGAACGAGCAGACGAAGGACCGTGGCACTCCCAGGACTCCAATAAAGTGAATGAGTGTAATGGATTAGATGGTTGTGTGCAAAAAGGGAAAAAAGGGCAAAGGAGAGAGAAGCCATGTCAAGTGAACCGGAAGACCGGTAACAGCCAACGGCTTATGTCGTGCATGAGGCGATGGGTTCACACGGCATCACACTTTCACGGACTTTCGAAAGAATTCCAAATCAGTTGTGACATTGCAGCAGCAGCAACTCCTTTGCAAATTGTTTATTGCAGCTTCATATTGTCTTATCTTCAGTAAGTAATCTGTCATAAATTACGAATGGCAGTTTGTGAACCCCAGCGCACCTTCGATTCCTGCACCAGTTCAGTTCAAGTTGGCCAAGTGCATGAATCGGTGCGGTTAATGTAACTGAAATATTTACGATCGTCCAACTGCATAGCACAACCAAGCAGGCAGTAGGTAAAGGAAGGCAGCAGGCCATGACCATTTGGGTGCGTTGTTTATTGTTTGCATTTCCAGTAAAAGGGAGCAGCAGGCCAGGGAGGGAGGATGATGTTGTCGACATGACAATAATAAAGTGTCCCACCCCTGCTTGTGTGTATGATACGATGCGGGAATTCAATTGAACTGCTTGATATGGAAGCAGTTGTTGCTTCATTTGGTGCTGGCAATTTCTTGACTGTTTTGTTACGGGATAATTTACGCTTACATTTTCTGCACATAACCACAAATGCGCTCTCCGGAATCAGTTGATTTAACCTCTTGTTCTGGCTTATGATTTATCGATGGCAAAGTCTGTATGGGCTCAAACTTATGAAATATGGCCATGAGACAACTGGCAATTATGTCAAACGATGAGTTCTTGTCATTGCCAGCTTACAAATACGATGACTCAGTCTCCAGTTTATTCGAATCCAGTGTTGGATGCCTGCCAACGAAAGCAAGTTGTTTTTCGGACTGAGAAGCAAAAGTTGGAATCGAATAAAACTGACAGCAGACATGGTGGCGTCAATCCGTCCGACGCCAGTCTGGTGCCAGTCTAGTTCGATGGAAGCCAACTACAATGGATTTGAATGAGATCAGCGAAAATAGGAATAAGTGGGAATATTTTCGGGAGTTTTAGGTTTGCAGTTGAATCAGGATGTCAGCACAAACAAATTCAAATCTCACGGCTTGTTTGAGTGTTCAAAAGCAAAACAATACCAGAAAATGATATAGGGTAAATGGCGGGTTCGGTACCCTGTTTTCGGCAATCAAAATTCAAACGTTAATTTCACTGTATTTTTTCACTGAATGCATTCAAACGATTCATTAGTCTTGAAGCTGAACAATCTAATCAGATTTTCAAAACAGATAAAAAGTAGTTTACTAGGTTTTCTTCGAAATGAATCATACGCACTACAAAATGTGGCTATTTTCGAGTTGCCGAACAGCTGGTTAACAAGCAGTTCGAATAGAAAGGTTGCCGAAGAAAAACAGGCTGCCGGTAATAGTCACACTTTCCTGAGCAGTTTGGAACTTTGTAAAAACGATTTCAAACAGTTTTTGACGCTGAGAAAACGCTAATAGAATCGTGAACGCTGCTTAGATTGACGAAAATACGTAAATTTTTGGGACGGGACTTGACAATCGGGTAGCGATTTCAAGCCAATTTGCTGTAAAATCCGAGCCAGTTTCTGATTGGTCGATTTGACAAAAAGGACAGAGGGATCGCATCAATCTGGCTTGGAGTGATGCCGGAATCAATGTTAACGTAAATGGCGTTGTTAATTGTTTATATTTGTGAAAGGAAAGTTGAAAAATTGAGCGCTCTGCGTGTTTTAAGCTATCGATATTGTTGTTTGTTTATGATTATTTTTATTGTGTTGAGCAAAACTGATATACAAGCTGCTAAACTGCGGTAGAAACTGCGAATAAAATCCAAATTAAAAAAGAAAAAAAAATATTTTGCACTCCTGGCATCATTAGTCAACTGCGTCAAACACCACGCACAACTTTCCGAAGGGCATTCTTCAAAAACATTAAGAAGAGTGAGAAGCGCGAATGACAAGTCCCGTCCCAGGTAAATTCCCCTAGTTTTGTAAAGACTGGATAATTCAATAAACTTGACCGAGATAACTTGCAGGAATTGACTATTTTTCCGGTGATCCGGGTATCCAAATAACCGTTTTCTGGCCACCCGGTAGCAGAATCGATATGGTGGTAGCATATTTTCTCTATGTTCATGATTGTTTGCAATTTAGAAAATAAAATTGCGGATCTTTCAAGAATTTTTGGGACGGTGATTTCAGATATCCACAGAATCGTTTTCAGGCCACTCGGTAGCAGAAGCGATATGGTTAAGGCATGTGTTCTCTATGCTCATGATTGTATGCAATTGAGGAAAAAATCGCGGATCTCTAGGTCACAAGTCCTATCGGTTCCATGTCTGTTTCGCTAAAAAGTAGATGATCATCAAGTAGATAAACCAGTCATGTCAACATGAATCGACACGTATTTTGCTTGGCACTCTACCGGGTTTTTCCATTCCGGCTGACCAACCACAGGTCCTGACTGCTACCTGTTCCAAATGAAAGAAGGTGGCTGAATCATAACAATTGATCATCGCATTGTCGAGACCCAGCCATGTGAACCTGTTTGCAGTCTTGGAACTTTGAGGAAGTTAGTTAAAATTTGTGAATTTGTTTTCAGTGTGTATTTTTGCTGAAAAGTTAATAGGTCTGTCAAACAACCAGCCGTCTTAAAAAAAGGTTTGCTGATGCAGATTTCAAAATTTTGCGTGGCAAGGTAAGGGAGATATGTTTTAAAATACTTATAGTCTTCAAATTAAGTACTTTAAGACCCTCTGCATCCTGGGCGTGTCCTTCGCCCAACAACCTCACGTTCGATACACAGCTGAACGACGTCAAAACCGGATGCAAGCAGCGACTCAACCTCCTCAAAACTCTAGCCGAACGTCACCCCAACGCCAACCGTCAAACTCGTCTCAACGTCTCGAGGGCAATCGTGAAATCGCGGAATCTAAGCCACAAATCTCGCCAAACCTTGTCTGGTTGAAAAACTTACGCCAACCTACCAACAAGCTTTGTGGATCTCTTCTGGCTTCCTTCCCGGGAACCCCGAGATAGATGCCTATTAGACTGATGCAAAATTTGAAATTTTCGCTCCACAGTGCTTATTTCCATATACACTTCGAATAGTTTGTGCCAAGTTAGTTTCTTACCAAATGAGTTTAAATTTTGGGAGGCTAATGAGGACCTGATTTGAAACCGTTTGAGCACTGTGGAGCGAAAATTTCAAATTTTGCAGCAGTTTAATGCCTATACGATAAAAAGGGTACTCACCACCAGATGACCAAAACCAATCAACAACTTTCTCAGGGAAACCTTTAACCAGGGCCTCCCCCAGTATGCAAGGTACATTGGTGTGGAACCAGAGGTTGGAAGAAACCAAGAATTCGAACCTACCCCACTATCAAACATCAATTGAGGGGGTTAGAACGAAAGGGGTGTAAGTGACTTTGATCGATTCTCTTCATCGACTTTCTCTTTTGATAACCACAGCTTTATAAACAGATTTTGCGCTATTTCTGCCACATAGTTTTATCTAGCATCCAAATGGCACACGAATCAAGGAATGTGTTTGCAGCTGAATTATTAACGAAAGAGAAAGTCGATGAAGATAATCGATCAAAGTTACTTACACCCCTTTCCTTCTAACCCCCTCAATTCAGAGCAAGTTCCAACCCCTAAGCGGTACACCGAGGCAAAAGAACGTAAGAATTCCATAAGAACCACTGATGAATTTTAGCCACAAGAAATCGATATGAATTTCATAGGTTTGCCTTATGAAAAATAATGTCGACAAAAAATAATAAAACGGAGCAGACTGGAACCGAACCATGGACGTTGAGATTACGGGTCCTATGTCTGGACCACTCGTCTGTCGATGCTTGGGTAAATGGAATGGCTAGAGGCGTATAAGAGCTACTACGAAAATCTTTCATAAGTCACGCTTATGAAATTCATATGTGTCGTTAATAAGTCGAGCCTTGTGAAATTCTTAAGTCTATTTGCCTCAGTGTATTGGACCTACAGAAGATGAAGTATGATGGGTACGCTATCCGATACTCTGACGGATCATTAGCTCAGGAGAGGGTGGGAATCGGAATCTCTGGTCCCCACCTCAAGGAATGCCACAGACTTCCGGACCACTGCTCAATATTTTCTGCTGAAGTCGCTGCGGCCTTTATCGCAGTAACCACCCCTGGACCAGTGATGTGCATAAACGCGTTCATACTTTGTTCAGAATCTGTAAACCGAACCGAAAGATGACAGTTGTACACCCTCCGTTCGTTTCTCATGTTACGAACGTAACCGAACTATGTGCAAACGGACCGTGTAGGTTTTTTTCGTAGCCCAAACTTACGAACGGTGCGTGCAACTTTTCGAACGGGGTCTAACTCTCGAGAGTCGACTCCAGCGCAGTGATCATTTGTTGTGTCCTCTTCCATTTCTAATATATTGCCTGTACCGTCTTCATGAAGGAAACTGCCTTCACCTAATTCGCCCCGTTATCTGTGGTGACAGAGTACAGTTTCTCGACTTCCAGACCAAATTGTGACAAAAGTTTGAATACTTCGTCACGAATATTTTACGCGGTTTGAGCTACCTTAATATCAATTAAACCAAGGGTCCTTACCAAGGTTGCAAATACTCATTTCAGCTAAAATAATGTTTTTCGGAATAATAAAACCAAAAGATGGTATGATGGTATGTTTTACTTGTAACTTACAAGAAGAGGCTACAAAGTATGCGTTTGAAATATAAAACCTGTAAATTTTGCTTTCTATGAGTCACAATCAGCGATTTTCTGATCGCTGAGTGAGTGAGTGAGTGAGTTAGTGAGTTTGTGAAAAATCGCTGATTGTGACTCTCATGAAGTGAAATAAACAGGTTTAATATGTCAAACACATTATTTGCAACCTCCTCTTGTATCCTACCAATTCAAAATATGATCATGACATCTAATTATTTCATAATTTAAAAAAAAACATTGTTTTATCTGAAATGAGCATTTGCAACCTTGGTCCTTACCATCATTGATCCTTTTTCCAGGAACTGTATGTTCGCAACTAGGATGCTTCGTCCCTTTCTTAACGCTGAATCCAGCTTCAAGCGGACGAACTTTTCTTCTAAATCCTTTGTGATTTGGTTTTGGAACCTTTTAGCTACCTCTCAAATTCTTCCGGGTAACGGGATTCTCCTTGAGAGCTCCTTCGATTTTTGTCATAATGCCGTAAATCCCTGATTTTTCGAAGCCTAACAATGGAAGTCCACTTTCTGCGAGGGGGTGACACATCTAAATCTCAATTCTAGATGCTCAACAAATCTCACACTAGCGCATAAATCTTCGAAAAATCTTCTATCATTTCTCGCATCTACTTGCATCGCGCTTCATATTTGTGCAAGAAATCTTCAGAATTGTCATCAATCTTCTTTCTATCTACTCAGCGTGCGTGCAGCTAACCACAGCAAAACACATTTTTTCCTGCATCTTAGATAGAGTCGCCCCATAGAGGTAACTCTAAGACCACTGGGTCCCGAAGAAAATCATTATTATTTTTGGCTCACTCAGTACCAGAACAACGGTCCCAAGCAGTCCCAAGCTATTTCACTCACCCCTGCATGTTCTGCATGAATCCACACACCCCTGATGTTATCTGTCAAACTTTCATAGCGAATCAAAACAAACATAGTGTAGTAATAGAATTTCAACTAGAATAGGGTACGTTAATCGTTTGCGTGGGACCAATAGGCTACTAAAGTGGTGAGCCAATTTAAAATCGTTAGTTTCGTATTGATTGTTGGTCGCCCCCTCGACTTTCTGTCACCATTTTGATGCAGGAGGTCATGTAAAAGTTGTAGTCCATGTGCATACCAACTCTCGGCATCTTTTTTTTTTGCCCGGCCATGAACGGGGTCAAGACCAAATTCTGAGATCTTTTCCGGATGCAGGTCTTTGAAATGTCTTTTTGATTGCTTTTTGTTGTCGTTTTCAACATCCTGCTGCATTATTTACATTTAGCTGGTGGCGTTTCTAGGCTTTTGAACTGGTTTTAGAACAAGATTTTAGTTGACGTCTTCCGCTGTTAATTTCCATTCAGATGGTGGAACCGCTGTTGCTGAAATGGTTCATAGTTCATAGCTTAAAATCATACACACCTTACATACACGGAACCTCAGACAATTTTGACAGTATTTGTTTTGTGAATTTATGTTATCCGCGCTTAATCACTCTCTAGACTAGGAGACACGGATTGCGGGGATTTTTTTAAACTAACAGCGTATTTCTGTTTCAGAATAGTTTTAGATATTCTTATATCCAACATTCTTATACATGTAATACTCACATCATGGTAATATTGTTTTAGTTTTTAAACAGTTCTATTAGCTTAAATTTTTCTACGCAGTACATCAACGACAATGGAAAAACCTACACGAAGCGTTTCACCCATTCGCTCGGTTTGTTTGCACTCGTTCAACGCATAGTTCGGTTACGTTCGCAACACGAGAACCGAACGGAATGTGTGCAACTGTCATCTTTCGGTCCGGTTTATAGATGCTGAAGGAATAGACAGTGCATCACAACTCACAGTGCACTGACAGTGCATCACTCGCTTTCGTTCCAGGGTAAATCACTGCCCCCGACGACCGACCGATAGCACTATTTACAAATTCGGCCAGCGTGGTAGCAGCTCTGAAGGCTATCCAGGAATACGCGCCAACCTATACGGTATTCATATGGATACCGGGACACTGCGGAGTAAAAGGCAACGAATAGGCAGACCAGCTGGCCGGATCTGGTCGTTTCATGGTCAAGTATACCCGGGAGGTCCCTGGTCATGACCTGAAGAAATGGATCTCCAGAATAGTGAACGAAACGAGATCAAACATTTTTGCTGAAGACGTTAACCCACTATCCCTTACATTTACAGAGATATGTATTTTTTTTATAAGAGCCTTCAAATAACAAATAACTTTTCAGGAAGCATTTTTTTGACATTAGTATATTAAACAAAAATGATTGTTTTGTCATTGTGTCTTGGGAAGCAAGTCCCTATCTTCATTATTTGTTAAGATATTCAAGGTTTTGACCCAAAATTAGCACTATTTTCAACGCCACCAGTTCGAAGTTGGGCAAAATTAGGCAAACCAGGCTAATTACATTTGAAAGTATACTTAAAATGCTGCCCAATGCATGCCAAATCATAAGTCTTCTTTAGTATTATGCCGATCTGCGTATCACCAAACTATAGGGTCAATACTTCCCGTATAATTGTGTCACTGTTGTTCTTTTTTATATATAACTTGTTCAAATTTAAATAACTAGAATTGCCTATAAATATACCCCTAGGTTTAGTACACAAAACACAACCACAGTACACTACCAACTGCTGGAATCTGAGTCGAAGTAATAGTTCAGTGGATAAATTAGAAGAAAAGGACAAGAGAAGACCAACAGGAAAGGGACAAGTAATTAACAAAGGGATGTACTCTTTCACTTGCCAAGTAACCAGAGAAAAGAGTAGAAGCGGATTAAATGTTAATAGTTGGTGAAAATTAAAGAAAAGTTTTGAAAATAGAAGTGAGGTAGCAAATTAAACATAATTAGAGTGTGAAAAGAAGAGGACCCGTAAATCATAAACCGGAAACGACCTTCAGGGAAGGCTCCGAATGAGCTGTCTGGGACCGTTTCGTTCTTTGAAGAGCTAACTTCGTTCTCCCACGAGGTTCAGGAAGAGAGATCTGGTCCTCGTTGCACTGACCAGGGGATTTTCTAGTCATACCCATGGACCAAGTTTCGTCACCAATCGGGTTACCGGGCCATAGTAGTGAGTAACTGGAACCTACTCTCACCACGGATCATCACCGGCAATTGCCGGCAGTTGACACGGTAATCGTCGTCCTTCGCGAGCCAAATCACCACCACGTTTCCCGCCATCAAGCTAGCCATCATCACCACCACTACCACTCAGCGTAGTTCAGCAGTTACCGGCCGGCCAGGTATAGTTTAAACGAACACACTACACACCACACACATACACACAGCATGTAAAATATAGGGAATTAAAGAATACGAATGTCAATCATTGGCTTTTCATTCAATTATACCACACTATGCGGGTCCTGATTAGTCCAGTAAATCTACACCAGTCGACCTTGAGACTAAGTATAGTTCTCCAGATCGAGCTAGCCACAAAAGGGGTCGTTGGATGACCTACTCTCATCGTTATGCCGTTGCTTAGCCAAGCCCACCGAGCTGTTTGTCTGGTAACCCTTTAGGTACCCCTCCCTAGCAGCAACAACTTTCAGAACTGTCACTTACTTCACTTCTTCATCGATGATGGAACTAGAAGAGTTTGAGCATCTTCGGAAAAAGGCAGTTTTGCTTGTTTCGGAGTGGTCTTATTGGCATTTGATTCAAGCGGACGATTCAGAAGGTCGATGATTGTTGCTTTTACGGAGATTTTTCGTGTATGGTCCACCCAAAAGCGCTTTATGTCTTTATTTCTTGACTCCTGGGCCTCCTCAGATAACTGCCCAATGGGCACAAGAAAATATTGTATGATCAACGAGCCATGGATAAGTATTTTATGCACCGTTACAGGCAAATAAAACCACGGGTATTCTGTTCGTTTAGTCAACCGGTTACTGCAACAGGCACCGATAATCACATTCCGGGAAGAACAAGGACCACTGTTTGTTCAATCAATCGGTGACTACTATCGGCGCTGTGAATCCCCTGCCGGGGGGGGGGACCAGAGACCAATCATAGTTCAGTCAATTTTTGGTCACTACAATAGACACCGGGACTCACCTGCCACGAGAAACAAGAATCACTGTTCATTCTGTTCACCGATCGCTACAATTGACACTACAAATCCCCTTCTTGTCCAGTCAACCGGTCACTACAAATTAGAATTTGGAACCAAAACATTTTCCCTCGCTTTTACCGCGTGCTGCTTTGCAACGCATACCTTTTTTTGCATGCCTACTTCGATTTAACACCAAGAGTAAGTGACGTATGAAGGAGTTGTACTATGTATAAATGCAAGAAAATGTATAAATGCTTGTACACGGTAACCACAAAATACCCAATAATGACTACAAAGTAAACATTTTGGAGGGAAACTGGGACTACCCATTAAATGAGTAAAATTTTACCCATTTATGAGTAATTACAACTACTAAAACTACTAGTAGTAAGTATTCATTTTTGAATAACAAATACTCATAAATGGGTAATGTGTTTACTCATTTAATGGGTAGTCCCAGTCTCTCTCGAAATTGCTTACTTTGTAGTCATTATTGGGTATTTTGCGGTTACCGTGTGGGGGGAAAATTGATGATGGTGTTTGTTATTTGCTTGAGTGAGTAAGCAGTTAAGACAAATCGTCGATTGAAATGGTTGTTTACAAAAGCACTTCGATTTGAAAAGTTACGCTTAATTTAAAGTATGCTTCCAAATGTAATTAGCCTGGTTTGCCTAACTTTGCCCAGCTTCGAGCTGTTGGCGTTTGAAATTAGTGCTAATTTTGGATCAAAACCTTGAATATCTTAAGAAATATTGAAGATAGGAACTTGCTTCCCAAGACAAAATGGTGTAGTTTAAAAAAAACTCTTGTGTAGAACATACTAATGTCAAAAAATTACTTCCTGAAAAGTTATTTGGAAAACATTGATTTTCTGAAGGCTTTTACCATAAAAGTTACATATCTCGATAAACAGAAGAGATAGCGGGTTGACGTCTTCAGCAAAAATATTTAATTTAATATTGTCTAAAACTGCTGAAAATACCAATTTGCTATCTCGACAAACAATAAAAGTAAATTTTTTATCTCCCTGCTAGGTAGATTAATCATGAAATGGCTCAACCCATAAGAAGGGGCTTTTTAAGTGCACAAACTTCTCCCAAAACACTGTAGGGCTTTAATGAACCGTTTTTGCATAAACTAAAAAAACACACGTTTTGGCACTTTAAGACCACTGTGCACCGGGAACAGATCATCCTATTGCGACTCCGCAATAGGACATATGAATATCTCGCATAATTACAAGGGCGACGCACCTTTCCAGAGAGTCTGCGATTTGTGTCGTATCCCACAGACCGTAGAACAAATTCCTGGAGGAGACCGGACTATACAGCATGATTTGACCAACCATCTAGACCCTTCGCAACATCCAAGGACAGCCTCGGCCATCTGAACATACCCTGTTACAAACCAGATCTACCCTATAGGATATCTATTGAAAGTGACAGTACTACGCTCTGCTAACAGGTTATGGGCCCAGGCTATCTGTACCACCAGCTGCAAGTATTGGAGGGAAATTTTCCCGATAGACTTGTTTGTCAACAAGGTTATTCGAGGCGGAGATTTCTGTTGAACAAAGACTGAAATTTTTCAGTAGACATTTATCCCCGTTTTTAAAGGAGATGAAAAATCTTTTCCTTTTTGGAAGGAGTATGCTCTGCCAATTGAGAATGAAATGACCGAACAAGGGCATGAACGAGAGGAGAAATTTGCTAAAAGAATTAAAGATGATGAAAAAGCGGTGAACGCATTGCTAATGGCAATTGATGATGATCCGTTGGTGCATATTTTGGAATGCCAATATGCAAAATCAATTATGAATAAATTAACTTATCTAAAGCATTGTGCTACGGCCATGCAAGGGTTACGATCCAAATTGTATTTGCTTCGTAACAAGGGATTTAAATCTTTCAGGCAACTATTTACCGAACATGCACAAATTATTAGGCAATTGAACTGTATCGGTGAGGTCATTTCACAACCGGATCAATCACCTAATTGGTGCCCTCTCTGTCATTCGGAAGGATGATCTAAACCAAATGTCATTAGATCAAGTAAAACGAATTTTTCTTGACGCAGATAAATCGTCATGGAGCGCAAACAGGTTGCTTTCGTTGGACGAAGAAGTGGAACGGCAGAACGATCAGTTTAAGGTGTCTCTACCGTTGGCCCGTCTGGATCTACCAAGACTCGGACATTTGCGCCATAAGGCAGGCTTGCCATTTAGCGCAAATTAAAGGGAGGCCATATTCGCCAGGCAAGAACAGGAGAGGCAGTACTACGCTCCAGTCCGATCATTTCTAGGATCCAGGATCAATAAAATACCAGTGGGGATTCCCAAGCATTCATTGATCCTGTACAGTGGAGCTTCGAACCACATGTTGCGCGAAATGCAAATTTTCTACGAGCTGTTGGAGTTAGGCAAACAGATAAATGTGGCTACAGCCCAGGATGGTACAAAGTTGAGATGCTCTCGCATGGGAAATGTGCTGTTGAGAATTGACAACAATAAATTTATTACATTGCAATCTAATTTCCGTATCAAAACTCGAAGACTAGGGCATGTGTATCATTTTTAAGAATGGTAAGGTTGAGGTTTTCAACAATAATGGAGAAATCTTTGTCACAGGAAGAAAATCCGATGGTCTGAACATCATAGATGTTGTTCCAGATGATTTTTCAGACCTTGCAAATGTAGGTAAGGTAGAAAACGGTACAAGACTATGGCATGAAAGATTTGGTCACTTAAGGGGTAAATTCCTTGCTAAAACTGGTTAAAAACAATATGGTTGATGGGTTGGACATTCAACCATCATCCGTTTTGACTGAAACATCCGTTTGCCAAGAATGTGTAGATGAAAAGGAGTCAAGAAACCCCTTTGATAAAGGCTTAAGAGTTAGGTCCAGCAGGCCACTGGAATTGATCCATTCGCATGTTTGTGGCAAAAAGTCAGATGATACTTATGACGATTGTAAGTATTTCGTATCGTTTATTGATGGCTTCACACACTTTGTAGTGGTTCACCTGGTACGAGCAAAGAGTGAAGTACATACTTCAAAAATTCATGGAGTTTGAAGTGATGGCGGCAGCCAAGTTCTCTTCTCGAATTAGCCGATTGCGGAAGAGAGTTCAGAGTTTTCTGTGTTGGGAAAGGGATCCATATGATTCCTCCTGCTCCATATACGCCGCCACAAAATGGGGTTAGCGAGCGTATGAATGGTATCTTAATGGAGAAGGTTAGAGCAATTTTACACGGGAGTGAAATGTCTTATAAAATGTGGGGGGAAGCAATCTATGTTTCGGCATATTTAACAAATAGGAGTCCGAAAAGCGCTTTGAGTTGTTCCAAGATCCCATTTGCGTTTGCACATGTTCATAAGGAAAGGAAAGTTTGTATGGTTGGTTATGCACCAAGTGGCTATAGACTGTGGAACAATGATAAAAAGAAGATTATCATTTCCAGAGATGTCGTCTTCGAATCAATATACTACTGCAGAATGCTTAATGAAAGAATGAATGAAAGTAACAATGATCCCTGTGTGTTAGATTTACCAATGGTCCCGAACAAAGAGAGCGTTGTGGTAGATTTACCAACGAATTTGAACTGCGATTTACCAAATAATTTGATTAACGAACGCTGTGTGGTAGATTTACCAAATAACTTGAACATTGCGCCCAGATGTTCTGGATGCTGAGTTTGTTTCTGTGGAA
Source organism: Ochlerotatus camptorhynchus (assembly GCF_037179485.1). NCBI lineage: Eukaryota > Metazoa > Arthropoda > Insecta > Diptera > Culicidae > Ochlerotatus > Ochlerotatus camptorhynchus. Next base: position 832,804 of record NW_027040588.1, on the reverse strand, counting down.
ATGGGGAATCAGGGCTGTATTGAAGATGATATTGATATTTTTCATGATGCTGAAAACAATACTGATTCGGAGAATATTGGTCAACGTTTCAGGGGAAGTTCTTCAGAGAATAGATGAACTTAAAAGGAGCCACGACTGGAGCAAATGGAAAGATGCCATTGCACAGTGGTACAGTATGCAGATTTAGCTGGAATGATATGTTTTGAGCCTGAAATTGAAACTTTAGACTAAAAGTCTCTTCTACAAAGTTGTTCCTTATAGTTAGGCCCTCATTTTTATGACAATGAATTCTAGGGTGGTTCCTATTATCATTAAAATCAAAAATCTAACTTTTTTGTTTGAATAAATTAAGGTATACATTCTTCGGCAAAGTTATAGCTGAGCTAATTTCAAGCAACTTTGTTGGAAATAACTTTTTTGTATCTCTTAAATTGGCCGATTTAGAGCTATTTTCTTGAATTGAGTTAGGGTGGCTCTTAAAAAAACAGTTTGTTTGCTCTATTTTTCTTATTTCGAATTTCTCAGCAAAGGTGTCTTGAGATAACTTTTAGATATTAAAAAGGCGCAAATTTTTGCTGCACAAAGCTTGTCAATACCTTTCGCCGATCAAGAGTTATTGACGTTTGTATACTAAAAATATGCATTTTTCAAATGGTAATATCTCTGGTTGGGGCAAACAAAAAAAAAGTTTTTTTGCAGCATTTGAAAGGGCGTATGTTATTCTCAATAATATGAAAAAATTGGAAGCATGTTATTTTTTAAACTCGTATAAAATCAATTTGAATTTATTCATATTTTTTACTTTATTTGAGTATATCTTTTTTATTAGAAGAGATACAGGCAACAAATTCAGCTATAAAACATTCGTCTTTAAGAGTTTTAAAAGTCTCTAAAAGATAACTTTCATGAGAATTTTCAAATAAAAAAGTTATTGCTAAAAAACTATTTTTTCCAGGAACACCCTAAGTCAACTCCGAAAAATTACTCTAAAATGAGAACGTTAAGAGATAGAAAAAAAATTTTTTCGACAAAGTTGCTTGCAAGTGACTTAACTACAACTTTGTTCAACAACACATGTTTATATTTTGTAAAACAAAAAAGTTAGTTTTGAAAATTCCCTAATTTGAGGACCACCCTGACGTCTGCAAACACCAAAAGAAGGGAATTTTTAAGAACAAAAACTTCTTCGAAGACACTAAATGTCCAAATATTGAAACAAATGTACTACCTCATTTTATATAAATTTGTCATTAGAGTGGTCCTATGAAATCCATCTTTTGCCAATAACTTTTTTATTTGAAATTTATCATGAAAGTCATCTTCTAGAGACTTTTAAAACTCTTTAAGACGAATGTTTTATTGCTGAATTTGTTGCCTGTATCTCTTCTAATAAAAAAGATATACTCAAATAAAGTAAAAAATATGAATTAATTCAAATTGATTTTATACGAGTTTAAAAAATAACATACCTCCAATTTTCTCATATTATTGAGAATAACATACGCTCTTTCAAATGCTGCAAATAAAATTTTTTTTTTTTTGCCCCAACCAGAGATATTAACATTTGAAAAGTGTATATTTTTAGTATAAAAACGTCAATAACTCTTGATCGACGAAAGATATTGACAAGCTTTGTGAAGCAAAAATTTGCGCCTTTTTAATATCTAAAAGTTATCTGAAGACACATTTGCTGAGAAATTCGAAATAAGAAAAATAGAGCAAAAAAACTGTTTTTTTAAGAGCCACCCTATCTCAATTCAAGAAAATAGCTCTAAATCGGCCAATTTAAGAGATACAAAAAAGTTATTTCCAACAAAGTTGCTTGAAATTAGCTTAGCTATAACTTTGCCGAAGAATGTATTCCTTAATTTATTCAAACAAAAAAGTTAGATTTTTGATTTTAATGATAATAGGAACCACCCTAGAATTCATTGTCAGAAAAATGAGGGCCTAACTATAAGGAACAACTTTGTAGAAGAGACTTTTAGTCTAAAGTTTCAATTTCAGGCTCAAAACATATCATTCCAGCTAAATCTGCATTCTGGACCACTGTGCATTGATGAGGAATTGGAATCCTTACGCGAAAATGACACTTGAATTTTAGATTGAGTGAGATTGAAATTACCGCAGTTCCATTCACGGTACTTGAAGACAACCAGCCTTGCATACGAATTGCAGAAGAACCGCGTGAACATCAAAGAACTAAACACATTGATGTTGAATATTTGTTCGTTAGGAGTTTGATTAGGGATAATGTGTTAATTTGATTATACGTATCGACAAATAAGCAAATCACGGATGTGTTTACTAAAGCATTAACAAAGCTTAAGTTTCAGCAAATAATTAGTTATCTACAGCTAGTAAATTGAGGGGAAGTATTGAAAGTGACAATTTTTCGCGAGTGTATAAACTATAGGACACATTGTTTTTGCACTGGGTGTACTGGATTTGACAGGAGCTTAGGAGAAGAGAGCCGAGTGAGAAAGAGAGAAGAGAATGAATGCAGAATCTAAGCAGAAAAACAGTTTGTCACGTATGTATCACAATTGGACCCGGTAGAGTTGGTGTCAGATTGTTTCTTGTGCTACTGAGAAATAGTGTCAATATACGGTCGAGTCTTCGATAACATTTGTTAAAACCATCTCACTTACTTATAAAGGTAGTGCCGAAGTCCTGCGTAACATTAAGACGTCTCTTTCAGGTTTGGATGCATATTATTAGTCGGTGATTTCTGAATTGAATCTAATCGGACATTTAACAACTCGGTTGGAGATTTCCAAAGTAGTTAATTATTTTAACAATATCGACCAACCGCAACTCAAATGGACAACCCATTTCGGAACAACGTAGCTACAACATGCCAAACCAAGACCAAGAGATACTATGGTCACATTTCTGGGTGCACTGGAACATGCCCGGGTGATCAAATATGACCGTGGACTCTCAATAAAGCTACTACTGGCCGAGTTCTGCACAATCATGAAGCTTGATGATGTACCGCACGACAGGTTTTAATTCTAGTTGAGAATTGGTCACTTCCCCGAGGACACCGCAACATTTACGAGAGGGCTAATGTGACTGTGGACTGTCAATAAGGCCACCTGCCGAGTTTGTTGGAAAAACCATGAAGCTTGATATCTTGCACGACGGGGTTTGGGTCTTGTTGAGAATTGGACACTTCTCCGGGAGCATCGGATCGTGCGTGGAAAGGCTAGTGTGGCCGTAGACCTTCAATAAGGCCATTTCCAGTCGAGTTTTGTAAAATCATGAAGTTGGATGTGTAGCACGACGAGTTTTAATTCATGTTAAGAATCGGTCACCTCCCCGAGGGCACCGGATCATCTCCGGGATAGCCAATCCCGAGTAAAATTTTTGGTTTTATAAGGGTTCTGTAGAGCATGATTTAGACTTGTAGCATGCTTTAAAATCTCTATAACCATGGCTTCTCAATAAAGCCATTACCTGCCGAGTTTTGACAAACTAAGCAGTTTGATATGACTCACGACAGCTTTTGGTTCTTGTTGAGAATTGGCCTCTTCCCGAGGGCACCGGAACTTTAGCCACCAATTGGTTCAAGTATTACGTTCGCTGCATGTATAATCATTACAACACAGTAAAGCCAAATACCGACCTAGAGTGACGCCAAAGAAAACTTTTCGCTGCCAGACTGTTGAGCAGTATAGTCGACGTCTTTACTCTCGCTCTCTTCGTTCGCTCGATTGCGGTGTTCCGTTTTTCTTGCGTTGAATAGTGACGCTCTCGCTAACCCAGCCATGGGTTAAAAATCGCACGGTGGCGACAGTGCCGGCAATCCCGGGAAACAGCCACGAAGAAGCTGCTCGACAACAATCGGTTCTCCGCCGAAGAAGGACAGAATTCCGCCCTTCTACGTGAAGGGCTTCCCTCCCGGATTGCGGGAAAAAATAAACTTCTTCATCACGCAGGGCGTCCGGTGAACCATCCAGCTGTGCACGGAAGGATACAAACTGATGGTTCCGGCATTGAAATATTACAAGGCGGTAAAGACCATACTGGACCAATCACAGGTGGAGTACTTCTCACACAAAATCGAGGCTCTTAAGCCGTTCAAGACTGCGCGGACCATACGACATGGACACAGGCGTCCTCTTGGAAGAGCTGTTGGCTAATGGACTGAAGCCGGTCCAAATTCACAAGATGGCCCGCCACAACAAAACCGTCAAGTACCGTGACCAGCTATACCTGGTCCACCTTGAGAAGAACTCAACAACTTTGATGGACCTCCAGGGCATCCGTGTCCTGTTCAACATTGTGGTGAAGTGGGAGCGCTACAAGCCGGTCAGCCGTGGAGTCACCCAATGCTCGAACTGCCTGCTGTTCTGGCATGGAACGAATAATTGCCATATGGTCAGCCGCTGCATCAAGTGTGGCAAACAACACAAAACCAACGCCTGCGATAGACTCGATGAAGCCGATCCCATTTGCGCCAACTGCAGTGCTGATCACAAAGCTACAAGCAAGGCCTGCCCGAAGCGCACCGAGTACATCGAGATCTGGAAGAAAGCATCGATGAGAAACCAGCCTGGCCGCAAGAAGGTGCCGGAAATTAATGACCAGAACTTCCCACCGATACCTCGACGACCGATTACAGTGCTGCCACCGCTGTCACTCAATCAACGATTGGCTGCTGCGGCGGCCGCCACCGCTCAAGTTCAAACTGCCAGAGTCTCTGCAAGCTCAGGCCAAGAGACGACCGCTGCTCCACAGCCGCAGGATCTCCCCACAGCCCCTGGGCTAAACTGGCGTCCGGATGGACCGTCCCTACCGCAGCCAGAAATCAACGATGGTTCGTGGTTCACCGCAGTGGAACTAATGATCATCTTCCTCAAGATGCACGACATTGCCAACACCATCAAGCACAAATCCGACCAGCTCCAAGCTGTGGTTACCTTCATGCTCAGTTATGGACCGTGAAACCATCAAGATCGCCAACTGGAACGCTTGCTCGCTCAAGAGCAAGATCATCGAGTTCGTTGACTTCCTCAACAAACAAAACATCGACATTGCCGTTTTCACCGAAACCCACCTGAAACCGGAGGTAAACATCTACCTTCCTGACTTCCGGCTTCTAAGACATGATCGATCGAGCTCCGTGGGAGGAGGAGTGGCCATTGCTGTAAGGAGAAACATCGAAGCTTTAGGGGTAGAAGTCTCCACTCCTGTCGGCCCTATCACCATCATTGCGACCTACTGCCCCAAGCAAGTCACCATCAGGGACGGGTCGGCAGCAGACCTGCGGAGGGACATCATCAAACTAACTCAACGGCGCGAAAAGTACATCATCGCTGGCGACCTGAACGCCAAAAACCAGGCTTGCGGCAACAGTCGACGCCACCAAAACGGCACCTTCCTGAACGACGACCTGCAAGAGGCTCGCTACGCCATATTGGTGCCACATTGTCCCACCCGGTTGAGCCGGTCTGGCGTTCACTCCACGTTAGACATCTTCATCAGCAACATGGGAGACAACATCTCGCTACCTGTGACCCATCAGGAGCTGAGTTCGGACCACTATCCGGTGGTGGCCGATGTGGTCTCATCCGTCAACCGAATCCAAGCTTCCCAACGCAACTACCATCGTGTCACCTCCAATATGCCGGCTCTCCCTGATGATGGATCGTTGTCTCTGTTCGCAGATGACACATCCATCGTCTACAAGGGTAGGGTTATCGGAGATCTGACTGCCAAACTTCAGAGAGGCCTGGACGTCTTGTCTGAATATTTCTACAGCTGGAAGATCCGTATCAACGCGGCAAAGACCCAGGTCATCATCTTTCACACTCAATCCCAGACTTGTTCTGTCGGAGAATAACAAGATCTGCTTAAACGGCTCAGTGGTGGAATGGTCCAAAGAGGTCGTGTACCTCGGGCTAACACTAGACAGCAAGCTTCTTTTCAGGGAGCACGTTGACAAAACCAAAACCAAGTGCAACATCTTGATAAGATCGTTGCATCCACTTATCAACAGGAAGTCTACCCTGTCCCTGAAAAATAAGCTTGCTGTCTACAAACAAATCATCCTTCCCGTAATAGAATACGGGATGTCAATCTGGAAGAGTTGCACCAAATGCCATCACCTCAAACTCCAAAGGATCCAAAACAAGATCCTGAGGATGATCCTTAACAGTCCCCCGCGGACTAGAAATTCTGAGGTCCACCGCCTGGCTGGTCTTCAGACACTGGAGTTACGGAGAGCTGACTCCATCGCAAGGTTCAGAGATTGCTGTAGGCAATCCGATCAACAGATCGTCAGGGATCTGGCACGTTAGGTTAAGTAGGTAGAATATCAAATTAATACATTCAAACAACATACTTCACAAGAAGAAAATTGAAAAACATTACACAGTAAAAAACAACATGTACAACACAAAATCAAAAAGTTCACCAAAGATGAAGAGCCTTTTTGGCTAACCTCTTGCCATGTATTAGCAATAGTTATCCACATAACAAATCAAAATAAAGAAGAATTTTACTACTTACTGCCCCAACGAAAACCGAAATAACTCCGGAACCATAAATTGATCCTAATTTTTCCTGACGGATTCAAAAACTCGAACAGATTCCCCACAAAATGTAATTTGTTGTGCAGAAAGAGATTGGCAAATGATGTTTTTAGAGCTAATTTAATTTTGAATTCTATGCAAATATAGACGTCAGACACGCAAAGTTTACATTCAGCAAATATGAAGTCATATGAATCGTTTTTTTTTTCACACAGAGGTGTTGCACTCCCACTCAACCTTACACAATCAAACAGTTCAAACACCTAATCGGAACCAACAATAGCCAACGGGTCCAAAATCCAACTTAAGAGAGGGCGACGTGCGACACGGAAAGAGGCCACAGCTGCAGTCCTCAGTCAGTGAGCCCAGATAGGCTCAACCCAAACTGTGACACCGCAATCCGCACACATAGTCGATACCGTACTTGGTTGCCTGGTTCAGAAGCACAACTCCGGAAGGATGTGTCTTCGATATATCCATTCCTATATTATTCCGTTGATCACAACACATGAGACACAGAACTACAGCCACCATTCGGACATGGACATTCTACGGTGTAATGAAATCGTTCAAATGAAATTCTGAAAATTTGAATAACAAATGACGTAGGAGTAATTTACACATTCATTCTCCTTCCCAAACTCTGAACCCGAGGTCGTTGGCTGGCGGCAGTAGTAGGCTTCAAGTGAGTCGAGGACGATGCTGTGACATGTGTGAATGACGGGGGGTGATTCGATGGGGATTTGGAAAATTGCTGTAGGATTTACGACAAGCGTTGGAAACGTTCTAAAGATTGGTACACCCCTCGAATCGCAGATGAGAAGCAGACAGATCATCGGAGGACTCGGTTCCCGTTACGGCGACAGACAAATCAGAAACAGCAGCACACATCATGTAAAACACTTAACCACTCTCCGGTCGTCGTGGTGCGTTGGTCCTAGCGATACATTCTGCTGATATCCTACAGACAGCTACAGACGCAGGCACGGAGCGCTCAAGGTGCTGCAACTTACAAAATCAGTTAAACGCCGGCAAGTGAGAGCGGATGGTGTTGCAGAATGTTCCCTCGGGGCATGACTCTAGCTCCCGATCTCGAGCAGTGCCTCCTCATCCCCATCGCAAAGCCAAACGAGGAGGGAGTTTGGGAATTCATATGGTGAAAGTTGCACTACCGTAGCGTCATCTCGCAGTAGGCGTTGATGAAAGTCCTTTATATTTGCTGATGGTACTCACTTTACACCTGCGGGGAATAGCACGAGTGTGAGCGATAAGTGAGTGCGGGAATGTGCGTGATTTGCGGGTGGCAGTGGTGGAAAATGGACGGTGTTTGGAGTTTAATGAGCTTGCGAATAGATGCAGTGCAAGATTAGATTTACTCAAACGAAATTGCTACGAATCAAAATCATATTATGAAAATTCTGTAAATGCTTTTATTCTCTACAACATTGAACAAATCACAGTCTGTTAACACTGCTGCCCCAAAGGCGTGTGGATAAACTTCTGAACAAATCACCCTCCAACCCCTCATGTGAGGACATTTATTTGCATGTCAAAAGGCGTCACCTTCTTCTCCCTCGACACGGAAGGGTTTTGTTTGAACGAATCGACTAACCCATCTACCATGGCCATGGCTGGTAGCGCAACGCCTACCAAGACCTCGACGAAGCTGGAGTTGCTGAATGATAATCAGATCAGTTTCATGAAATTTACATTTCAGTCGACTCGGCATGGCCTGGTTCCACATGGGTACGAACGCATCAAGCATCGAGTGCCTGGGTACTCTGCGTATGATGTGTTCTACTGGATAATCGATGGCAAACGTTGTCGTTCTGTGGATTATGTATACAGACGAGTGAATGCGTTAAATGGATCCTCTTCCCGCCCCCGAGGGAACCCATCATCATCATCAGCCAACAGTAGAACATCACTCAATATGCACCGTAACAACCGGCAACCCTTTTTCTCGCTTCGAGAAGGGTGCCGGTCGGTCATGGAAATGATCACAAATTGAATTTTCCGCAAAACCGATCCGAACATTAGGAAAGCCGCCCGACTCCGCCGGTACCGGCAGCGGTCAGTTGAGTTTCATAAATTTGAATGTTAAATTGGTCCGGTTTTATGACGGGAAAGTTCCTCCTTCACATGGGAGCATCGCCTTAAAAACTTTAACCTTCAAAGACGAACGTGGTTGAATCGTTTTATGCACTTTTCGAGACACACACCGAACGACCTGGACGGGATTGGATTATATTTACCTCTCTGACTGTGGAAGCTCATAAAAATTGAACGAGGACGTGTGCTCACTCGGAAACATATTTAATATTTCCGCTTCCTCCGTCCGAGTGAGCGGGTGCCGCAAATGGCAGGTCAAAAGTATTGGGATGGGTTCAACACGGGCTGACCTCCGAAGCAGCTTTCATTCGGTAGTGCTGTAGCCGCTGCAGGGAAAGCCGAGCAAGCGTCTTACCTTTTTGCCTTTCGTGAAAATGCATGCATGTGAGATAGAGGAAAGATATTGGAGAGAAAGAAAAAAAAACTACTCAACTAAGGCTTAAAAGGCTTGGCTGGAATACCTGAGGCGGGAAAGTTGAGTGAGAAAAACTTTAAGGTTAATTCAGAAAGCGCCATAACTCCCCACAGCGGCAGACTTTGCAACGTATGGAGTTGCCCGTTTCATGTTCAGTTGCATGAACATTCGTTTGAATGTTAATGTAACAAGAATAGGAAAGATCTATCGGGATATATTTTAAATAACTTTAATTATTTCGTTCGTTCAGCATGTGCCACGATACAGTCAAAAGGTAAAGCAAGTTCTAATCTAATCTAATCGAACACACACGCCAACGCCAGTTTATGAAAGCATCCTGGAAAGTGACAGATATACCTACATCATTTTTCTTGATATTTGGTATAAATTACACGTCAGAGATGCGCAACATATATAAAAACGGCCAGGCCTACTGTGAAGCATTTAAGGGGCAAGATGATTCAGAAACATGCTAGAAATGATTAAAGTTATTTCTTTTCCTATTGGTTTTGTCGTGTGATGTGGTGGGAAATGATAGTTAATCGTAATTATTGTTACAAAAAATATAATTTTAGAGCGAATCAATACTAACTCACCTAGTTTGCGGTTTAGTGTGCTATGATATTCATCAAACTTATGTGTATTGATGTCCTGAACAATTTTGTAGGACATATCAAACCAGTTGAAGTTTTAAAAAAAATAATCATAAAGTAAACGTTCCATATTTCAATGAGATGAAGAAATAGCCACCTAGTTAGCAAAGTTTCTTGTTTTGGTATTTCTAAAACTTTGCCAAAGACAACAATCCTGAATATTAAATCCTTGGGGGATTAATCATTGATCTGTCAGTGTAAAAATAAGGGGATTTTTATATCCAGAAACTTTCCGTAATGCAAGATTCACGAGATAATGTGCTTGGTTTCAGACCTTTAAGCACAACGGTTAATAAATATAGTTGCTATATTTATAGTCTGGCAGATAGAATTCCCATCCATCAAAAAGTGGAACCAATTCAATGTATTGTAGACCAACAATTGGAAAGGTACTATCAACTTCCGCGCCAATTGAACGCAAACTACCAGCATCATCGGATAGGGGAAACTCTCCCCAACCCAAAAAAGGTGTTGGTTTGCTTGAGTCACGAGAAAAGGTCTTCCGATGTTTTGTTCGCAATAGCTGATGTGCTTTTTTCTGTTGTTGGTCGTGATTTGCTCGATTGGTTTCGCTATTTGACAGCTCAATTGATTCACGAGATTCTATCCGCCAGACTATGAATATAGCAACTATATTAATAAGGGGTAGATGTGTAACGGAAGATCACAAATAATTCGACGGCCAATTTTTAAGCTTTTTTTATATATATGTTGAGGAGTGACATCTCCGTCCCCTTTAAAGTACAACCCTGATGTCCACTGGATATAACCAACCGGAGGAAACTAACGATTTTAAATTGGCTCACTACTTGACTAGCCTATTGGTCCCAAGCAAATCGATTAACGTACTCCATTCTAGTCAAGATTCTAGTACTACACAATGTTTGTTTTGATTCGCTATGAAAGTTTGACAGATAAAATGAGGGGTTAGTGGATTTTCCTATGTTTCGAGGGGTGAATCGACCAGCTTGGGACCGAAGACAGTACCAGAGCTAAGCCAAAAAGTTGAGCAAGTTTCTTCGGGACCTACTAGTCTTAGAGTTACCTCTATGATATAACCATAGAGGTAACTCTAAGACTGGAAGGTACCGAAATAACGTGCTCAACTTTTTGGCTCGGCTTTGGTACTCTCTTCGGTCCCAAGCTAATCGATTCACCCCTCGAAACATAGGAAAAACCAATAACCCCTCATTTTATCTGTCAAACTTTCATAGCTAATCAAAACAAACATTGCGTAGTACTAGAATTTCGACTAGAATAGGGTACGTTATTCGTTTGCTCGGGACCAATAGGCTAGTCAAGTAGTGAGCCAATTTAAAATCGTTACTTTCGTATTGATTGTTGATATAACTGCGACCGCTTCCTATTGTTCTGCCGATCATCCATCCAGTAGACAAGTCAGAGCAGAAACTGGTAGGAAGCCTGAAATGATAAACAACCCTTCGTGTCCACCTACAATGAGAGTAGCCAATACGGAGTGAGATGCCAGGCTGTATGGGAGATTATAGGAGTCACTGCGTATTCTAAACGCAGTGGTGAATATGCTCGTGGGAGTTGAGCCAGTAGTAAGAGAGAGATCTCATTCTCCCTGTTCCAACGCATGGCCCCGAACGTCATCGATCGTCGGTCTGTGGATGACCAGTGGTATTTTAGGAGCAAATAGTCAGTTAGCATTCTCCGATCGTTAGCGCCGGTCAAGAGCCACGCATGGCTATTTTTTTATCGTTTAGATTAAGTGTCTATTGTTAGTTTAAGGCAATAAATGTAGTTTGTGTAGTTAGTGATTTTTGGTTAAATAGAGTGTTTTAATTAAGCCGCGACTGTAGTGATTTTGCGGAAGAATTCCCCACCAAAAACCTATGGATTACTACCATTAACCCGCCGACACTTTTTCACACGCCACCGTCACTGATGAATATGAGTCGGCATGCCGCCGTGATCGTTTTTGACACGCCACCGGTATAATTTTTAATACGCCGACGATGTAAAGGTGTTTCAGGCGGCTGGTTCGGACTCACGCCGACAGTTCGCTCACCTGAGGACGGGACAGAAGGACCAATGTTTCAGGCGGCTGGTTCGGATTCACGCCGACAGTTCGCTCACCCGAGGACGGGACAGAAGGACTTATGTTTCAGGCGGCTGGTTCGGACTCACGCCGACAATTCGCTCACCTGAGGACGGGACAGAAGGACCAATGTTTCACGTGGCTGGTTCGAACTCACGCCGACAGTTCGCTCACCTGAGGACGGGACAGAAGGACCTATGTTTCAGGCGGCTGGTTCGGACTCACGCCGACAGTTCGCTCACCTGAGGACGGGACAGAAGGACCTATGTTTCAGGCGGCTGGTTCGGACTCACGCCGACAGTTCGCTCACCTGAGGACGGGACAGAAGGAACAATGTTTCAGGCGGCTGGTTCGGACTCACGCCGACAGTTCGCTCACCTGAGGACGGGACAGAAGGACCTATGTTTCAGGCGGCTGGTTCGGACTCACGCCGACAGTTCGCTCACCTGAGGACGGGACAGAAGGACCTATGTTTCAGGCGGCTGGTTCGGATTCACGCCGACAGTTCGCTCACCCGAGGACGGGACAGAAGGACTTATGTTTCAGGCGGCTGGTTCGGACTCACGCCGACAATTCGCTCACCTGAGGACGGGACAGAAGGACCAATGTTTCACGTGGCTGGTTCGGATTCACGCCGACAGTTCGCTCACCCGAGGACGGGACAGAAGGACTTATGTTTCAGGCGGCTGGTTCGGACTCACGCCGACAATTCGCTCACCTGAGGACGGGACAGAAGGACCAATGTTTCACGTGGCTGGTTCGAACTCACGCCGACAGTTCGCTCACCTGAGGACGGGACAGAAGGACCAATGTTTCAGGCGGCTGGTTCGGACTCACGCCGACAGTTCGCTCACCTGAGGACGGAACAGAAGGACCTATGTTTCAGGCGGCTGGTTCGGACTCACGCCGACAGTTCGCTCACCTGAGGACGGGACAGAAGGAACAATGTTTCAGGCGACTGGTTCGAACTCACGCCGACAGTTCGCTCACCTGAGGACGGGACAGAAGGACCAATGTTTCAGGCGGCTGGTTCGGACTCACGCCGACAGTTCGCTCACCTGAGGACAGGACAGAAGGACCTATGTTTCAGGCGGCTGGTTCGGACTCACGCCGACAGTTCGCTCACCTGAGGACGGGACAGAAGGACCTATGTTTCAGGCGGCTGGTTCGGATTCACGCCGACAGTTCGCTCACCCGAGGACGGGACAGAAGGACTTATGTTTCAGGCGGCTGGTTCGGACTCACGCCGACAATTCGCTCACCTGAGGACGGGACAGAAGGACCAATGTTTCACGTGGCTGGTTCGAACTCACGCCGACAGTTCGCTCACCTGAGGACGGGACAGAAGGACCTATGTTTCAGGCGGCTGGTTCGGACTCACGCCGACAGTTCGCTCACCTGAGGACGGGACAGAAGGACCTATGTTTCAGGCGGCTGGTTCGGACTCACGCCGACAGTTCGCTCACCTGAGGACGGGACAGAAGGACCTATGTTTCAGGCGGCTGGTTCGGACTCACGCCGACAGTTCGCTCACCTGAGGACGGGACAGAAGGAACAATGTTTCAGGTGGCTGGTTCGGACTGACGCCGACAGTTCGCTCACCTGAGGACGGGACAGAAGGACCTATGTTTCAGGCGGCTGGTTCGGACTCACGCCGACAGTTCGCTCACCTGAGGACGGGACAGAAGGACCTATGTTTCAGGCGGCTGGTTCGGATTCACGCCGACAGTTCGCTCACCCGAGGACGGGACAGAAGGACTTATGTTTCAGGCGGCTGGTTCGGACTCACGCCGACAATTCGCTCACCTGAGGACGGGACAGAAGGACCAATGTTTCACGCGGCTGGTTCGAACTCACGCCGACAGTTCGCTCACCTGAGGACGGGACAGAAGGACCTATGTTTCAGGCGGCTGGTTCGGACTCACGCCGACAGTTCGCTCACCTGAGGACGGGACAGAAGGACCTATGTTTCAGGCGGCTGGTTCGGACTCACGCCGACAGTTCGCTCACCTGAGGACGGGACAGAAGGAACAATGTTTCAGGCGGCTGGTTCGGACTGACGCCGACAGTTCGCTCACCTGAGGACGGGACAGAAGGACCTATGTTTCAGGCGGCTGGTTCGGACTCACGCCGACAGTTCGCTCACCTGAGGACGGGACAGAAGGACCAATGTTTCAGGCGGCTGGTTCGGACTCACGCTGACAGTTCGCTCACCTGAGGACGGGACAGAAGGAACAATGTTTCAGGCGACTGGTTCGGACTCACACCGACAGTTCGCTCACCTGAGGACGGGACAGAAGGACCAATGTTTCAGGCGGCTGGTTCGGACTCACGCCGACAGTTCGCTCACCTGAGGACGGAACAGAAGGACCTATGTTTCAGGCGGCTGGTTCGGACTCACGCCGACAGTTCGCTCACCTGAGGACGGGACAGAAGGAACAATGTTTCAGGCGACTGGTTCGAACTCACGCCGACAGTTCGCTCACCTGAGGACGGGACAGAAGGACCAATGTTTCAGGCGGCTGGTTCGGACTCACGCCGACAGTTCGCTCACCTGAGGACAGGACAGAAGGACCTATGTTTCAGGCGGCTGGTTCGGACTCACGCCGACAGTTCGCTCACCTGAGGACGGGACAGAAGGACCTATGTTTCAGGCGGCTGGTTCGGACTCACGCCGACAGTTCGCTCACCTGAGGACGGGACAGAAGGACCAATGTTTCACGCGGCTGGTTCGGACTCACGCCGACAATTCGCTCACCTGAGGACGGGACAGAAGGACCAATGTTTCACGCGGCTGGTTCGAACTCACGCCGACAGTTCGCTCACCTGAGGACGGGACAGAAGGACCAATGTTTCACGCGGCTGGTTCGAACTCACGCCGACAGTTCGCTCACCTGAGGACGGGACAGAAGGACCAATGTTTCAGGCGGCTGGTTCGGACTCACGCCGACAGTTCGCTCACCTGAGGACGGGACAGAAGGACCAATGTTTCACGCGGCTGGTTCGAACTCACGCCGACAGTTCGCTCACCAGAGGACGGGACAGAAGGACCAATGTTTCAGGCGGCTGGTTCGGACTCACGCCGACAGTTCGCTCACCTGAGGACGGGACAGAAGGAACAATGTTTCAGGCGACTGGTTCGGACTCACGCCGACAGTTCGCTCACCTGAGGACGGGACAGAAGGACCAATGTTTCAGGCGGCTGGTTCGGACTCACGCCGACAGTTCGCTCACCTGAGGACGGGACAGAAGGACCTATGTTTCAGGTGGCTGGTTCGGACTCACGCCGACAGTTCGCTCACCTGAGGACGGAACAGAAGGACCTATGTTTCAGGCGGCTGGTTCGGACTCACGCCGACAGTTCGCTCACCTGAGGACGGGACAGAAGGAACAATGTTTCAGGCGGCTGGTTCGGACTCACGCCGACAGTTCGCTCACCTGAGGACGGGACAGAAGGAACAATGTTTCAGGCGACTGGTTCGGACTCACGCCGACAGTTCGCTCACCTGAGGACGGGACAGAAGGACCAATGTTTCAGGCGGCTGGTTCGGACTCACGCCGACAGTTCGCTCACCTGAGGACGGGACAGAAGGACCTATGTTTCAGGCGGCTGGTTCGGACTCACGCCGACAATTCGCTCACCTGAGGACGGGACAGAAGGACCTATGTTTCAGGCGGCTGGTTCGGACTCACGCCGACAGTTCGCTCACCTGAGGACGGGACAGAAGGACCTATGTTTCAGGCGGCTGGTTCGGACTCACGCCGACAGTTCGCTCACCTGAGGACGGGACAGAAGGACCTATGTTTCAGGCGGCTGGTTCGGACTCACGCCGACAATTCGCTCACCTTAGGACGGGACAGAAGGACCTATGTTTCAGGCGGCTGGTTCGGACTCACGCCGACAGTTCGCTCACCTGAGGACGGGACAGAAGGACCTATGTTTCAGGCGGCTGGTTCGGACTCACGCCGACAGTTCGCTCACCTGAGGACGGGACAGAAGGACCAATGTTTCAGGCGGCTGGTTCGGACTCACGCCGACAGTTCGCTCACCTGAGGACGGGACAGAAGGAACAATGTTTCAGGCGGCTGGTTCGGACTCACGCCGACAGTTCGCTCACCTGAGGACGGAACAGAATCTTCTTCACACGCTTGGTCTTGAACTCTTGGACACAGTTTCTTATAAAACTGTGTAGAGGAATCAAACACACAGTCAAATTAACGGGGTACCGTGCGGGACCGAAATCCGTACACCCCGTTGAATTTGTTTATTTATATGCATCATAACAATGTAAATATTATACATCAATACATATTCATGTTCATTCATGCATTGGCTTGATGTTTACTTTAACAATTAAGCAGAATTTCATACAATTAAAATAAGAAAAATAAAAACCTCATGTCGGGCATTTCTGTCAATCGGTTGCGTTCTTAGCGATTTTCTAAGAAAATCTCTCGGATTTACTTCCAGTTGTTAAGCGTATTTAAGTGATTTTTGGAAGTAGTTTCCTGTAGGTCGATCGGAAGGGTAGGTGTTTATCGTTTTATATCTCAATTCTAAGCAATGGTTCATTCATATGGTATTTATTTATCAAAATAAGTACTGTACGGATTTCGATCCATATATAACAGCTGATTCTAAATCCGTACACTTGTGCATTAACAATGACGATTCTACTTTATCCAATGTTTTTTCAGCAGATCATGGAAGCTAAATACACGCCGGAGGATTTGGAGAAGACTGTGGCAATGATGCGTGCGGGGAAATCTTACCGGGAAGCATCCAGGGATTTTGCCGTTCCATTCACCACCATAAGAGATGCCGTATTGAATCGCTACTCTCTTATTTTATTCGTATTGTAAATTTTATATTATTAATATCTTTTAATGAAGAGCGTCAAGAACCAGCCGAAAAGTAAAACAACGCAGCTCCCCTACAGGATATCACCAACACGCATATACAAATTAATACAGAGAGCAGACAGAAATGGGCAAGAGAGCATTCCCAGCAGTAGCCACTAGCGAGGAATGACCGGAAATACACATGAAAGTAGAGCGGGCGAAAATTGATAAAAAGAACGCAAAGAAACAAAGGATTGAGGAACGACAAAAGAAAAAGGTTGAGCGAGAGAGGAAGAGGAGGAAGAAAAGGAAGAAGAGAAAAGAATGTTGGAAGCTAGAAAGCATTATAACTTGAAAAGGCAATGGCAACAATGGAGAACAAGCAGAAGAAAGCTGCAGAAAAGAAGCAATGAAATATCTACATTTTTATGATTATTATTCTCTTGACGTTTTAAATTAAATAAAGTTATAGTCGTTAACTTACCAATTTTAATTTTCATGCACAAAACGAAAAACTTATCCTTGATGTCAGTTCATTGTCTTTTTTGTTGGTTTCTAAGATGGTTGTTTTTTTTTTTTTTACTTATCCGCCATTACAGGGCTACCATCTTAGGAACCGGTTAATTTATCGCTTGATGCCAGTGGGTTGGTGGAGCGTTTTCATTATCGGTGTATTAAAGATGTTTCGGTAGTCTTCTCTTCAGTTTGCTATTATTGATTCTACAACATTGCCCAAGCTACACCGCCCAGTTTAGTCCCGGTTAATAATGTTTTGTAGCGTTGAGCTGGAGTACCCCCAAGTACCAAAGTATGGCGCATCTTGCACGTTATCACATGTCAAATTTCAAAGACCTCGAAGTTGTGATCGGAGGAAAACTCTAGTAAGAATATATTATATTACATATATAAATATATATTATATTATATTTAACCCAAAGCACTGGTAAAGAATAAAATTTGGAGGAAATGAATCCTTAAACATGATATTAGTTAGCATAAAAATCCAGAACAGTCACCTTCTTAAATAAAAAGAAATCAGTTACCTCTCCTTTAAATCGATTGGAGCATCAATTAATCTAACGGTGATATCACTAGTTAAAAAAGTAAAAGTAAAAAAAATGAACTTGAACCTTTGATGAATGATTCTTATGTAAAATCAAGTACTGAATCCAACAATGTAGTCGAAAAAAATGTCAATAGGATAGTTTTCGAGACACAGCTGTGCTGAAAAAAGCTCATTGAGATCGATAGATGTGTCTCCGCGCGTCTCTTATAAAACATCGTCTTTGGCCATGATGTTTTAGCCAGGCTTGTTGAAACTCCTCAAACTCACTGGAGGTTTTAAAACACTCTTGTCCTGCGAGTTTAGGCAGCCCTCACCTCGAGTGAGTGGCGGCAGGAATATGGAAGAAGTAAACAAAAACTCCTCGAGAGAGAGGGAGAGTGAACTTCAGCGAGAGGATGATTTGACGTGAGGTGCGCTTTTCGAGACTCCGGATGACTTTTTTGTTCGACGCAAGAAGCTCACAGTTCACCCAAAGTGAGAGTAAGAGCGTGTGATAGAAAACATGAACATGAATGGCAGCAAACCTCACTCTCATTTTATCCCCCTTCGCTCACAAGCTCTGAACCTCAGTGGAGTGATTTGGCAGTAGGCATTCTACTCCTCAGAAAAATGCTACGCTCGGCTCATTTCAAACTCGCGAGTGAGGCTCCATCAAGCCTGGTTTTAGCTCTATTCTACGCGCCAGGAACACCAATGTTGCCTGCTGTTGCAGTTTATTGAACATATTCATAACAAATTGAAAAAAATGAAAAAATGTTCCACATTTTGCCTTTTTGAACCACCATTTAGCCAAAATTTTACGTTCAAAGATTCAATTCATCCCCTGACATTAATAACAAAATTTCTGATTATGGCCTTCTCAATCTAGGGAAATCCAAACGGTCACCATTTGAATTATCCTAGACTAAGAAAGACATAATCAGAATTCACCAAACATACCACTTATTTACCAGTCGCACAACCTAACATAAAAAACTCAATAGGTAAATATATCGAGGAAGCTAGCATAAGATGTAAATTATTTCAATCATGACCTTAAACATCGCCACCGTCTTAAAGAATAGTCGCTATATTCAGAGTCTGGCGGATAGAATTTCGATCTACCAAAAAGCGGCCAATTCAATATATTTCAGGCCAACAATTGAAAAGATGCTATGAACTTTTATAAACAAAACGTTAATTATTCTTTCCTTGCCAATCGAACGTAAATTACTACGAGCTTGGAGTCACGAGAAAAGGGTTTCCGAAGTTTTGTTCGCAATAGCTGATGTGCTCTTTTCTGTTGTTGGTCGTGATTTGCTCGATTGGTTCCGCTATTTGATAGCTCAATTGGTTCCCGAGATTCTATCCGCCAGACTATGAATATAGCGACTATATCTTAAAGTCTTCGCATCTTTCTGCTAGTCAATCGACATAAACTAATTGTTATGTTTACAAGCCATTTAACGCGTCATTTACATTGTCCCGATGCCATTCCGTCCCACTCTCACAGTTGGAACAGTAGGTACATTTGCCTTCCACATGGATAAAAAGGCCTCCACTGCTGCAGCCGCTCACTCCGGAGGGCAATCGATGAATTATTTACGACCGTTTAATAGCTGATGGAGCTACCAATATAGGCGTAGGCACATCGGTCGATACAGTTCGTATAGTAGGAGTAGTCGCAGGATACGCCCCCTACCAACCGCACCCGCCCAGGATCGACAATCGAACGAACGCTCTATGCCATGATGCCACGCGGCCGCCAACCGTTACCGCATAGCAAGCGGTGGTTAAATTGAAAACGGTGTGCACATTGTATAATTAATTGACTATCAATATTGACTTTTCGGAGGTGACCCCTCGCCGACTTCCGGTTCTGTCAGTTCGGGGCGGAGGAGGGCTTTTTTGTTTGTTAGGTTTACGAGCTGACTACTCGCATTGATGGCCTATACTACTGCCGACTGCCGTGGAGTTCGTCCCGCCGACACTCTTCTCAATAGGGTTGCTAATTGATTCAATTTTTTTTTTGTTTGTTTACGCTGTGACTGTGTGTGTGTTCGCACCCCGTTCGCTTCAAAATCGATTGGCGGGTGGCTTTTAATGAAATTAGTTAGCACCGATTATGTCGATATTGTAGCTCGTTGTTTATTGAAACTAAACTATAGGTGTTGTACGAGCGCTTTAATGCGGTTCAACATGATTGGACTTCGCGGTGAGCAGGGAAGCGGGGGGGGGGGGGCAGACCAGTTGCATATTGCGCAAAACTTTGTCCCTCCGCATGCAAAGTGCAAGCGACCGGAAGCGAACTGGTTTTCCTTCTGTTTAACTTTTCAGCTTCTTCGGGACTTTGAATTCCTTTCTGGAAAGTTGTGCTTTTGTCTTGCTGGGCGCCCGAGGAGCTCGTATTTGCATAAGGTTTTTGTGCTTAATTTAATTAATTAGGAGATCGTCCCTTCGTCGCCTGGCATTTGCGAGACTTCCAACCATTTCGGAATTGCTTAGACTGCATAGATCAGGCTAACAAGAATCCTGCTGCTGTTGCTCGTAGAAATGTAAGTAAATTGGTCGGAAAAGTTCTACAATAGCATCTGCGGAAAGGACGAGGAAAAATCGTGGTCGAACAGTCGCATAAGTACTTAAACTTTCTTCGCCAAACTTATTTATATTTATTCCTAACAGTTAACAGGCAGTGATTTGCATTCGAAAATTCCCTCCTCTTTCGCAACCCATTCATTCGTCGTCTGCCAGATTCTTCAAGAAGAACCACTTTCGTGGTTAGCTTTTCCATTTTGCATTTTAATTATTTAATTTCGCTCTTCAATCTGTCTCCCGCCTCGAGTGTTTCGCCAAAGTCTGATTTCCCACTATCGTAGAGGAAAATTCTCCGTTCGTCGTCGTCGTCGTCGTCGTAGATAACGTACAATTGCACAATAATACAAAACTTCCAGAGACTCGACGCCGCGCCGGTCGGAGGAGAGTGCGGCACAAAACTTTAAATTGAGATTGATCTGTTTTGTTACCGCAAATTCCCATTTGAATTTAATTTCGTAACTCGGTCTGAGTCTCTTCCCCTTCGACTGCTGGGCATTTATTGCATGCATTTGCATTTGCAGTTCCGGTGTTTCCAGAAGGCAAAGATTCATTCTACGGATCGAATCGATGTTCGACCATTGAGGTGTGCGGCGTGCAGGCTGTATCCTTATTTTCAATTACGCCCTTCGGTGAGCAATCGACCACTGGATCCGTTAGGAGAAGGAGCCCAAATGGTTTCAGCAGTTGTTTGCAGATTCAGCGTAATTAATAGAAACGCGTTAAATGGGAACGAGATAACAAATATTCGTGCATTTTATTGGTTTGTTGAGAATTTTCAGGTTTAGGGCTCACTAAAATAAGTCCCATAGTTTAATGCTCAGGAGCAATAAATAAAATATTGAAAAGGAACAATAGACCAGTGAAAAGTAGCTATTGAAAATTTAAAAAATTGCCATTGAAAATATCATTTAATTTAGAATTGAGCATAACACCTAAGTCTCTAACTTGACTGCATCTTTCAACTGGTTTCTGGCCTATAGTTATTGCTTCTTGCCTTATAACGTGCATTCTTGTAAATGAAGTGGAATTCCATTTTCTCACATTATGTTCTAAAGGTTGTCCCACATCGAATTGCATCACGGAAAAACACGCTTCAGAAAATTACCTATTGGGTATTTTCTCTTGAAAATTTGGGTAGAAGTAGTTTAGAGTGTATTGTTTACACTGAATTTTTTTATCGCTGTCAGTTTTTCGAAAGTTTGAAAAATGGCGTCACCCGAAAAGCAACGCTGCGAATTGATTTTGCGCAAGCACCTGGAAAATCCTCAACTCTCCCATCGGGACATCGGAAAACAACTCGGAATCGTGCAGTCAACGGTGAATCGTGTGATTAAGCGTTGCTACGAAACTCTGAGCATCAAACGGAAGAGGCAATGCGGTCAGAATGGATGTTATATTAGTGATCAGGATCACAAGCGTGTCGTGAAAGCAATTAAGCGGAATCTCAATCAGAGATGTAGCCAACAAGTTGAATCTGTCCAAGTCTTTCGTTCCGGGACTGCATACGTACAAAGTGCAGAAGGCTCCAAATCGTGGCGAACGGCAAAATACAGTCACGGGCCCGGAAGGCTCATTTTCTCATCATGGATGATGAGACTTACGTCAAGGCGGACTTCCGGCAGCTTCCGAGGCTACTGTTCTTCACCGCCCAGCACAAGTTTGATGTTCCGGAGGAAATAAAAAAACAGAAACTTTCAAAGTTTGCCAAGAAATACATGATTTGGCAAGCGCTCTGCTCATATGACAAACGGAGTGCGCCGTTCGTGACTACCGGGACTGTAAACGGGGAGATCTACCACAAGGAGTGTCTACAAAAGCGTCTGATTCCTCTGTTGAAGTAACACGATGGCCCTACGATCTTCTGTCCAAATCTAGCTTAACTATTCAAAAGTTGTCCTGGAGTGGTACGAAGCCAACGGGTTCATTTTCGTACCCAAGACTTTCAACCCTGGGCTGGTTCGTCTACTCCCGTTTGGTATGTAATGAACAACAGAGATACACGATAATTCATATAGTTTCTGCTGTTGATGGTTAATTTTAATGGTACTGCCAACGGCAACTACCATGACGACATCAGAGAACTTGGTACTTAACATTTGTTTAGTTGTTATAACCTTTGCTTGACACCTCCACTGGATATTTATGTCCGCCATCTTTCACTGTCTGCAAAAATATCTAACAGCTATTATCTGTGTTGTGATACTTCCTTCAACGAAAACAAATTTTCTTGCATTACCATGGTCATCTGGTCCACCGAGTACTTGGAATGAGCCAATTAATCATACTTAAACAAAGTAAGTATACATATACATGCTATATTGCGACTATATGGTTACAACTATTATGGTTACTCTGAAAGTGATGCGTTATATTATTTCTCAATGTTTTGATTTTATCCTAACCTTACCTAAATATTATAACACAGACAAACAGGCACAACACCTTGAATATTTATCATTGCAAACACTACCGCCATCTGGCGTATACACTCAACATATGACTGTAATGTATAGTCATCAAACGCAAGGGAATTGATTATGCGCGCCACAAGTGGCGGTACAACCAACTAAGAAACACTTACATAAATTTACCGTTAAAAGCGATTTCGATGAACATTTTGAGAGTGTTATTGTTGCTAACACTGCCAGTCCGAACTTTTCTACTCGGGTATCGCAGTCGTCGCGCCGCCAACCGTCAGGCCACCCCTGAGCGTAACCATAGCAACAAAATAACCATCGAAGCAAGCGGGTGTGAAAAAATAGTGAAAAATTTGTTCAGAGTGAAAAAGTTAGTTGACTTGTCTCCAAGTTTGTAAGTTTGCAATAAAATAAAAAAAAATAGTTAATCTCGTTGAAATTATTGTCCAAAAAAGTGGTCAGTTCGTGTCGTCTTTTGCTGAGGGAACCCCTGGCGAATAAACTGAAATTCCTTCCCCAACAAATAGCCTGGACACGAACTTCTCTCGACAGGTGAGAAAACACCCGGCCGTCAACGACCAGGACGATTCTTACACTTTGGTCCTTCGAATGTCAAACGACAGTTTATATGGAACCGCAGTTACGCCGCTCCAATAGAGAAACTCGGGGCGCAGTACCGAGACGATTCGAAAACTTTCTCGTGGGCCTTCCACGTCATTCGAACATGTATCGAACTCCTCCAGTCAACAGAAATCCGCAAGATCAATCGAACCTGCAATCCAGGAACGGTGAGTCCGTTCTAGCTTCAAATTAAAATCGCACGGATAAGGTATCTGTCGCTAGTTCCCGTGGTTCAAATGGAGCTCCCTCGTCTGATCGACGTTCAAGTTGAAGCCGGTCTTCCAAAATCAGCGAAGCTGATAGCCAACTTAGAGCCCTGTTGTTGGAGGAGCAGATTGAGGAAGAAGAACTAAAGGCTTCAATCGAACGAGACAGGATCCTGGCTGAAAAGCAACTGGCTGCGTTGCAGACAAGATCTAGCGCTGAAGACGGAAAAGAGGAAAGTGGAATTCCTAAAGCGAAAGCATGAACGCGAATCGAAGAAGAATGAACTGAGGTCTGGTTCAAGTCACGACTCGAGCATCTCCAGCAGATCGAGTGCGTGCACCAGTACATCGAGACGTGTTTGAAAATGGCTGTCTGAATCAGATAAAATTAAGACAGATAATGCAAACATTGAGCCGTCTAACCAATTGGCTCGACCATTATTTCACGAATCTGGAGCTAGAAATCATGTAACTGCTCCTGAACCAGGAGTGAATGAAATCTTGTCTCAGGCTTTCAAGGCGTTGCAGAGTCGAAACGTAAAAGACCTGCCTTCGTTTTCTGGTGACGTAATGGAGTGGACGATTTTTGAGAGCGAATTCAAAACGTCCACTGAAGAGTTTAAGCTGACCGATCGCGATAACCTGAGGCGGTTGAATAAGTCGCTGCAAGATAAAGCGCGCAAGACCGTGGAATCATTGCTTTCGTCTCCTGATAATGTACAGCAGATCATGAGAATGCTGAAATCTAACTTTGGACGCACGGAATGGGTGGTGGCGAATAGATTGGAAACACTGAGAAACCTGGAGAGCATCAAGGAGGGAAACATCGAGTCCTTTCGTGTTTTCTACAACGCGGTGATTGGAACCAAGGTTGCGATGCAGAATGTCAAGGCGGATAATTACTTGATGAATCCGGAACTCATCTCACACCTGACTGAAAAACTGCCTGCATTCAGCAAGCAGATGTGGGTTCGACACAAGGCCGCTTTGATGAAGGAAAATGTCGTAATCGACTTCAACATTTTCTCTCGCTGGTTGGAGGATGAGATGGACAATCAACTCGCAAGTCTAAATCCTGTCTTCAGTGCCAAGAAATCAAACTTCTCACTGAAGCCGAAGCAGATTGTTCTCAACGTCAACAGTCGTGAGGGGGAAGAGACAGCGAAGTGTCCGCTATGCTCGTCAAGATCGCATGCTAGTTTGGAGAAGTGCGAGCAATTCCGCAAGTTATCTGTTGCTCAACGTCGGTCTGCTGCTAATTCTTGCAAGGTCTGCTACACCTGTCTGAGAGCGGATAACACAAGAAGAAACTGTAAATCCAAGAAGAAGTGTTCGATCTGTGAGAAGAATCATCACGAACTGGTCCATAATGATGAACTTCCAATGACCACCGCGTCTCGCCGACCGGATACTCAAGACAGTCAGATGAACGTATGTAACGTGAACGGTAAAAACGTCAACACACGGCTCCGAGTGGGAAAAGTGAAGATTCGTGGTCCGAATGCCGTCGAGGAAGTGTTTGCCCATCATCACCTGGAGCTTTCATATTACTCCGTCCAAATCAGTCCCCCAGGAATCACGGAGGATTCAAACTGGTGAAATTTGCATCGAACTCTGAAACTCTTCTGGATTCGCTTGACCCTTCTTTAGTAGCCGAGAAGAAAGGAAGTGACACTCGTGTACTCGGTATCAGGTGGGATCTTCTTTCAGATGAATTTGTGTTCCCGTTGGATTTTCCAAAACTGGATGAGAACTTCCGTACTGGTGGCACGGTGCCTACCAAACGGCAGCTGCTGAAGTTTATGATGAGCATCTTCGATCCATTGTGTTTGCTCAGTCCGATTACGATACACCTGAAGATTATGTTCCAAGAGCTGTGGCGGTTGCAATCCAGATGGGGCGACGAAATTCCTGATAGCCTGGTCCCGAAATGGATGGAGTGGTTGAGCGAAACTGCTAAGCTGGAAGAAATACGTGTTGCGAGGTAATACTTCCCGGAGGTATCGTCTGAGCTGCATGCTTTCTGTGACGCAAGCGATAAGGCTATTGCATTTGTGATTTACATGGTTCATCGTCGAAACGGTAAGTCACTCGTTGCATTGGTGTATGCCAAGGCAAGAGTTGCTCCACTGAAATCATCGACGGTACCACGACTTGAACTTCAAGGGTGTGTTCTTGCAAGTCAAATGGTGAAGGTAGTTCAAGACGAACTAAAAATAGAAGTGAATATGCAGTACTTCTGGACCGATTCTAAAATCTGCTTGAGTTGGTTGAAGACGAGTCAGAAGCTCACGGCGTATGTTGGTTCTCGTGTCATGAAAATTAAGGAGAATGGTCATGGAGTTGATCTGTGGCATTGGGTTCCATCACAGCTGAACGTAGTTGATTTGGCTACGAAGTCCTCCAAGTTTGGTTGTATGCAGGAATGGTTGAAAGGTGCTGACTTTCTGTATCGGGATAGTGTCCATTGGCCGAACAATGAACTGCTAGAGATGTCCTCGTCTGAGTTGATAAATTTCCATACCGAAGTGATTGCTGATGTTTCCGTGGATCCGATGTGTTGTACCGTGGTTGAAGTTAAGTTGGTTGACCTTCCCGATATTGAGAGGTTCTCTGATTTCAATCGCTTGATTAGATCTACTGCGTACTACCTGAAAATGCGAAAGATTTTAGCACTGCCAAAGTATAAAAAGCCTAGATGTTTGACAATCTCCGTGAACGACATGGATGAAGCTAAGAGTGCCTGGTACAGGAAGGTACAGTCGCACATTTTCTGTGAAGAGTTGCGCAGTCTGAAGCAGACCGGATTCGTGAAAAGCAATAGTCGTTTGAAAACATATTCGCCGTTTCTGGAAAACGGAATCATCCGTCTGCGAGGTCGTGTGCAGGATGATGGAAAGTCGTTTGAAGTGAACAATCCTGTGATTCTTCCTGACAACCACCAGTTTTCAACTCTACTGATTCGTATGTACCATATCGCCAACGCACATCAAGGAATGGAGACCGTTGTTAACAATATCAAGGAACAGCACCGTATCCTGAAGATTCGCTCACAAGTAAAGAAGTACACGATGTCCTGTGTCAAGTGTCATGAGCTTAGAGCAAAACCGACCGTTCCGCAAATGGGAAACCTACCACCGGAAAGAACAACCCCGTTCGTGTTCCCGTTTACATGTACGGGTATTGATTATTTTGGACCGTTGTCTGTAAAAGTTGGTCGTCGTGTTGAAAAGAGGTGGCTGCATAATGGCCATCCACTGCTTCATGTCCATCCGTGGCTTACCACAGTGCATCATGACCGACAACGGTACCAACTTTACTGGTGCAGATCCTGACCTAAAAAACCTGGTGAGAACTCTGGATCAGCCGCAGATGCGTCAGAGGTGTTAAGTGGAAGTTTATTCCACCTGGTGCTCCTCATTTCGGAGGTTGCTGGGAACGTTTAAAGGGTGATACGGTTAAAATTTGGTCAATATCAACTTGACGTATTTCTTTCAATTTTGCATTTAAAAAACCTGAACACCCCTCATTTTGAAGGTGTGTGTGTGTAAAATGTTGCTCCTATTTTGATTTTGGAATTCACTCTTCAGTTGTCAAAATGCCGTCCAAGCAAGAAGAGCAGCGTATCAAAATTTTGCTCGCGCATCGCGAAAATCCGAGCTACTCGCACGCAAAGTTGGCAAAATCGCTAAAAGTTGCCAAATCAACCGTTACAAATGTAATTAAAGTGTTTGAGGAACGTTTGTCGACAGCCAGGAAGTCTGGATCGGGGGGAAATCGAAAACCGGAAGCCGCTGAGACGACAAAGAGAGTTGCCGGTAGTTTCAAGCGAAACCCTAACCTCTCTCTCCGAGATGCCGCAAATAAGCTGGGTGTATCGTCTACAACCGTGCATTGAGCCAAAAAACGAGCCGGACTATCGACTTACAAGAAGGTAGTGACTCCGTATCGCGATGATAAACAAAATACGACGGCCAAAGCGCGATCCCGGAGGCTGTACACGACGATGCTGACGAAGTTTGACTGCGTGGTAATGGACGACGAAACCTACGTCAAAGCCGACTACAAGCAGCTTCCGGGACAGGAGTTTTATACGGCAAAAGGAAGGGGAAAGGTAGCAGATGAAACTGTCAAAGTTCGCAAAGAAATATCTGGTTTGGCAAGCCATCTGTACCTGTGGCTTGAAAAGCAGCATTTTCATAGCTTCCGGGACTGTCAACCAAGAAATTTACGTGAAAGAGTGTTTGAATAAACGTCTGCTGCCTTTCCTGAAGAAACACGGTTGTTCCGTACTGTTTTGGCCGGATTTGGCATTTTGCCATTACGGTAAAAAGGCCATGGAGTGGTACGCCGCCAACAACGTGCAGGTGGTTCCCAAGGACAAGAACCCTTCCAACACGCCAGAGCTCCGCCCAATTGAGAAATACTGGGCTATTGTCAAGCGGAACCTAAAGAAGACCAAAAAACTGCTAAGGGCGAGCAGCAGTTCAAGGCAAACTGGCTTTCTGCGGCGAAGAAGGTGGACAAGGTGGCTGTACAAAATCTGATGGCAGGGGTCAAGCGTAAGGCCCGGCAATTCGGATTTGGAAAAGCGGAAGCCTAACTGAATATTTTTCCTGAATTTTATACTAATTGAAGTTGAAAAAGAAATTTAATTTGATTTTTTAAATAAACGATTTCACCGATTTACACGCGTTTTCCCTTGACCAAATTTTGACCGTATCACCCTTTAGTACGCTCTGTGAAGACTGCCCTTCGTGCAATGTTACGGGATAGGCACCCTACGGACTTGGTGCTGCGTACTGCTTTATGCGAGGCAATGAACACCGTAAACAACAGACCTTTGACACACGTTCCGGATGACCCCCTGGACCCTGAACCGATAACTCCAAACATGTTGCTGCTCGGCCGAAACAATTCAATCCAGTTCGACCATAACTTTGATGAACGAGATCTTAACTGTCGTGCTGCCTACAAGCATTCTCAGATTTACGCGGATCGTTTCTGGCGCAGGTGGATAGCCTCGTTCCGTCCGGAGTTGATCAGAAGCCGCAAGTGGCCGGACAGCAGGAATTACCACGATTATCACATCGGTGATCTAGTGATGATAGTGGACGAATCGCTACACCGAGGAAGCTGGCCGAAAGGAGTTGTAGAGAAGATCTACCAAGGACCGGATGGAAAGGTGAGAACAGTTGCAGTGCGGACATCAAAGTCGACCTACAAAAGACCTGTAAGCAAGGTTGTGCTGCTCCAGGCAATCAGCTCGGTTCCTGGCCCGGAGAATGTTGCTAACACTGCCAGTCCGAACTTTTCTACTCGGGTATCGCAGTCGTCGCGCCGCCAACCGTCAGGCCACCCCTGAGCGTAACCATAGCAACAAAATAACCATCGAAGCAAGCGGGTGTGAAAAAAGAGTGAAACATTTGTTCAGAGTGAAAAAGTTAGTTGACTTGTCTCCAAGTTTGTAAGAAGTTTTCCTCAATAAAATAAAAAAAAAAACAGTTAATCTCGTTGAAATTATTGTCCAAAAAAGTGGTCAGTTCGTGTCGTCTTTTGCTGAGGGAACCGCTGGCTAATAAACTGAAATTCCTTCCCCAACAAATAGCCTGGACACGAACTTCTCTCGACAGGTGAGAAAACACCCGGCCGTCAACGACCAGGACGATTCTTACAGTTATGTCTGCTTGTCTGTTATCATATCTTAACTATCGCAATGACATTCGAATGTGCGTGATCGAGAATTGAGTTCTTCCGGTCCCTAGCAGCATTGCAAGTTTTATCGAGGTTAAAAACCATTAGATAAGTCCAAATTATGGTCTACAGAACCATCATACAACCCTAATTGTTACTTAGGATGGCAGCGTTCAAAATCTCAACCAAAAACGTTAACTAACTCTGTTGACATCCACTGAAAATCGCCACCGAAATCATGCGGAACTGCGGAATGAGATTTTTAGCCGTAGGCTATAGTTTATCCACAGGAACTTTCGTTGACTTCATCTAAAATCTTCATCGAAAATGTGAGGAGTGTCCAGTACGCATAACACGTGCTCCACCGTCGAAGGAATATGGCAAATTTCACAGGTTTTCCTGAAGGGTTCTCCGCTGAAATCCCGTGATATTAGGGCGTGTCTCGGAGGCTGGGAAAACTCCTCTGGTCTCGTAGGTTCACAAGTTCCGTCCACTTTCCGATGTCGCCCTTGATCTTCCTAATAAACGGAAGTCTGGCACGGGACCATTCCGTGGCCCGCACTGTGTAAGCGATTCATTTCTTCACGTCCTGCAAGGGCACCTTGCGTGAGTACCGAAGACCTGATGGGCCTGACCCGGCTAGGTTGTCCGCCTCGATAATTCCTGGGGTCCCACAGTTCCCGCAACCATCAGGATGCCCTATGCCAGGGGTGCACCGGGACCTCCGACGAAAGAGCCTAAATAACATTGTGGGAGTCCGACAGGATCAGAATTGGACGATCCGCAGAAACCGTGACCACATGAAGAATAGCCACTGCTTCTGCCAAGAACACCGAACATTATTTTGGCAGACTTCTACTCATTGGGGAAATGTCACCAGCGATTCCCATTCCGAATCCAGATCTTGATCTTGACCCGTCCTTGTAGTTGGGGTACGCATGTAGCATGTAGTTGAGGTAATGATGATGATGATGATGATGATGATGATGATGATGATGATGATGATGATGATGATGATGATGATGATGATGATGATGATGATGATGATGATGATGATGATGATGATGATGATGATGATGATGATGATGATGATGATGATGATGATGATGATGATGATGATGATGATGATGATGATGATTGTTACACCCCTGCGGAGTGTGACGAACCTCCTTCTATTTAGCAACCTTGCATCCGACTTAAAGATGTCATCAACTGTCATCGTCAATGACGAAGCGCCCAACCGTAAGTAAAAAAGAAAACAGAAGAAAAAGTGAACAAAAGTCACGGTGAGATTTTCTGGTTAGTTTTTTCATTGAAATTATTATAATTCTAATTTTTTGATTTTGAAACTAGTAATACTTATAGTTAAAAAGAAAGTGATTCGTTAGCAAGAAATTCCGGATAATTGTACTCTAATATAACAGGTAAATTTGTAATGTGAAAATAGTGTGAAAAACTAACCTAAATTTGAACATTGTAGGCAAAGGCCTCCTACTAGCGGTACGAATAGCTGAACAAGTTGCGAAGGCTAAAAAGATACTAAACGTGAGTAATATGTATAACTATCAACTATGATCATGCATTGAAGCTGTTTACAATTAATTATCCTTATTCCTAAAGCCTAAATCTAAATTAAAAGATATGGCACTTACAATTAGGACATCCACTTAAACCTAATGAATTCTTGTATTGAATTTGTCATTAAAGGAATTTTTTAACCCTCCCTCACCATTCTGAAACGGGTTATAAAATCGGAAATAAATCTCGTTTGTTCACGCAACAATTTAAAAAATTCGTTTACGCGATCGGGAGGCAAAGTCGGTAGTCGGTCGGTGAGTCGGTCAGAATGTCGAAAAAGGGTGACGGTCAGAAGCGGGGAACTTCTCCTGCAAACAATCCACCCGCGGATGTCAGCTGTGAAATCTGCAAGAAGCCGGATGATAGTCGGATGGTAGCGTGTGATGTGTGCGGAAAGTGGTATCACTTCGCGTGTGTGAAAGTTGACGATGGTGTCCAGGACCGTGATTGGAGCTGCGATAGTTGCACCGAAGCCGGAGCAGCAGTTCAAGTCCCAGCCGGAAGTTCAACGTCATCCACCACCGGAGCTACAGCAAAGGCAACAAAAACGAAGCTACACGAGCTTGGTCCGGACGACGGTCTTCAACGCCAGCTAGCGGCGATGCAGAAGAAGTTGAATAACCAGCTGAAGGAGTTTGAACGGGTCATGAAGGAGAAAGACGAGCAACGTTACAGGGCCCTCAGAGAGCAACGGGAAAAATACGAGCAGGAAATAGAGGATACCGAGCGACGTATACGGAGCTCGCTGGAGGCTCGTCAGCGAATAGTGGACGCATTCGGAGAAGGTCCAACAGCGAGCTCAACGGGCAATCCGGTTCCGCAAGTTCATGTGAACGGTTCCAACCAAGCGGGAGATGTTCTGGCACAGGAGCTGCAGTTGCTTGAGGAGAAGCAAGCGTTAGAAAGGAGACATTTGGAGGAGAAAAGTCAGATTCTTCAAAGGTGTGGACGGTTCGACGGAGATGCAGCTCAAGGTGCTTCCGGACTCAACCCTCAGGCGAACGCGTTTCAACCGTGCAATCGGAGCAATCTGTGTGGTGTCTCTACACTCAACCAAAGCCAGGTTTCAGCGCGCCAAGCTGTTAGTAAGGAACTTCCGAGCTTCACAGGAAATCCTGAAGAGTGGCCCCTATTCTTCGCAAGCTACGAGAACTCTACTCGAATCTGTGGGTACATCGACCAAGAAAATCTTCTACGGCTTCAACGATGTCTTAAAGGAAGAGCTTTGGAAGCAGTGCGTTGTCGACTGCTGCATCCTTCAAACTTGCCAGGTGTTATCACTACACTGAGCACGCTGTTTGGAAGGCCCGAGATCATCGTGCATTCGCTGGTTAGCAAGATTCGGGAGATGCCACCACCGAAAGCAGAAAAGCTGAACACATTGATCGATTTTGGAGTTGCTGTTCAAAACGTCTGTGCCACCATCAAGGCAGCGGGTCTCGACGATTATTTGTGCAACGTAGCTTTACTGCAAGAGTTGACGGAAAGATTGCCACCTGCTGTAAGGCTCAACTGGGCGTCTCACTGGCACACGCTGGATAGGGTCACCTTGTCGGACTTTGGAGATTGGCTTGGAAAGTTGGTGGAAGCAGCCAGCGTAGTCACGATTCCATCCATCGGTGTCCCGAAATCGGAGAGACGTGGTCGAAAGGAGGATAACTACCTCAACGTACACTCGGATAGCAACCCCACCGAAGAACTCGCCACGAAGACTCGTTCGCTACCAGTTCCGAAAGGTTGCGCTGTATGTCTGGAGGAATGCAGCGGTCCAGAGACGTGTCGTAAATTCCTCAACATGGACATCGGAGCCCGTTGGACAGTTGTAAAGGAGCAGAAGTTGTGTCGAAAGTGTTTGCGGAAGCATTTCGGCGCCTGTCACGTTAAAACAGCATGCGGAAAGAATGGTTGTTTGTTTATGCATAGCAAATTGTTGCATGACGACAAACGGTACAACAAGCCCGCAGTTTCGGAACCGACGGCGTCTACGAGCGGAAATTCATCATCGCAGAGCTGTAACACTCATTCGAATACGGCTGGGAAGGTTCTGTTTCGATATGTGCCTGTGATCATCTACGGAAAAGGGAAGTCTGTGAAAACCTTCGCCTTTCTTGACGATGGGTCGTCGGCTACATTTATGGAGCACAGCCTGGCGAAGGAACTGGATCTTGAAGGAACATCGCATCCATTGTGCCTCAACTGGACGGGAGGTCAACAAAGGGAGGAAAAGGAATCGATGAAGCTAACGCTGAAGATTTCCGGAACACACGACGCCAGCAAGGTCTACGAACTCCCGAAGGTTCACACGGTACGGAACCTTTCTCTACCGAAGCAGTCGGTGTCAGTACAACAATTGGCAGCCAAATACAACTACCTGAAGGGATTGCCAGTCAAATCCTACGAAAGCGTGTCTCCAAGAATCCTGATTGGGATGGACAATTGCCGCCTCGGTCACGCGTTGAGAAGCACCGAAGGAAACGTGAACGGACCGGTCGCAACGAAGACCCGTCTCGGTTGGCTCGTGTGCGGACCGTGTTCGATGATATCTGGAGCAGCAAATACAGGTTACAGCGGCTACCACAGCTTTCACATTTGCCCGTGTAGTACGGAAATGGATAAGGACCTGAACGGCGCTTTGAAGGAGTATTTCTCGATTGAGTCGCTGGGAATCTCTGGATCGTCCAAACCACTAGTTTCGAAGGACGAAGAACGAGCGCTGAAGATTCTATCCACCGAAACACACCTGAAAGGGAACCGCTATGAGACTGGCCTGTTGTGGCGGTACGATAAGGTGCAATTGCCCGACAACCGAGCAATGGCGTTGAAGCGTCTAGCATGCTTGAAGAAGAGGATGAGACGGGATCCCGAACTAGCAGCAGCAATACGTGCTAAGATGTCAGAGTACGAAGAAAAGGGGTACATTCGAAAGCTTTCAGCGGCTGAGAAGGCGGAAAAGCATCCGAACGATTGGTATCTGCCGATCTTCCCGGTCACTAACCCGAACAAACCTGGGAAGATACGGATCGTTTTCGACGCAGCTGCAAAGGTGAACGGCGTGTCCCTCAACTCGTTACTTCTTACGGGACCGGATCAACTGGTAGCGCTGCTTACAGTTCTGTTCAAATTCCGTGAATTCCGTATCGCCGTAGTTGGGGATATCCGCGAAATGTTTTTCCAAGTGCTGATGAGGCTGCAAGACCAGCGAAGTCAAATGATCCTGTGGAGCAGCGGAAAACCCAATGAAGATCCGGACGTGTACGTAGTGAATGTTATGACGTTCGGCGCAGCGTGTTCTCCAAGTTCCGCGCACTATGTGAAGAACCTGAACGCAGATAGGTTCATGGAGCAGTTCCCTCGAGCGGTTGAGTGCATCAAGTACGAACACTATGTCGACGACATGCTATCCAGTGTGGAGACCGAGGAGGAAGCCGTGCAGCTAGCCAATGAAGTGCGTTTCGTGCATTCTCAAGGAGGCTTCGAGATTCGTAACTGGTTATCGAATTCAAGCAAAGTCACGACGTCCTTGCAGGAGGGCACCACCACGGAGAAAAACATGAGCCTATGTACGGAGATGGCAACGGAGAAGGTGCTTGGAATGTGGTGGGACACCGCCACCGACACGTTCACGTTCAGGATATCACCAAAACATGATGCGGAGCTGTTGTCCGGAGTCAGAATGCCCTCGAAGCGGGAAGTGTTACGGACGCTGATGGCGATATATGATCCAATGGGACTTATCGCCAATTTCTTGATGTATTTGAAAATTCTCCTTCAAGAAATTTGGCGCTCTGGGTGTGCTTGGGACGATGAAGTCACTGGAAAGCTGGCGGAGAAGTGGATGATTTGGATCGCAGTGTTGCCTGACGTACGTAAGGTGAGCGTTCCTCGGTGTTATCGATACATCACGACTGCTGAAGCCACAAACACTGTTCAGCTGCACGTCTTCTGCGATGCAAGCGAAAATGGAATAGCTGCCGTGGCATACTTTAGATTCGAAGAAGCTGGAGTGATAGAATGCGCCATGGTCGGATCGAAAACACGGGTAGCACCGTTGAAATTCCTCTCAATTCCACGATTAGAACTACAAGCTGCTGTAGTCGGAGCGCGTTTGGCAGACAGCATTGCAGGCTCACACCGGATCAAGATTTCACGCCGAATATTCTGGACGGACTCCCGCGATGTGGTATGCTGGATACGATCCGATCACCGACGCTATAGCCAATTCGTAGCGTTCAGGATCAGTGAGCTGCTGGAAAGCACTGGAGGGGATGAGTGGAGATGGGTGTCTACGAGATCGAATGTGGCTGATGACGGAACGAAGTGGCAGAGGCTGCCGGACTTACAACCTACAAGTCGCTGGTTCCGCGGACCAGACTTCCTATGGAAACCGGAAACCGAATGGCCAGGTGAAGGCGGAGATCCGGGGACGACTGCAGAAGAGATTCGTCCCAGTGTTCTTCATCACATGATCACGGAACCGCTGGTGTGCTTCGAGCGTTTCTCCAAATGGAAGCGGCTGTTGAGAACGGTCGCATATGTTCACCGATTCATCACGAACCTCCAGAATCGAACCAACCAGATACCCGTCGAGCTAGGACCGCTTACGCAAGAGGAACTGAATAGTGCCGAACAAACCATCTACCGTCAAGTGCAACGGCAAGCCTATCCGGACGAGGTTCAAATGCTAAGCCACGTGGATTGGGACAAACAGCCCTGGGAACGCATCATCCCGAAGACCAGCCTGTTATACAAGCTTAGCCCGGCCATCGACGCACACGGTGTACTACGGATGCGCGGACGGATCGAAGCTTGTGAGTGGGTAGATGAAACCGTCAAGAATCCGATCCTGCTTCCGAAGCGTCATCACGTAACCGATTTGGTGATCGCCGATTATCACAACAAGTACCGTCACCAAAACCACCAAACGGTGATGAACGAAGTAAGGCTGAAATACTTCATTCCCCGGCTTCGATCAGAGTACAACCGTGTCCGCAAAAATTGTCAACATTGCAAGGTACGCCGAGTAAATCCGCAGCCCCCTGCCATGGGAAACCTTCCTCCCGCACGCCTAGCGGCGTTTCAGCGACCGTTCTCGTACACCGGAATAGACTATTTCGGCCCGATGTTGGTAGTAGTCGGAAGACGAGTTGAGAAACGGTGGGGTGTTCTGCTGACCTGCTTGACGACAAGGGGCGTTCACATCGAGCTCGCACACTCTCTCACGACGGATTCCTGTATTCTTGCTCTACGAAACTTTATCGCGAGAAGAGGATCCCCGCTCGAGATCATTAGCGACCGAGGCACAAATTTCGTTGGAGCTTCGCGGGAGTTACGTGAAGCTTCGAAGAATGTCGACGAGGAGAAACTAATGACCACCTTCGTCGGGCCGAAAACCAAGTGGACGTTTAATCCACCGGCTGCTCCGCATTTCGGAGGCTGTTGGGAGCGATTAGTGCAGGCAGTCAAGAAGATCCTGTATGAGTTCAACCCTCCGCGGCTACCGACCGACGAGATCCTTCGATCAATGCTCATGGAGATCGAGATGATCATCAACTCAAGACCACTCACCCATATACCGCTAGACACTGACACTGAGCCCCCCTTAACGCCCAACCATTTCTTGTTAGGGTGCTCGAATGGAAGCAAGCCCCCGATCGCATTCGACGACCGACCTGTTATCCTGAAGCAGTCGTGGAAGATGTCTCAGCTTTACGCCGACGAGTTCTGGAAGAAATGGGTGACCGAATACCTGCCGACCCTAACCCGGAGGACGAAATGGTTCCAACCTACGAAGCCCATCGAAGAAGGGGAGTTGGCCTTGATCGCGGACAACAATCTTCCAAGGAACTGCTGGCCGAGGGGTCGCATTGTGAAGGTCGTTCGCTCCAGCGACGGACAGGTGAGACGAGTAACCGTGCAAACGGAGCACGGACTGCTGGAGCGACCAGCGATCAAGATCGCTATTCTGGACGTCGGTTCAGAAGGAAGTAAGCCACTTCAACACCAGCGGCGTACTGTGGGGGAGTGTTACACCCCTACGGAGTGTGACGAACCTCCTTCTATTTAGCAACCTTGCATCCGACTTAAAGATGTCATCAACTGTCATCGTCAATGACGAAGCGCCCAACCGTAAGTAAAAAAGAAAACAGAAGAAAAAGTGAACAAAAGTCACGGTGAGATTTTCTGGTTAGTTTTTTCATTGAAATTATTATAATTCTAATTTTTTGATTTTGAAACTAGTAATACTTATAGTTAAAAAGAAAGTGATTCGTTAGCAAGAAATTCCGGATAATTGTACTCTAATATAACAGGTAAATTTGTAATGTGAAAATAGTGTGAAAAACTAACCTAAATTTGAACATTGTAGGCAAAGGCCTCCTACTAGCGGTACGAATAGCTGAACAAGTTGCGAAGGCTAAAAAGATACTAAACGTGAGTAATATGTATAACTATCAACTATGATCATGCATTGAAGCTGTTTACAATTAATTATCCTTATTCCTAAAGCCTAAATCTAAATTAAAAGATATGGCACTTACAATTAGGACATCCACTTAAACCTAATGAATTCTTGTATTGAATTTGTCATTAAAGGAATTTTTTAACCCTCCCTCACCATTCTGAAACGGGTTATAAAATCGGAAATAAATCTCGTTTGTTCACGCAACAATGATGATGATGATGATGATGATGATGATGATGATGATGATGATGATGATGATGATGATGATGATGATGATGATGATGATGATGATGATGATGATGATGATGATGATGATGATGATGATGATGATGATGATGATGATGATGATGATGATGCTAGTTTTCGCTTGACAATTGCCCAATATTTTTCGATCGG
This sequence comes from Ochlerotatus camptorhynchus, assembly GCF_037179485.1. Taxonomy (NCBI): domain Eukaryota; kingdom Metazoa; phylum Arthropoda; class Insecta; order Diptera; family Culicidae; genus Ochlerotatus; species Ochlerotatus camptorhynchus. The sequence goes on along the minus strand of NW_027040588.1, from coordinate 795,163 downwards.
TCTGAACTCAGGGCAATTCGGAGGATTGATCTCTTTGGCGACGAAATTAACATTGTTTGCAGCATACCATTCTAGTACCTCCTTAGAGTAGTGGCAACTGGCTAGATCATGCCAAAACATAACGTTGGTCTTGTGTTGCCGAATGAAGCGTAAAATTCGCTTTTTCAGACACTCTTTAATGTAAACCTTCGACGACATTGTGTGAGATGTGATGAAAATCTTGGTTTTAAGGCCACAACTGCAGATTCCTTGCCAAATGAATAGTTTCCGAGCAAACTTATCAGCAAAAACAAATTTATACCTGGAAGGGACATCCCCACGACCAGTTTCCAGGTAAAAATTTCGTCCGGGGATTTGTTTATAATCCATTTTGACATGTTTCGTCATCCATTAAAATACAGCCATCAAATTTCGTCAAAACTCGTTCTTATAGTAATCGTGCTCGCTTTTTAGCCACTAAATTTTGTTTCAGGGAGCGATTCGGATGTTTACTGGCACAAAAAGACTTATATCCTTCTCTTGAAAGGATGTTACGCACGGTGGAAAAGTTGGAATCGTATTTCTTTGCCAAATCACGTATGGAGACCAGTGCTGCAAATTTTCAAATCATTCATTTGAATCCGAGCAAACATGAACAATCAGTCGATTCTGATAACTCTTCTATTCATCAGAACCATCAATGTCAATGAATCGATTTGACAGATGGGTGTGCTTCATTCATGCGGGTTGCTTTTCGCTGTCTTTATTTTGTTCAATTGAATGAACCCTCATTCATTCGAACCACCATTCATACAGTTCATCGAGTTTTACTCTTGTCAAATGAAAAGGCAAGTCTATCAATTGACTTACTGATCACGATTCAATTGATCTTCGCGTGGTAGTGCTAAACGTTAAGATTTGGTTCAAAGTAGAATCCCAAGAATGGAAAGCCAAAAAAGAAAAACTGAAAATTCTAAAAGTTTTGCCGAAATCACAGCCCAATTCGTGCAAAAAGACGGAGAACGGGTGTACTGCCGGATTGAAGGAAACAACAAGTGCACATACATCCAATCAAAATACGATGCCGGAAACTTTATCCGTCATTTTCGGACTCGTCACACAAACCTGGCTAAAGAGCACGGTTTGATAAGTGAACATGCAACGCCGAAGAAAAAACCTCGAATTATCCCTAAAAAATCAGTTCCAATTGACAAACAGTTGCTCGTGGATTCAGCCATAAAACTCGTAACCTACCATCATCTTCCACTGTCGTGTTTCCAGTGGGAAGGCCTTAGACAGCTACTGGATCCCTTAGAAGCAGCTGTGGGAATCAAGCTGAACCGATCAAACGCAACAGTACACATTGAGCAAGCAGCATCTAAAATCCGGACAACCATGGCAATCGAAATGAAAACCAGACTGTTATGCTTAATGATCGACTCAGCCTCTCGACTTAACCATCATGTTCTGGGGATTGGAGTGCAATTCGCTGTGGGTGACACAATTGTAACCAGAACACTAGGTGAGAAGATCTATAATTATTTTTGACACTTTTTTTGAGAACATATTTGCTATAGGTATGATCGAGGTCAAGGACCGTCAAACTGCTGGTTTTTTGAAATCAAAAGTTCTCGAAATACTGGCTCGATATGGTCTCAAGCTTGATCAAATTTTTGCGATAACGGTCGACAATGGAGCCAACATGCTTGCTTGTGTCAGGCAGCTCAAGGATGAGTTTGAGGCATCATTGATTCCTATGTTGACTGAAGAAGACGACGAAGCATCAAACAGCATTGCTGAGGAAATGGCCGAGAAGATTACAAATGAGTTCCATGACCAGGCACGAGAGAACTTAAACCTGGTGAGATGTGCTGTACACACCCTACAGCTGGCCATCCTCGATGTCGTGGATAAAAGCCACCCTAACGTGAAGCAAGTTACTGAGGTTGCCAAACGCTGTAAAAACGTGAAATACAAAACGAATTTCGATTACCACAACGCCACATATCCTCCAGTTTGGTGCCAGACAAGATGGGGTGGGATATTCAAGATGCTCGATAGTTTTTTAGAGCAGAAATCCTTCTTTGTCCAACTGGGACAGGAGTTCCCTGAGCTATGTAAGATAAATTTAGAACTCTACAAAAGAAATAACGATAACACAAATCATCATCATTATTTATAACAGATCTTTCATCCAACTGGGAATTCGTCGAGCAATATGTTGAAGCATTCAGGCCATTATTCGTTTGCACAAAAAAATTCCAAGAAGCTCACATGTCACTTAACGATTTTTATCTTGAATGGTTGATGACAATACGCGAGGTGAGACAGCTGGAAAACAATCCGTTTTCCAAAGTTTTGGTCGAATCGCTGACAAGGAGACTCACAAACCTCAAAGGCTCTATGGCGTTTAAAATGGCATTATATCTGGACCCGCGGCTTTCTTTCATAAATTCAAAAATATTCACCATTGCCGAAAAGGAACATATACAGGTAACAATAAATAAAACGGTACAGTTTATACCAGGCACATCAGAGTTCATAAATTTTTTTTCCTAAATATACAGAGATTTATTTTTCAAACATGGGAACGCATCAAACGGCTGGAAATCGATTCCGTTGAACCGACTACCTCGGCTAATGACAACAGTGAAACCAACGAAAAGGATGATTTTATCACGGAAATGTTTGGTGGAACATTGGTTGCTTCATCTTCAAACTCCACATTCCAGCAACAGGTTAAGGCTCTTGAGGCGGAACAACGTCAACCTACGTCATACAACGTGTGGCAACATTGGATGAACCGTAAGACTAGTCACCGTGAGCTATCTGCTGTTGCTGCAGTGGTAATGTCTGTACCAGCGACGCAGTCAATGGTTGAAAGGGCGTTCAGCGCTCTAACACTGGTTCTTTCACCCCATCGGTCCACATTAGGCGAGGGCACATTGGAAAACATCCTACTGATAAAGCTAAACCGGGAGGTTTATGAACAAATAATCCCTACTCTATACAATTGGAAGGATTCATTGGCCGACTATTGAGGACGGCATCTTCGGAATCAACTGATTTTCTTATTTTTTATTTTTCATCAATTGCTTTGTTTCAACTGTTTCTTGGCTCAATTGGTTGAAAGACAACAGAAAAATAGAGGTGGGTGGACGGCACCACCCGCCACATAAATGGAGGGATTAATTGTTTTTCTATGATTAGTGATAATAAGGACATATATTCAAATAGAATAAGGGCCTAGCACCTGTTGTACACGATGACTTCTCTCAATGATGACTAGGAATTTAAGACACGCTCACGCAAACCAAAATAACCACCAGACAGGGGCAGTCTTTCCCTACCCGAAAGTTATGTTGGTTTACGTGGGCAAGTCTGATTTTCTAAAAAACATGTAGAGAAGGTATTGTTGATAAAAGTTGTTAGGCCCTTTTCCAGTTCTATCTAGAATTATTCAATCTTTATGGCTATAGCATATAGGCACCCAGGCAATAATCAACACATAAAAACCAACCACCTTACCAGTGAGCACTTTTCCTATAGCTCGTGAACTCTTCCTTATTATGTTCATTTAATTAATTTATTCTTCAGTTAGTAACCACTTCACCATTCTTGAAAGATTAAATTACATGTAGACAATTTGAAAATTATGTACACTGACAGACTAACTCACTTCACCCAAAAGGAATTCAATGTCGTTATTTTTTCAATAATTCAAATAAGGCCATTCATAAAAAATCGATTTATTAAGAAATGGTGATGACAATTGTAGAGGTAGGTGGCTATACTTGATCCACTTTCATGAGATGCGTAGCCAATGCTAAAAAGTTTTGTTTATTTCTGTAGAACTGGAAAAAGGGCCTAACAGTTTTTGAAAACAATGCCTTCTCTAGATGATTTCCAGAAACTAAAAACTCACCCACGTAAACCCACATAACCATTGGGTAGGGAAAGACTGCCCCCAACCCAGGTGTTATGTTGGTTTGCGTGGGAGTGTCTCGAATTCCTAGGCATCATCGAGAGAAGTCTTTGTTTACAAAAGCTTCTAGGCCAAAACAACCATCATGAGGGTCAAGTCTCCCCTCGAATCAAGTATGGACACTCTCCTTTACTGTTATCTCCTCAATTTATCCGCGTTATCCAACAGTTAGTGCAGAGCAAGAAAACAGGATCCGTAACACAGCATGTATTTCTGGCTGGATGAAATCTTCGCAACACTCGCAATGTCAGATGCATGGTTTTATCGCTTTTAATGGTGCTCTGCATGCAAATCCTGGAGTGATCCACAAGTTCCACATCATACCTTCGGTAATTTTGGAGCACTACAGTACGCAGTATCATTTGGGATAAATGTGTGCAAAACTTTGCCAGACGAAACGAAACGGATTTATAATTGCTCTCTGCCGTAATTTGAAAATGTGAGGAGAATTAATAGAAGAATCAGTATTATATTACCCCCCCTATTCTGTATTTCGTTTCGAACGAAATTCTCATACAAAAAAATATTAACTTTCAGCTGCTTGCAAATCGACGTTTTGTTTTGATACGATTGTTTTTGTTTTCGTTTCTTGTGTACTGCTTTGCGTCAATGAATGAAATACAGGTTTGACAAAATGTATTTCATGTTTCTTTCATTCTTCGGATTTACTTACACAGCATCACATATGACGTCAAACTCGAAGCTTCTTTTGACGACATATAGGGATGAAAGAGATGACAGTTTACATAGTCGGACCTGTTGTCAACTATCGTGACGCTGTTCATTTATGTAAATTTGACAGCGAATGAACCGATTTCATGGTTCACTACCACAAGCTGAGTCAATGAAGGAGGCAGGTTTGTTTTCAATTGCATGTAAATGACTAATGAATCAAACGACAAGAAGGGGTTTCTCGTTTGACAATGAACCTTTCATGACTCAATTGAAGATGTTAACGAAGCTTAAATGATTAATCCATGGTGTGTTGATAATAAAAGGTTGCCTTTCTCATTTTCGTGGTTTATTTCCGTTTGAGTTTGAAGTTTTACCGCACTGATGGAGACACCTGGGTTGCTTTTGACGTACCTCAACACCTTTCTCCTCAGCTCTTAGTCCCTATTGCCACTTTTATGATAGATGCACTGTGCTCTATCCACACTCAGAGTATCCTTGTAACGTTTGATTACAAGACTCATCGTTGACTTTGGGAATTTTAACACTTTTGCTATTTTTGAGGCAGACCACGAAGGGTTCTCTAGATGTTTGTACACAATTAATTTTCGTTTCTCAAGTTCCATGATCCGTAATTTCGGGAAGCGTCGATCAATCGAAAAAAACTTTTCACCAATTTCTTCGTCAATAAAACATCAACAAATGCCTGTCAAATATTTTTTGTTCCAACCACCAGGGGTGCGGTGGTGTATTAAACCGTGCGGCCAGATTTACTTTGAATCGAGCTTTATCCTGATAGATGCCGTATGCTTGGTCTTGAAACGCTTGATCGAGGACGAAAATTACAACAAGTTACGATTGTCGTTAAATTACTCAACGGTGACATCGATTGCTCCTATCTTCTATCGCTCCTAGACTTCCGTGCTTCAGCGGTCTCTGATGCAGCCGGGATTTCATCGTACTCTGTATGGTTATTACCAGCCTATATCTACAATGGTTCGTTTGTTTGCATCGGTTGAATCCACGTTCGATTTTGGTATATCCACGCCTCAATTTTGTAATTGAACTTAATTGAGATATTCATTAAGACTATTTTGTCAGATGATTTACTAATCAATAAATAAATAAACACTCTGAACGCGGAATTTAAGTTAGCGAAAAGGGTCCGCTCTCACCATAGGTGGATAAATTCAGGTTTGAGACGAGATCGTAACCAATTTGCTTCTATCGATCTGTTATGACCACGAGTTAGTTGGAAGCAGTATAAGGGCTTATTCAGACAAAAATATGATTCTTCAGCTTTTAATCAATACAAATTGTTTGTTGTGTACTCAAGCTCAGAATGTTCGCTCTTGTATTCAACCCCTGGTCAGGGCTGCAGACATTATAGTGGAAATTTACAAACCCATAAGGAAGAGGAAGACTTCCTCACTTTAAAGCTTCTTGAAAGCCTTTCCCACGTTCAGCCTACAAAGGTAAATTGATTACATGTATCGATCTTCCTTCGTCTGTTAATGACCCCCGAACGGTGTGCATTTATTGTCACATTAATCCTGGATGGTGGTGCGTATGAAAGCAACAATTCCCCGGAAGTCCTGTCTGGCTCTATGCTCTATTGTTGTGCTAATGAACGACCGTTGGCCATATTTGTGGCCATTACCATCCTTCCACCCACAATATGAACGATGATTGCATCGACGTGTAAGTGCACTCTCTCGTCTGGTTCCTATATAATATAAATTCAACCGCACCATAACGGTAATCGTTCATTGTCTCCGAACTAAAAAGAGAGTGGGAGTAAAAGGTAGTAATCAGTGAAAAATAGCCCATCACTGTTGTTGAGGCGATTTTATTTATGATGCCTGCTTGTGAGCGGAAATCCTGCTAATGAATCGATGACTTAATGGACACCGGCAGTCAGCGTAATCCAGGGCCAGGGCCACTGATTAAATGTAATGACTACCCGTCATAAAAGGTCGACACTTAGGCAGGATGACATTTTTAGAAATCAAACCCAAAAGCAAAACAATCGCATCCGAATGAATGTAATCAAAGTAACCACAGGAATATTTCAACGCGACGCCTTCTAGGATGAGCCACGCAGACTGCACCCGCGAATATGGGTGTAATTAAAAAGTTTTTAATTAAATTTTATGTCTTCCCAACATGCATCCCACCAACAACGCGGAGGCGGAGGCGTCAACACACATGAGCAGGCTACCGGATGTGTATCTCTGTACTTACAGTGGGATTCGGCCGTGATCGCACGGCGGAAGGAGAAAGGCGAAGCCAGGCAATAAATTATTTACTTTGATGTAAATGAGTGTACAATTTACGGGTGATTTTTCTGCTCAGTGTCGGGATTTTCGCAAAAGGATTTCCGACCCTGAAGCCGGCAGCTGCAGTGAATGTGAGAGTCGTCAGTTAATAAAATAAGTGGATTAAGGATTTTGGAGGTAGAACCACGAACACACAGTACGGTAATGAAAAGCAAAGGGAGAGGATATTCAGAAACAGGATTTCTCAATCAACGAGCAATGCAATCGCGATAAAATGTTATCCTATTTTATTGAACGACTGGGCAATGTTTGTCTGTAGTTCGAAGGTTTGCTTTTATATTCCTTTGTATTCGATTGCTTGTGACAAACAATGAATCTGGACCAGTTTCAGGAATCATAGGATAAAAAAAAATAATTCAAGACTTGATCTTTTCCGATTTGCATGTGCATTATGCGCGTTGTCGACAATCATTCACAATTTTGCATAAAATCGGCCATTTTGGATCTTGTATTTTTTTTTTTCAAAATGGCGTATTTGATATTTTTAATAAATTTTAGCACTAAAACGTCACTTTTTATCGATTCGACGTACGAGACCAAGCTGTTTTGAAAATTAAAGTAATTTTGAGAAAAATGTTCAGTTTCAGACATCATTTTGATCAAAATTGACGTTTTCGTGATACGACTTATTTAAAAATTACAGACTTCATTTTTGAAAAAAAAAAATACAACATCAAAAAAGGGCAAGTTGTTGAAAAAATATGCATTGTTTTATGCAAATCGGAGAAGGTCGAGCTTTTCCGATTCGTCATTTGACGTGGAACTGCTCTCTGGCTAGTTTTGTCAGCGTTCTGCCAACACGTCCAAGTGGAATCTTATTGTTTGTGGTAAATTACAGGAAGGTTAGATTTTCTCAATCAATCTTCAAGAGCATCAATATAAGAAGTAATTATATAAAAAAAATTGTTCCCCACGTTTGGTGAAGTGTAGCAATGGTCAGCCATCATGACGGCCATTTGATAAACTATAAGCAATTAAAAGAGTTTTTTTAATTTGACAGTGGTATGAGTATGTTATAATGATATCCAAACAAACATATTGACGAGAACACAGTGCACCGATGAATTCGGGTTCATGAACTGAAAAATACGGGAGATTTGTGCTGCGTTTCCATTTATTACGAGTCATCACAGCCCCACCCCCTGTCAAATTTTATTAAAAGAATGAACTCGAATTCATATCTGAGGAGCATGCATCACTACTTTGACAAATAAATGAACACAACTTCGTAAAACTGTGTCCAACAGCCTAATTAAGAACCCATGTTCGTATTACAATTTAAGTTTTGTTACTTAGAATTACGTCTTTCGGCTACATATTAGAGGTGCAATTTCAAAAAACCAAAATCAACCGCGTTACGAAAAGTGGTCAGGTTATGACCACTTATAATTCTGTCATCTAGATTTTAATTCTAAACAAGCCAATCGATTGGAATTTTTTCTACAAATCCGCTAAAATGAACGCCGTATCAATTTTCGATAGGTGTCCAACTGTTCAATGGTGATCAAAATTATCACCGATTGCCTGCAAAAAGCGCTTTCCCTAACACAGATTTCAAAATCGAATTCCATCACCGTATGTGGTGGTGTCTGGTCGGTCGTCATCAGCAGCAGCAGCAGCAGTGCTTTCGTCTCGTGGTGTTGAACATTGTTATCCAGTACACAACGAAATGCTACTCGCAAGCAGCGAGCTGCAGCCCACAAGCGCATCTTCCTAGTTCCAAACAACATACAGCTCGCCAGCCTCACCTGTGTTGAACACCCTAATAAAGGCTGACTAAAAGTTAATTGGTACGCACAAAAAGACCTGTTATTCATGATTCAATAAATTTAAAAAGTCCATTAATAGTTGCTGTATAGTACTTTTAATAAAACTTCAAAGTTACAACATTAGATGGTTACATTTCTCCAGTTCGAACGAAATCTCGAACCTTCCTCTTGATGGAGCCCATCAGCGCCCGCACTGTGGAAACGGACACGGAATCAGTGCATTTCTTCCTTTTTGCCCGCATTTGCTGGATGTACTTGACTGCCCCTTCGCTGCGTCGAAGTCGCCGCTTTGAAATTGTCCAGTATTTTTCGATTGGTCGAAATTCCGGGTAATTCGGACGATTCATTAGCTTGGGGACAAAATCGATCTTGTTGGCAACATACCACTCCAGAACCACCTTGGAGTAGTAGCAGCTTGCGGATGAACGGCAATACACGCTTTTTCAGGCATTCTTCGATGTAAACTTGGGATGTCATCGTCGAGGATGTGACGAATGGTTCCGTTTTCAGGCCACAACTGCAAATATCTTGCCAAATCATGGCCTTCTTCGTGAGCTTGTCGGCAAACACAAACTTGAATCTTCCCGGCACATCGCTACGTCCAGTCGCGATGTAAAACTTTTGACCGGGAAGCTGCTTAAAATCGAGTTTGACGTATGTTTCGTCATCGATCAAAGTGCAGCCCTTGTGTTTCGTGAAAACACGGTCGGTTGCACGCTTTTTGGCCACGGAATACTGCTTCATGTACCGGTTCGGATGTTTACTGGCTTTGTACGACTTGTATCCTTCCCTGGCAATGATGTTCCGCACCGTTTGAAAGTTGGCGTTGTACCTTCTGGTCACATCTTGGATCGAAAGACCGAGGTTGACTTTAACGCACCTCACCTGTTTCCATTGAAAATAAATGCATAAGATGGCTAGATAGAACATTGGGATGTTCTACATATTTAGCTGTGAGTCCATCAATTATCCAAATTATGACCACACAATAGTTGCCGGTTTCCACCGCTGGGTGTCGCTAGTAACTTCGTTGAACGAACGACGCAGCTAAAGTTACGTCGATAAGTGAAGGGCGCATCTCAAATTTTAGAGAAACAATTCAAAATATCCTATCTGCATCGATCGATTCTCTTCATCGACTTTTTCTTCCATTAATAACTCAGTAGCAAAACCTTTCCCTGTTGTATTTGACGTTTATGACGCTAAATTATAACCTCCTTTATCAAACTATGTGGTCCAACGAGCGTGAAGTCGATGAAGATAATGTATCAAAGCAGATAGGACCTTTTGAAATGCTCATCGAGAAATTATTTATTACTTTTGAGGATCGATAGATAGAGTTCTGGATTGTTCTACAAAGTTGTCAGATTATCAACTAATCTACCTTATGATAGCATTATTCACGGTTCCGGTTTTCTAAATTCCAAGATGGCGACTTCCGGTTTGTGGAAAACTGTGAAACACCCAAGAATATCAATGTTTCCGGAACGGGGACGATGTGTAGAGGCTTAGAATTTCTACGAAGTTCTTGAAATTGCTTGGAAGTTCTGAAAAGTTACGAGAACTTTACAGATGTAAGTCTCGACCACCTCAGTCAGGTGCGCTTCTGGGACTCCAGCAGGCCGCTTACCGATTGCAATTACACGGGGCAGGAAATGATCACACTTGACACACAGAAAAAACTCCACATGCACTTCGCTATTCAAGTTCAAAGATTTATGCCTCTTTCCTGACACAACTTTTATTCTCCGTCTTGTGTTTCCTTACTCACTCCCTTCTTCTTCCACTTTCTTTTAATCTATCTAACCTTCTATCTTCGTCGGGGCACCACGTATCTTCGATCATCGACCGCTTGTCTTCGGTCGTCGTTCGCTTCCTCTCTACTTCCTCTTTGTTTCTCCTGTCCTTCGCTCGCTTGCTATAGTTTTACGAGGTGGCGATGGCGATCACCGGGTTACACGTCTTGAGCCTACGAGTTGGCGACGCACTTGGGCCGGCAGGCAGGGACAAGGTAATCTTCCGGAACTTCACACTGTACAGTGGATCTTTACTAAATACAGCGGGGTACGGCTGTCCTTCTATCCGTCACTCTCTCCTCACACTTTTCGCTGTTATCTATAGTTTCCACTATTAATTTTCACTTTCGAAAAGTGTTATGCTTGACATCCCAAACTTTTTACAAGTTCGTTCACTGTCCAAATCTAGCTAGCTTGCTATGATCAACCGTTTTAGCTGGTAGTTTTATATTTGGAAGTTGAGTGAGTCGGTGGGTCACTGCTCCAAGTTGTCGGCCATTGGTCATTTTTCGCCAGTTTGTCGTGCCCGTTATCGTCCATTCAAAATGGCCAACTCTATCGCCACCCCTCTGGCCTCCCAACGGGCAGTTGTTCGTTCATCTGGTGGCAGGTTTTGCAAGTTTCGGTGGGGTGGATGGCTGCGTTTTACGTTAAACTGTGCCATCTGCTATATCCTACCAAGTAGTATGCCAATAGCCAAAACTACACATCACTCACGAGCACTACCTGCCACTATTTTTCGACAATTTAACGGAAACTAAGAACCATGTTTCATGTTTCTTCGAATTTCACGAATATATCAGGCGTAACATTTGAAAACGGCATAAAAACCAAAACAACATAAATGAGTTTATGCTAACATTGTATTCATAATTTATTGAACTATTTACCGTATTAATCTGCTTCCCTAAAAAGAATGATAATAAATCAGATTAAACAAAAAAATTAAATGGCATAAAAGCAATTGCCCCCAATTGCACAATACGCCCTTTGCTTCAGCTAAAGTCGCAAAAGCATTCTGTGTCATGTTTGACACATGATGGTTTTTACGCCCTCAGCTGTTTGAGATGATTGTTTGTCACAGTCGTCGAAGTGACACAGCAACAAAACAAATCATTTAAAGAATTTCCTGTACCACGCAAACATGGATCTTTCTGGCATTGAACTGTTGTTAAGTTAGTGTTTTTTTTTTACATTTATGTGCGCTGCCTAGATATTGGTGGTCATTCTGACGTTCTTTTATAGTGTCTCCTTCTTGTCCGTTTCCTGGTGAATCCATAATATTATCACGGATTCACTCAACACAATTTGACTTAGTCTTTTTCTTTTTTGATAGTCGTGTCATTACAAAGTGTTCGATTATAGTTTTATAAAATTATTGTATTCCTATGGAACATGCTCCTCGGCACAGAAAATCACATCGCAGCTTTGGCATAGACGGCAATGATGTTCAATTTTGAAATAATATTTATCTACTTACAGGAGCGTCAGAACTGACGGCATCCAGCTCTGTATCCAGAGTACCATCTGTAGCTGCATATGTTATTGTGAAAACAGACGAAACGCAGATGCTAGATTATAATAATGTATCATTCCGCTGCCCTACTTCGACCCCCGACACAAGCCGGAAAAGAAGTTTCGAAAATGAACCACTGGATTTAACCAACTCTGGTCCGTTGGATCTTTCATCCACGGTAAGCATACAATCGGAGCATACATTACCGGAACCGTCCCCCATGATTGAGCTGATCATCGACCAACCTGTCGATTTAACAGTGACTCGACGGGTGGAGAAGAACGTGCCGATTGATTTAGCAATGAAGCGACAAAATTCAACCTTCAATCCTGTCAGTTCATGGAACTGCACGCAGGTAGCTCAGAAACCTGGTTTCATTGAATCCGCTCCGGATGCCAAAGAATCACTCGTCGGATGTTCGTCAGCGGACGAAACCAACGTTGGATGTGGAATCCAATACCGGAAGAATCCATTACGAGATGCTCCAATAAGAAAATTTACCGCTTCGTTAAACGAGAATCTAGCACAGGGTATTCAAAATTCTGTAGTCCCAATGATTGCCTTAATTAATGAGGAGACCGAGGATGCTTCGAAAGTTCAAGAACCGCCCACCGAATGTCCGACAGCTGACGAATCCAACGTTGGATGCATAATACAATGTCAGAAGAATCCATCACCAGGTGCTCCTATGACCATGAGAAAATTGACCGCTTCGCTAAACGAGAATCACGCGCAGGATATTCAAAATCTTGTAGACCCAATGTTTGAATTAATTGATGACGAGGCTGAGGACGAAGAATTTGAAGAGAATGCTGACGTGGAAGGCCTCACGTAGCATTCCCTTATGGAATATTTTCAGCCTTTCCACTTGCAATCTATTATGAGCGACAGTGAATCGGACAAAGAGATCTTAGACGAGAACAATTATACTAAGGAAAACAACATCAAACATAACCAAGAATCTGATGACGAGAATGAGACGCTTGGTAAGTTTTATATTCACTTATAAATGTAGTTGATATTGGTTTGTGGTAATAATTTATTTTGGAGAGTCATTTATACTTTTTTATTCCATAATATATCATTAAACCTACCTTGGTAAGATTTGTTCTATGCCCTATCCTTGAAAAAATCACTTATGAAGAATAACTTTATAGTTTGCCGCAAAGGGAAACTTCTGGAAATACCACGCCGTCCACTTTCAACCATTGCAACATTTTCTGAAAATCATGTTGAAGCGTCCGATGAAGCCGGCGAACTAGTCAAGTTTAATGCTAAACGCAAACAAACAAAAATCGCTGCATGGAAAATTCGCCGGAACAGAAAGGAAAGAGGCTTGAAATACACTCGGATGGATGGTACAGTAGCTCCAGCACGAAGAGTAAAACGGGCATGTGGATGCGTTCGATTGAAATGCTTCTTAAAATACAACGACAAACTACGTAAACAGATTTTGTCTAATTTTCTAAAACTAAAATCATCGGGACAAAATCAGTTTCTCATCAGTCACGTTGCAGTGAGACCGGTGTGCAGAAGCAGAGTAAGTTATTATTTTAACTGGTTATAACAATAAATTTCGTCGTTCGTGTTAAATCTTGTATCTACCAAACGTTAGCTTTTGAAAGCCGTATTACCACATAAAAAAACGGCTTGGTTTTCATGTACAGATTTTTAAATTTTCCAATGGTATATGAGTGGGAGGTAAACTTTAAAACCAACTTTTCTTGAAAAATACTGAATAGCATTTATGGAAAAAGAACATGTGACCGACGATATATGTATCTAAAAGAGTACGACGATTTTATAACTTTCTCGATATCTTATCTCGTGAAAATACCTCGTTTGCTCAATCAACTATGTATGTTTACCCTGTAATGGCCTCAAGAGTCCATTTTGGTATTTCTCAAACTCTTAAAATTACGTTTTTACCTTATATTTTCTATTCTTTCAAGGTTTTGAATTCTAAACGAGTATACACTAACGTGTATGAGATGCCTGCACTAAACGGGAAACAGAGAGTTTGTAAGCAAATGTTCCTTAGTACGTTCGATGTGGGTGATAAGAAAATAAGATGGCTTGCCTCCAAAGCTATCAAGAATGCCGGAATATGCCCAGATGATCTGAGAATGAAGAATCGCAATCCGAACCGAATCACAGAAACGCAGCTAGATATGATCAAAGCTCATATTTTGTCGTTTCCAGCTTATGATTCACACTATACACGTGAAAAGTCAACTAAATTGTATTTATCTGACGATCTTACAATTATGAAAATGTATGATCTGTACAAGCATCCCACAAGTGCATTATAACACGTATCGCAGTGTCTTCAAAACTTTCAATTTTTCATTCAGAAAACCGAAGACAGACACGTGTGGCGAATGTGACGAGCTTAGAATGAAGTTGCAGATAGCCTGTGACGATTTTGAACGAGATATCGTGAAAAAATCACAAGAAGCTCACCATGAAGTAGCCACACGAGTCTATGCATCGAAGCGACAAGATATTGCCGACGCAAAGAACTCATCCACTGTGCGAACTGTGACTTTTGATTTGCAGAAGGTGCTTGCAACTCCGCATTTAAAATGCGGACAGTCATATTATTCTCGACAACTGTATACACTTAACTTAACCACATTCGAAACAAGTGATGGTTTCAATCAGGCAACTTGTTACATCTGGGATGAAAGCAAGGCCCGTAGGGGCTCTCAGGAGATAGCATCATGCCTTCTTAAAGATCTGCGAAGTACTAAGAAAGAAGTAACACGGTTGCAATATTACTCAGACAGATGTGGCGGTCAAAACCTTAACATAACGGTGGGCATGATGTTCACATTCTTCATTGACGAATGTGTCAATGCAAATCGAGAGCTCACTGTTGGGCACAGCCAACAGACACGAACGAACACGATTTTTCTTGTTGGCTCACTGCCAACGAGATCGACGGACAGACTGATTGTTGGCCACTGCCAACGATGAACACGAACTATGCTTCGTTGGCCCACTGTCAACGACAAGCGATGGAACGGATTGCTGCTCCCGGAACGGAGTGGGCACTAGTTCTGCTGGTGAAGCCACTTACCACACGATATCGGAAGTTCTGAAAAGAACTCCGATGAAATAAACTCTTTTGGAAAAGTGATAATGTGGAAACACGCAGCAGACAACTAGTAGGACCATGTCAGAGCAGGACGCTGACGACCGGAACTTCAAACAGCAAGCAGACGAAACCAATCAACAGCAGGAGCAAGCAAACTGGAAGACGTTTCTTCTTGAAATAATACTGCGAGAAACCTTTTTACTTGTTGTGGTTGCTTTATTCTTCAGGATGCAAGAAAGACTGACAAAGTTTTTGGTGCGTACTCTACTTTTAAACATTTTAATATTTCATCAGCCACTGCTGATTGGCTGTTACTGCGCAACGCAAAAAGGATAGAAAAGTGTACTATAAAATACAATCTTGATTGTGATTGGTTGTTGTCATGTTAGTAGGGAGGCCGTTTTCCCGCGGCTATCTCGGGGTTAGTAAAAAAAAAAAAAAGGATGAGGAGGAAGGGAGATTTTTTCTGCTGCTGATGCGTTGACGGTCGGTAAACTCAGGACGTTTACAGTGCCAGCGGCGGTGCAGGGTCGTCTCGAAACTTATTCGCTGTTGCGAACATCCTCCCCCACGCGATTCGATGATTCACCTGGAGATTCCTGATTGTTGACCTTAGGCTTATTGTCATCTATGGGTAGAATGGAAATTTTCGTTATCGGGCGTCGGTAAACTGTATCTCCCACTTTTACATCAACAACTCTCACTAAGTTGTCTTCGCCAGGGTGCGAGTGGACAATTCTTCCCAATTTCCACTGCTGTGGTGGCAAATTTTTATCTTCGAGTAAAACGACTGAACCGGGGTTAACATTGGGCTGACGAATCTGATTTTTACCCCTTGGTTGCAAACTAACAAGATAATCATGGACCCAAGACCTCCAAAAATGCTCTCTCATTAGCTGTAAATGCTGCCACCTGGACAACCGGTTTTTACTCAGGCCTTCATAGGAAGGCTCAGGAATAGCGGTAAGTGGTCTTCCGATGAGAAAGTGTGCAGGGGTAATTACTTCGCCTTCAGTTGGATCATCGGAATGGGAAAACAAAGGTCGTGAATTTAGAATTGCTTCCACTTGAGTAAGCAGCGTGTAGAATTCTTCGAAAGTCAACGGAGTTTCCTTGAGTATTCGCTTCAGGTGGTACTTTGTGCTTTTGACGCCAGCTTCCCACAAGCCTCCAAACTCGGGAGCATCTGGTGGAATGAAATGCCAAACAATTTCCTTGGTTTGGCAGAAGGATTCAATTTCATGAACAGCGGAGTGATCACGAAATAAGACAAAAACCTCATGTAGTTCTGTCCGGGCACCTCGGAAATTGCTACCGTTATCCGAGTGCAACTCTCTAACTAAACCTCTCCGACTGATAAACCTCTGTAGAGCGGCGATGAAGGCAGCCGTAGTCATGTCCGACACTAATTCCAGATGAATGGATTTTGTTACCAGACATACAAAAACCGCAATGTATGCCTTCACGAGAATTGGTTTCCTTACTCCATGCTTAATAATGAACGGCCCTGCATAATCGACTCCAGATACTTCAAAAGGAGCTGCAGGAGTAACGCGACTAACTGGCAAGCTACCCATATATTGAGTAACTCCCTTAGGTTTTATACGGAAGCATCGGACACATCCTCGTGTAATCTTCCGTACAGCCGATCGAGATCCCAGCAACCAAAAGCGTTGACGAAGAGCGGACAACAAACCAGACGGTCCGACATGGAGGTGTTCCTCGTGGTATGCTCGAATGAGAAGATCGGTCAAAGGGTGATTTGGCAAGATGTACTGGTGTTTCGTACTCAGTGGAACCCGGGAATTCTGAATCCGTCCTCCAACACGTAGAACGCCATCTTCCAGAAAAGGTCCTAGCATTCCGATTTTTCGACAAGGTTCTCCATTCTCAACCCTTTTTATATCGTCAATCAGTACATTTTGTTGGATAACCTTCACAATCGTATGGAGAGATGATCTTAGTTCGCCAATGGTAGCGAGACATTTCTTAACACGGTTCTCAGAAATTTTCGTTCTACAGTTATTTATGAAACGCTGTACGTACGCTAGTACACGTTGTAATTTACGGAATGAACTAAATTTCTTGAATAAAGGAAGATCGTCAGAATTTAGAACAGGCATCACAACTACCAGAGCGGATTTAAATTCTGGGAGTTGTTCATCGGGAATATTTTCAACATCAGGTTGATTGAAAGAAGTGGATCTCAAAAAATCAGGACCGTCCCACCATAACGAATTTGATTTCAAAACTCCTGGTAATTGTCCCCGGGAAACCACATCAGCTGGATTGTCTTTAGAACGTACATAATTCCACTCATTGTGACCATTCTCGACCGTGATTTCCAAAACACGATTGCGTACAAATGGTTGCAACATCGATGGGGGTTTTCGGAGCCATGCAAGAACAATTTGACTATCTGACCACAAGAACAGAGACGAGAAGTTTAATTGCATGGCAGGAATGGTTTTTTGGACAAGCTTCGATAGCAGTAAAGCAGCACAAAGCTCTTTACGAGGAATCGTCAGTTCATGGATAGGGGCAATTTTCGACTTGCTACGAAGAAGTCTCACCGTGATCACATCATTTGGTTGGACACAACGAACATAAAGACAAGCTCCATAGGCGATCCCTGAAGCATCAGCGAACCCATGTAATTCAACATACTCAAAATGAGGAACCAATACATGTCTTGGAACCCGAATGTTTCTAACCTGACCCAAGGAGGAACGGAATTGCAACCAAGAATGAAGAATTTCACCTGGAAGGGGCGTGTCCCAACCAATCTTCAGAGTCCATGTTCTTTGCATTAGGTGCTTAGCAAGCACGATAACTGGGGACACGAGGCCGAGTGGATCAAACAGTTTCGCGATTTCTGAAAACATACTTCGTTTTGTAACGGGTGACATCTCGGAAAGATCAGGATTGATCGCAAATAGAAATTCATCGCTATTTGGACACCAAAGAAGACCGAGGGTTTTTATGACTTCATTGGCGGATATTTCGTTCAATTGGACAAGAGTTTCACGCTCAGATTCGGGAACACCTTCGAGAATCCTTTGATCATTGGCACACCATTTGTGCACTGGGAAACCTCCATTCTGCAACAAATTCCGAATTTGTTGACGACATTCGATGGCCTTCTCGATACTGTCAGTACCTGACAGAACATCGTCAACGTAGCAATCCTCTCGAATAATATGCGCTGCCAGCGGAAACTCGTCACCTTCATCAATACACAACTGAAGCAACGTTCTGGTTGCAAGAAACGGAGCAGCGGAGGTACCGTAAGTCACGGTTAGTAGCTCGAGAACTCTGAGAGCTTCCGATGGCTTTGAACGCCAGAAAATTCGAAGGAAAGCGACCTGTGAAGGATCAAGAAAAACCTGTCTGAACATTTTAGCAATGTCAGCAGTGAACACGTATGTGTGTTTCCGAAATCGCAAGATAATTTTCTCAAGGTCAGATTGGACGACTGCACCAACCTGCAAAACGTCGTTTAGTGAGGTTCCGGAGGAGAGCTTTGCCGATGCATCGAAAACAACTCGTAGCTTGGTACTTGAACTCGACGGCCTTAGGATAGCATGATGTGGCAAGTAATACTTCAACATGCTGGGAGGATCATCTGACTCACGAACTTCTCTGCAATGCCCTAGGCTTTCATATTCCTCGATAAATTTCGAGTATTGCGCGTGAAGCTCAGGCTCACGAAGGAGACGCCTTTCAAGAAAGTAAAAGCGACGAAGAGCCAACGAACGATTATCATCGAGCTGATAAACATTTTCACGGAATGGTAACTTCACAACATATCTACCGGTAGGATCACGACGATGAGTGCTGCGGAAAGTCTCTTCACACTCCTCTTCTTCAACAGTACGCTGGGAAACATTGCTGATTTCTTCAATTTCCCAGAAACTTTTAATCATTTCGTTGAGCGATTCGATAGTAACGGTGTTGATTTGCTGGGGGCTTAGGCACGCTACAGACTCATCACGAATTTCACCGGAAACAACCCAACCCAGTTCGGTTTCACGCAACTCTGGAAGACCATCACCAAGAACGAGATGTCCAGTCCTCAATAGTCTGAAAAAATGGCCAAGTCCAATCAACAGATCCACATCAGAAGGTACATAGAAATTAGGGTCAGCCAACTGAAATCCAGAAGGAATGTTCCACTGGCTGATATTAACAGGTTTGGATGGGAGAGCATTCGTGATCTTTGGAGTTACCAAACATTTGAGATCTACTTGAAAGTCCCTGTAGAGGGATTGGAGGCTCACGGTTACTAGACGTTTGGATTTGGTGCGCACATTGCTGACTCCAACAATGTCAATGGAAACAGGAACTCCCTCGAGACCAAGCTTTTCGTACATGGGAAGAGAAATCAGATTCGTTTGAGCACCACAATCCAGGAAGGCACGGCATGGAATATGCTTATCATTTTTATCAACCAAGCTCACCACAGCAGTTAGAAGCAAGACATTAGGGACGGCAACACTAAGAGAACAGACGGACGGCTGGGTAGACACAGTAGAGGAATTTGCGGAATCATCACACGGGGTTTGGGGAGTTACCACAAGGGAAACCCGTTCATTCTCACCTTTGCTCTGCACGGGATGGTTGTTGGAATTCACATTACTTTCACGTTTGAATCCATCCTCATGCAAAAGAGAATGGTGTCGCTTGTTACACTTGCTGCAGTTTCTCTTAGACGAACAATCAATGGATCTATGTCCACGCCGCAAACAGTTAAAACACAAATGGGACTCTCTCACCTTTGTTACTCGATCCGACACAGACAGTTTATGGAAATCGGGACATTGGTAATTAAAGTGACTCTTAGCACAGAACTGACAAGACTCACTACTACTGTCGGATGTAGTAGCGTGAACCTTCACGCTATTGGGCTTAGCGGTTGGTTGAGATGATTTAACAGGATGGGATTTTACGATTGTAGGATGATCCGCTTCACAACGTTCAAGGACACGACACTGATCCTTCAGGAATGTCAGTGTCTTTTCAAGATTCGGTAGTTCCCCATGGGCAAGAGAGCGTTCCCATTGCTTACGTGTGGATGCGTCGAGACAAGAAGTCAAAATCTTATTGATAATTAACCCAGTTGTACCCTCAACTGATTGTTTCATAACCCTAAGACCCTCAACGTGCCTCGTACACGTATCCACCAAATCACGTAGTTCTTTGTGAGACTCTTTGCACATCTTTCTCATAGCTAGAAGCTCGTCAATATGGGTATCGATAATAATCCTCGGATTTTCATATCTGTCGGTTAGTATTTCCCACGCGTGGTTGTAGTTGTTATCAGACAGGGTTTTGGCATCAAGAATACCGGAGGCAGCACCAACTAGTGCCTTTTCTAGATAATGCAGTTTGATCGCATCCGAATCAGAACATCGGCTGACGATGTCTTGGAACATGGATTTAAAACGAGGCCAATTTTCGTAGCGCCCGTCAAAAGTGGGGATTGGGGCCTTGAGCGGCTGTTGCTGTACTATCACTTGGGTGGCACTAGCTGGCGTAGCGGCGTTGGTAAAGGAAACACTGGTAGGAGTACTTAAACTTTCCATGAGAAATTCCAACCGAATCAAACAATCGGTATGAAGTTTGTCGAATTCGTTCAATTTTTCATCTTGATCATCCGTTTTACCAGGAGGAATGGAACAAATAATCTCCTTGTGTAAAACGGAATATTCGGCGTAATGAGCTTCTAGCTTTTTGGCGTAAACTTTAAGAAACGGAAGACTCACCTGGCTAGGATCATTTTCGTATTTTTCCAAGGCATTGGCGATCGCAGTCACCTTGCCCTTTACCTGACCGCGTTGGTGGATGAGCGGCTTGATTTCCTCCATGGTTGGCTTAAGCGGTTTCAATGGGGTACGATCCACTGGCATCGGAAAGGAATGGTAATTGCTACGGAGAGAGCAATTCTCGAACGTCACACGATGATACCAGATGAAAGGCAGGAGCACTAACACTTGAGTTCTTGGAGTTCTTTTTGCGTTCTAGCAAATAACTTTACTGTTCTGTTACTGTCACATAAGCATCGACGGTAGCGTTCAATGTTCACTAAAAGTTCTTGTTCTTCTCCACTTGCTACCGTGACGCGAGAAAAAATTCACTTCAATAGCGGACTGTATACGCTTCACAAATCCGGTTCCGAACGGACCACTATGTTGGGCACAGCCAACAGACACGAACGAACACGATTTTTCTTGTTGGCTCACTGCCAACGAGATCGACGGACAGACTGATTGTTGGCCACTGCCAACGATGAACACGAACTATGCTTCGTTGGCCCACTGTCAACGACAAGCGATGGAACGGATTGCTGCTCCCGGAACGGAGTGGGCACTAGTTCTGCTGGTGAAGCCACTTACCACACGATATCGGAAGTTCTGAAAAGAACTCCGATGAAATAAACTCTTTTGGAAAAGTGATAATGTGGAAACACGCAGCAGACAACTAGTAGGACCATGTCAGAGCAGGACGCTGACGACCGGAACTTCAAACAGCAAGCAGACGAAACCAATCAACAGCAGGAGCAAGCAAACTGGAAGACGTTTCTTCTTGAAATAATACTGCGAGAAACCTTTTTACTTGTTGTGGTTGCTTTATTCTTCAGGATGCAAGAAAGACTGACAAAGTTTTTGGTGCGTACTCTACTTTTAAACATTTTAATATTTCATCAGCCACTGCTGATTGGCCGTTACTGCGCAACGCAAAAAGGATAGAAAAGTGTACTATAAAATACAATCTTGATTGTGATTGGTTGTTGTCATGTTAGTAGGGAGGCCGTTTTCCCGCGGCTATCTCGGGGTTAGTAAAAAAAAAAAAAGGATGAGGAGGAAGGGAGATTTTTTCTGCTGCTGATGCGTTGACGGTCGGTAAACTCAGGACGTTTACAGTGCCAGCGGCGGTGCAGGGTCGTCTCGAAACTTATTCGCTGTTGCGAACACTCACAATAACGCATAATTTCATGTGCACTGGACATAGTCACATGGAAGTCGACTGTGTCCATGCAAGTATCGAAAAGGCGAAAAAAGTAGCTTCTATTGATATAGAAACGCCTCACGATTGGGCGGTATTTATCGCTGGCATACGCCGAAAAGTGCCGTTCAGTGTTATTGAAATGGAGCTATCGGATTTCTTGGGGCTCAAGGACCTCGAAATGCATTACACTAAACCCACTGCAAACATAAACGGTGAAACATTCAAATTCAAACAGATAATGAGCTTCCAATACCGCACATCATCGCCGAGAACTGTTTTCTATAAATATGACGTTAATGAATCTTCGTATTCATCCTTCTTGTTTCAATCAAAAACGGCAGGGGTACCACCACTTCCGGGACCGATTACACTGTCTCCATTACCTTTACCACAAGCCAAACTAGAAGATCTCCGGAAGCTGCTGAAGTATGTGAAAAATGAAGCTTACTACGAGCTTTTCTTGAAGCAGCTGGTCCCGAAGCAGCGTGGAAGGAAGGCAAAAGCAGAGGCAGTCGACCATTTTGAGGCAGATTTATATTACGACGAAGAATTGGAGAACGTAAACTGCGTGAACAATGAATCCTTTTCTTTGGATCCTCTCGCGTAAATAAAGGGGGCTTTCATTAATGATATTGGACCATTTGGCATAAATAAACGAGGTTAATTTTCCTAATGTAAGGGGAATACAGCATTCATATTATTTTATTCTTATCTCAAAACTTGAACGTATTCTTCATTAACTTCCCAGTGATTTTCTCTGCTGAGTCAAATTTATCGTTAGCTTGTTGGTGGTTTGAAACGGCATTCTGGAATCCTCAAACCAATGCAAACTGCTCACTAGTAAACTGCACTTCGTTGTGCAAATATACAATTTGAGGCTGGACTAATCTGATGACGGCTGTTGCTGTCGGAGACATGAGCTCGTTCGCTTTGAACGGTAAACGGACTACTTCTTTCCTCCCAGATCGATCTCGCTCAGAACCAGCTTGAGGTTGTAAAAAGATTACCTGGATATTTGATGGTTGTGGCTGTTAATTTGGCACAAAGTTTTTGCAAACGTTGCTCTGCTAAATCCCATGTCAGATCAGTTGACAAGTTTGATCGATAGGTAATCCCAGGCCAAAATAATGCATCACAGGACAGTTTTATAGTGGCCTCGAGTCCAGAGATTGATCCACTGTATTTTACTAACTCTTCTTTCTTTGAAACCATAAGTACTTTGAATTCATTTCAGATCATGCTTTAGCAGCCTTTTTCATCAGTGGAAGCTCAAGGGGATGTTTATCTGTAAGGTGCATTATTTTGCAAAATAATTTAAATTCAATACTTATTCACATCAATATTGCTATGAAATGCATACATACCCATTTTTGTTACCAGGAATATTATTGTTCAGCAAAACCCTATTCTGTTATTCTAAGTTGTATACTGCTCCGTATTGAAATCAATTCAAACTAATTATAAAATACATAAAATTGTTCAGTCTACAGCTAATCAAGCAAAAATATCAAAGGAATTGTAAACTATTTACACTTAGCAAAGGGCATCAAATCACGGGCCTATAAACAAACTACCAACACAAAACAAAAAGTAATTGACGTTAATTCAAGGGCGTATGTCAAAACATTTATAGGTAGGGGCATAGAAACCAAAACTCAACATTCGAGCTAGAAAAAGAAAACCTTTATGATATCTCATATACAATTGTTAAAAATAAGTTTGTTTTGAAGTTTATTGCGTTATTTTTATTTTTGTTGAGCTGTTTAAATTTAAATAGAGATTTAAATAAAAATTTCCAAACTTCAATCGCAATTTTCTCGATTACGCGGTAATGGCTTTTGTGCCGTTTTCAAATGTTATGCCTGATATATGAGTTAGGTAAGACAGTAGACTATTGTTAAATATTTCCAGAAGATCCGAGAATTTTCCGGAAATTCCATTGTAAAGCTCTCCAGAAATTTCTAGAATTTCACAGAAATTCAAGAACCTCCTAAAATTCTGAAATGTTTCGAGAACTTTGCAGAATTTCCGTTCTAAAACTCGATATCAAAGATTCTCTCAAATTTTACAAGAACTTCCCAGACATTCTGAGAACTTACCATAAGTGCCTAAGGCTTTCAAAAGTTTCCGGAATTCTCAAAACTTGGGAGAAAGTTCTGGGCTTTCTGAAAGTTTTATGATCTTCTCGGAAATGTTCGGGATTTTTAGAAATGTCATGAAAATTCTGGGAAAACCTTCTAACTTCTAAGAAGTTCTCGCAATTTTTGAAAAGTACTCGGATATTGTGGGAAGTTCTTGGAACTTCAGGAAAGTTTTAAGAATGGCTAGGAAGTTCTTGAAATTTCATGGATGTTCTGAAAAGTTTCGAGAACTTCCCAGTAGTTCACAGAAATTTTCGAGAATCCCGAGAACTTTCTATAAATTCTGACAATTTCGCAATTAATGCAACATTTGCAACATTCTGCACTGCAAAATTAGACCAGTTCATGGTTCCCCGAATTCCACATATATTCGTTAGTCAGGTAATACCGTGGATCTTTCCCGAAATTAAGAAATTTAAATTTTAAATCTTACCAGAAGATCCAAAAAAATTCCAGAAATTCTAAAACTTCTCCAGAAATTTTGAGAATTTTACAGAAAATCCACGAACCTCCCAAAAATTCTGAAATATTCCAAAAACCTTCCAAAAATTCCCATCTTAAACTCTCCAGAAATTTCTAGAATTACACTGAAAATCCAAGATGCTCTCAAATATTCAGAGAACTTTCCAGATATAAGACCAGTTCATGTTGTTGAGAACTTACCACAAGTGCCTAAGGCTTTCAAAAGTTCCCGGAAATCTCAAAACCTGGGCTTTCTGAAAGTTTTATAACCTTCTAGGAAGTGTTCGGATTTTTTAGAAATTTTATGAAAACTCTGGGAAAACCTTCCAACTTCTGAGCAGTTCTCACAATTTTTGAGGAGATCTTACAAATTCTGAGAAGTACTTCTAAAAGTTCTAGAAACTTTTGTAAAGTTTTTTTTAACAATTTCTAGGAAGTTCTTGTAATTTCAAGTTCTGAAAAGTTACGAGAACTTCCGAGAAGTCCACAGACCTTTTCAGGAATTCAGAGAGGTTTCCAGACATTCTGAAAATTTTGCAGAAGTTCCGAGGACTCGCCACAAATTCCGAGAACTTTCAAAAAGATCCGAGAACTTACCAAAAATTTACAAAACTCCTACTGTTTTACCTTATTTATGACGAATATACGTTATGCCCGCGAACGTCGAATACAACGTATAATTCGTCTAATTTAACATACCATTGGCAATGCAAAATCAGACCAGTTAAGATTCCACATATATTCGTTAAGAGTCAGGTAAGACAGCAGATCTTTCCAGAAATATAAATATTCAAATTTTAAATTTTGAACCTTTGCAAAAGATCCGAGATCCTTCCAGAAATTCCTATTTAAAACTCTACAGAAGTTGCACCAAAAATCCTCCCAAAGATTGCTAGAACTTCCCAGATATTCCGAGAGCTTACCAGAGATGCCCAAAACTTTCAAAAGATTTCGAAAATCTCGGAACATGGGAGGAAGTCCAGGGGTTTCTGAAAGTTTTAGGATCTTCTTGGAAGTATTCAGGATTTTTATAAAGGTCATGAAGATTCTATGAAAACCTGTTAACTTCTGAGAAGTTCTCACAATGTTTGAAAAGTACTCGGATCTTGTGGGAAGATCTCGGAAGTTCGGAAAAGTTTCTAGAATTTCTAGGAAGTTCTGAAAAGTTATGAGAACTTCCCAGAAGACCCACAACTTTTCAGGAGTTCCAAAATCATTCCAAAAATTAAGAGAATCGTGCAGAAGTTCCTAGAACTCGTCACACATTCAGAGAAATTTCGAGAAGATCCGAAAACTTTACAGAAGTTTCAAAAAATCCTACTTATAACGAATATACGATGTGCCCGCGGACATCGAATACAAGCTATGTTTCGTCCAATTTAGCATGGCATTTAAAATGCAAAATTAGACAAGTTGATGCTTCCCCGAATTCCACATATATTCGTTATGAGTCAGGTAAATTTAAAATCTTTTCAGAAGATCCAAGAATCTTCCAGAAATTCCATTCTGAAGCTCTGCAGAAATCTTGTGAATTTCACAGAAAACCCAAGAACCTCCTAAAAATTCCAAGATATTGCTAGAAAGTTCCAGAAATACCTTTCTTAAACTCTCCAGAAATTTGGAGAATTTCACAGAAAATCCAGGAACCTCCCAAAATTTCCTAAATTTTTAGAGATCTTCCCTTAAATTCCGAGAACTTACCAGAAATGTCTAAAACTTTCAAAAGTTTTTGGAATTTCTAAAAGTTTTAAGGTCTTCTTGGAAGTTTTCGGGATTTTTAGAAAGGTCATGAAAATTATGGTTAACTTCTGAGAAGTTCTCAACATTTTTGATAAGTTCTCGGAACTTCTGGGAAGTTCTTGTAAATTCTGGAAAGATCTCAGAAAATGTGGAAAGCTCTCAAAATATTTGGAAAGTTCTCGGAATTTCCATTATGTGTGATTCCCGAAATTTCTGGGAAGTTCTCGCATCTTCCGGGGAAGCTCTCGAAAACTGTGGGAAGTTCTCTGCAGTTCCATGCAGTTCCCAGAACATCTGAGTAGTTACCGGAACTTATGAAATGTTCTTTGAAATTATCGGAATTTTTTAGAAGTTATCGGATTTTCAAGGAAGATCTAGGATTTTTAGAGAAGCTCTCGGAAATTGTGGGAGTTCTTGGTAATTCTGGGAAGCTTTTGGACATTCGGAATTTCTTGAAAGTTCTATGATTCTTTAGGAAGTTTTCGGAATTTGATGAAAGTTTTCAGATCTTCAGATTCTCAGAATTTCCAGAAATCTTTGGAATTTTCAGACTGTTCTGCGAAGTTCGAAAACTTCTGGTATGATCCGAGAATTCTTTAACTATTCTAAGTTTTTAGAGAAGTTCTGAGAACTCCCTGGCTATTCTTAGATTTTCAGCAAAGTTTCGAGAATTCATTTTTTTGTCTAAAACTTTAGGAAAGTTGAAGGACGTTCCGTACATTTGAAGAATGTTATGGAAACTTGTGGTATGCTACGGAAAACTTCAGTGGAAATTTCCGAAATCTTCAGTGACGTTCAAGGAACTCTTAAAGTGTTCAATTGTGGGTAGTTCTCATATGTTCTTCGAAGTGCACGCATCATGTAAGAATCTGTCGGAAATTCTGAGAATTTATTGGAAATTCTGGGCAGTTCTTGGTGGAAACTTATCCGAATACTTGTGGTTCTCAGAATTTCCATTCTGGAATAATTCCCGAAACTTCTGGGAAGTATTTGCATCTTTTGAGAAGATTTAGAATGTTCTGGGCCGTTATTTAAATTATTGTAAAGCTCTTTCTCAGAAGTTTTTGGGATTTCTAGAAACATTGCAGATGTGAAGTTCTTAGATTTTCTAGAAAGTTCTCTCAACTTCTAATAAGTTTTTGGAATTTCTGTGAAGTTCGCTTATCTTCTGGAAAGCTCTCGGAATATTTGAAAAGTACTCGGAATTTCTGGGATATTCAAGGAATTTCTGAACAGATGTTGAAAGAAAGTCACATAAATTGTGGGTAGTTCTCGGATGTTCTTCGAAGTGCACGCATCTTGTAAGAATCTCTCGGAAATTCTGGGAAGTTATCGGAATTTTTGGGAAGTCCTCAGTTCTCGTATCTTGTGGGAAATTTACAAATCTTCTATGAGGTCTCGGAATTTCTGGCAAGCTTTCGAAAATTCTGAAAATCTTTTGGAACTGATGGGAAGTTTTCAATTTTTTGGGGTATCCGAAAGTTTTAGGATCTTCTAGGAAGATTTCAAGATTTTTTAGAAAGGTCTGAGAAATTCTTTTAACTTCTGAGAACTTCTCGTAATTTTTGAAAAATACTCCGATCTTGTGAGAAGCTCATGGAACTTCTGGAAAGTTCTTGGAAATTCTGGAAAGCTGAAGTTCACGGAATTTAAATTTTAGGTAAATCCCGGAACATCTGAGATGATCTCACATCTAATGGGAAGATTTCGATATTTCTGGGACGTTATTTGAATGATTTTAAAGTTCTTTCTCAGAAGTTGTTGGAATATCTAGAAACATTGCAGCTCTTCTGCAAAGTTCTCAGAATTTCTGGAAAGTTCTCTGACCTTCTGAGAAGTTCCTGGATTTTTTGTTAAATTCTGGAAGCTATCGGAATTTGTAAAATGTTGTCGGAAATTCTGGGATTTTCAATGTTTTTCTTAACAGATTTTGGAAGAAACTCATTGTAAGTAGTTCTCGGATGTTCTTCGAAGTGTACGCATCCTGTAAGTATATGCTGGAAGTTCTGAGTAGTTTTTATGAAATTCTGGGCAGTTTTTGGAATTTTCGGGAAGTCCTGGTCAGATATGGGAATTGTCGCGTTTGTCATTGACGCACGACAAGATACATTAAAAAATGGTCATCCTGGAAAATTCTCGTCAAACAACAATTTCTTGTCGCACGACAAGATCACCACGACAAAATCAAGAATCCATCCAGTCGCGACTATCTATTCTAGTCATATGTCACTCATTCTGTTCTCTGAGACAAAGTATATATAGGTTGTTTAAAAAGGAGGATCACGACAAGAAACCATCCATTCTAAAACGGAGGTTAGATTTAAAACAAGGCCGGATATAATGTTAATTTCCTTCAATATTGGTATTTCCTATTTCAGAAAAAAGTGGGAAATACTGCCAAATACACTTGAATATGTATATTTTCGGAATCGAGATGACGTCTTGAGACCAAAAATCGATATCCAGCGCCATCTTGAAATCCAATATGGCGGCTTCCAATTTCAGAAAAAGTGGGAAATACTGCCAAATACACTTCAATATGTATATTTTTGGAATCGGGATGACGTCTCGAGACCAAAAATCGATATCCAGCGCCATCTTGAAATCCAATATGGTGGCTTGCAATATCAGAAAAAGTGGGAAATACTGCCAAATACACTTGAATATGTATATTTTTGGAATCGGGATGACGTCTCGAGACCAAAAATCGATATCCAGCGCCATCTTGAAATCCAATATGGTGGCTTCCAATATCAGAAAAAGTGGGAAATACTGCCAAATACACTTCAATATGTATATTTTTTGAATCGGGATGACGTCTCGAAACCAAAAATCGATATCCAGCGCCATCTTGAAATCCAATATGGCGGCTTCCAATTCCAGAAAAAGTGGGAAATACTGCCAAATACACTTGAATATGTTTATTTTTGGAATCGAGATGACCTCTCGAGACCGAAAATCGATATCCAGCGCCATCTTGAAATCCAAAATGGCGGCTTCCGATTTCAGAAAAAGTAGGAAATACTGCCAAATACCCTTCAATATGTATATTTTCGGAATCGGGGTGACCTCTCGAGACCAAAAAAAGATATCCAGCGCCATGTTGAAATCCAAGATGGCAGCTGCCAATTTCAGAAAAAGTTGGAAATACTGCTAAATACCCTTCAATATGGGTATTTCCGGAATCGGGATGACGTCTTGAGACCGAAAATCGATGTCCGACGTCATTGTTTAATCTAACATGGTGGCTCTCAGATTCTGAAAAACTGTCATACACTCTACAATATGTATGGGTATTTACGGAACGGGTTCGACGAAAATATATGTCTGACACTATTTTGTAATCCAATATGGTGGCTCTCAGATTCAGAAAAACTATCAAATTTGGGTATTTTCGGAACAATTTCTACGCGTACATCCCGAAAATCGAGGTCTGACCCCAGTTTTAAATCCAAGATGGTGGCAAGTGACTTCAGAAAAAAAAAAACTGTCAAATACCCTATAATATGGATATTTTCGGAACTGGGTTGACGTGTACATCCCTAAATGATGTCTGACGCCATTTTGGAATCCAATATGGCGGCCGTTGTTTTCTGAAAAGCTGTCAAATTCTACGATATGGATATTTTCGGTACAGGACGCGTGTATGATGCCGAAAATCGATGTCCAATACCATTTTTGAAATCCAAGATAGTGGCTCTCAGCTTCGGAAAAACTGCCTAATACCTAATTATGTCCATCACCATTTTGTAATGCAAGATGGCGGCCATTAACTTTAGAAAAACTGTCAAATACCCAATAATATAGATTTTTGAGATGACATGTAGATGCCGATACCATTTTGAAATCCAGGATGGCGGCTTCCGGTTTCAGAAAACAGTCAAATAACCTACAATATGAGTATTTTTGGAAAAGGAATGACGCCTAGATAATTACATCTAGAAATAGGAGATGAGTGACCTGAAATCCAAAATGGCAGCTACAGGATGCAGGAAAAGTTGGAAATACTGTCAAATACACATGAATGTGGGTATTTTGGGATTCGCGGTGGTAACTACGGATTAGCAATTACTGTCCGATGTCATATTGAATTCCAAGATGGCAGCTTCTGGTTGCAGATAAACTGGATAGTGTGGGGGTATTTAACCCACAACATGGGTATGTAGAGGCTCAAAATCGATGTCCGACTGTCAAATACCCTTCAATAGACGGAAAATTGATGGCTGACGCCATTTCGGCATTCCAATTTTAGGCATCGGCACGTTGTCTTTGAGCCGAAAATATCCATATTGTAAAGTATTTTACAGTTTTTCCCACTTTTTCTGAAATCGGCTGCCACCATCTTTGATTTCAAAATGGCGCTGGAAATCGATTTTCGGTCCCAAGACGTCATCACGATTCCGAAAATATATATATATTGAAGGGTATTTGGCAGTATTTTCCACTTTTTTTTCTGATTTTTGAAGCCGCTATCTTGGATTTCAAGATGGCGCTGAATATCGATATTTGGTCTCTAGAGGTCATCCCGATTCCAAAAATATACATATTGATGGGTATTTGGCAGTATTTCCCACTTTTTCTGAAATTGGAAGCCACCATTTTGGATTTCAAGATGGCGCTGCATATCGATATTTGGTCTCTAGAGGTCATCCCGATTCCAAAAATATACATATTGAAGGGTATTTGGTAGTATTTCCCAATTTTTTTCCTGAAATCGGCAGCCGCCATCTTTGATTTCCAGATGGCGCTGGACATCGATTTTCGGTCTCTTGACGTCATCCCGATTCCGAAAATATACATATTGAAGGGTATTTGGCAGTATTTCCCACTTTTTTTTCAAACCGGACGCCGCCATCTTGGATTCCAAACATCGATTTTCGGCAGCTTTCAGTTCTGTCCGTTCCAAAAATACCCATCATTGCAAACACGAAGCTCAGTGCCAAGATTCAAGCTACCTACTTCGAGTCAGAGGTGAAATCACGTCAAAACAACACAATTCCAGTTATTTGGATCGGATCTAATGTGGGAAACTGGAAAACGTCACGCAACAGATGTTTCGTGACCAAATGAGAGAAAGACAAGAATAGAAAATGTTTCGTCGAGAGACAGCCCAGTAGATCAGTCTTTCAAGCAGAATTTTGTTGCATCGTGCTTGTCAGATGAGCGTTGACTTTTTTTGTTGTCGTTGTTACATAGTTTATCGTCATGAGGTTGACAATTCCCAAGCCTGGTCCTGGTGGAAAGTTCTCCGAATATTTAGGAAGTACTCGCATCTTCTGAGAAGGCTTAGAAATTTCTGGGACGTTATTTGAATTATTGTAAAATTCTCTCTCCCAAGTTTTTGGCTAGAGATATTGCAGTTCTCAGAATTGGAAAGTTCTCTGAACTTCTGAGACGTTCTTGAAATTTCTGTGCAATTCACTGATTTGCTAGAAAGCTCTCGGAACATATGAAAACTTCTCGGAATTTCTGGGATAGTCAAGGTTTTTCTGAACAGATTTTTGAAGGAATTTTGATGAAGTTTACATACATTGTGGGTAGTTCTAATATGTCCTTCAAACTGCACGTATCTTGTACGAATCGGTCGTAAATTCTGAGAAGTTGTCGGAAATTCTGGGCAGTCCTGGGGAGTCCTAATAATTTCTCGTAAGTTCTTGGATCTTCTGGGATATTTGCAAATTTTCTAAGAAGTTCTTGGAATTTCTGGCAAGTTTTCGAAAATTCTGGAAATCTCTCGGAGCTGATGAGAAGTTTCTTAAATGTTTAAGATATCTGAAAGTTTTAGGATCTTCTATAAAGTTTGCCGGATTTTTAGATATGTCATGGGTATATTCAAGAAGTTCTCACAATTTTTGAGAATTGCTCGGATTGTGTGGGAAGTTCTCAGAACTTCTGGGACGTTCTTGGAAATTGTGGAAGCTCTTGGAAATTCAGAGAAGATCTTTTCAGAATTTCCATTCTGGGTAATTCCCGAGACTTCTAAGAAGCTCTCGCATCTTCTGGGGTAGTTCTCGGAAACTGTGAGAAGTTCTCGAAACTTCTGTGCAGTTCCAAGAATCAGTAGTTACCGGAACTTCTGAAAATTTCTTCGATATTTATGGAATTTTGGAGAAGTTCTCTGATTATCGGGAATGTTCTAGCATTTTTACAGAAGTTCTCAGAAATCGAGAGAGCTGTCGATAGTTCTGGGAAACTTTCGGAAATCCTATGAATTTCCCAGAATCTTCAGGAAATTTCTAAGATCTTTTAGGTAGTTCGCTTTATTTGTGGAATGTTCTCAGATCTTGAGGAAAGTTCTAGGATTTGTTGAAAAGTTTTAAGAATTTCCGAGAAGCTCTGGAATTTCTAGACTCTTTTGAGAAGTCCGAGTACCACTCCCAAGTAACAATTCGGTGTATTATTAGGGTTCTGTAGACCATGATTTAGACTTGTAGAATGCCTTACAATCTCAATAAAACTTGCAATGTTACTTCGGCTGGTATGGTCTGAGAATTCTTTATTTCGGTCTATGTTTTTTTTTTGACTTGCGAAATTAGATGATTGCAGCCCTGATTTCTGGATTTAGCACATTCTCTTTGTGTCTTGCAAATTTCTTAAACGCTATTCTGGAATTGTTGCGCTATTTTTTCATATTAAAAAAAAACACCACAACTTTTCCAGAATCCATGACCTTTTACCGTACCTCATCATAACGGTGGCCCTTGATACAGTGTAAAGTAAGATATATAAGTTGCTACCATTTCCCCTATTTCTTTTTTTTTATCTCTACTAGGAAGCGCCATCTGTCTCCATCAACACAGACACCCAGAGGAAAGGAATAAAACGACGGAGGAACCAAACCGTCTGCTCTCACTCAGCAGCTCCTAAGACTTGTTTCACCCCAGCCAGTAGCGTGCGCCTGATGCAAAGAGCAAGAATTGTCTCAATTTCAGTTCGCCCTGCTTTCCAAGTGGCACTTACAAACAACAAGAAGTGGCCCCAGGCAGGGAGGGCAGTCAAACAAACGGCTATAATTTATGACCCTTAAATAGTTGGGTAATTAAATTAAGACTTTGTGGCAACGACGACGTCAGGGCAATGGAGCCGGAGAAGATGATGAAAAATTGACGGATTTCAACGTGGCAAAGGGGGAATATTTCAATCACAATAGAAGAGCACAGCATTTTCAAGTGTATTTAGAAGCTTTTGAGGTTAGGTAAACCGAAATGACACTACATTTATTTGGCCACAAGTTATCACATTTGCATTGTTGGTAGCGCGGTTCGGGCCTCGTTATCGTTGGGGTCGTCTTGGAGAATCGGAACACTAATGACGCCGACGACGACGACGACGATGATGGGGATTGTTATTTTTATTCCACTCCACTTCGGAAATGGGGAAAAACATGAGAACGACAATTTGGTCGCCGGCGAAGCGTTCCTCTACTTGTTTGCGCAATATATATGCAAAGAACCCAAGTTAAGGCTCGTTAGTGTGGCACAATGATAACGAGATTGACTAT
The DNA here is from genome assembly GCF_037179485.1 of Ochlerotatus camptorhynchus. Taxonomy (NCBI): domain Eukaryota; kingdom Metazoa; phylum Arthropoda; class Insecta; order Diptera; family Culicidae; genus Ochlerotatus; species Ochlerotatus camptorhynchus. The sequence goes on along the minus strand of NW_027040588.1, from coordinate 761,155 downwards.
TTCTGCTTAAGAACATTCCATTGCACTCGCAACAATTGTCAAGAGGAAAGGTATTGTAAACAATCCAGTACGAAAAAAAGAACCCAAGATTAAGTTTATTTCACTATGACATGCTCAACTAATATTGTCATTTAAGGGAAAACATTACAACGCAACTGACTACCGCACCATGCTACATATAATCTGACGCCAAATGCAAATTTTGCTCAGGATTGGCAATATTCAATAACACTTTTCACTTAATTGTCACAGTTGCCAGTTTCATAACAATCAATTTCAATGGCGGTAGTTCAAACTTGAAACTCCGATTACCTGGAAAAAAATTCACTTATTAAATCAATTAACTTTCTCGCATCAACCCCCCTGAAAAACGGTTCAAAACTTCATCCATTCACCCCGGAACGACCGCCGCTAGAGGAAAAGTTGCAAACTTTGCCCGCTCCCAAACAGCCTAGAACTAGCGAGAGTCCACCACGCGCTTGTTGACCACGGAACGACTCCCCGGAGCAGCATCATTCTGCGCTAGGATGAGACTTCGCTAATGGCAGCAGCAATCATGAATGGAACCATTTTCACGCCGCCTGTGTGCGGCCCGACCTTATCATCTGGACGAGCATTCCGGAAGTTCCTTCCCCTTTGCCACCAGCCGACCTGCTGCTGCTTGCGTTGCGATGATGCAAGACAAAGTTTTCCATTCTCCCACCGGGATTAATAACGAACGACCCCGGAACGGCTATCACGATCATCATTACCGTTGGTTTACTAGGGGACTGAGCCGAATTTTGGCGGAAATGTTTGTTTTTTGGTTAAATCTGTACCCTCACATCCGTCGCTAGCGGTCGGCTCGTCTCGGCGGGTGCGGTCGATGTAATCCACTTCGGGAATTCCACACCGCTGCATACAGTGTGGGACACACGAGGGGTGGAGACTACGGAGCAGGCGGAACCAGCCGGGAAATGAAAACAATAACAGAATTAGGACGACCGACCGAGACTGTGTGCGGGAAAAGTTTTATCGATGCTGTGTAATCTTTCCCGACTACGCTCTCCCGAGACCATCATCGGGAAGAGACTGAATGACGATGGCGACAACATTTGAATGAAATAATGTTGATAAGAAACGAACGCTCTGAGAGCTGAGGCGCAATACAAAGGGGAGTAATACGATCGAATCAAAGAAGGCGACGGAAAGTTCAAATCTTGTTATGCCAATCTCAACTCAAAGCTTGCTGGCTGGAGTTGGTTCGGAATGTTCGGATAGAGACATTTCATTGAGTATAAAAAAGAAGAAACATTGTAGAAAATTATATATATTTTAACTTGTGTGTGGCTTTCGGTGGCATTTTTTGTTACTTCAATAGATGTCGTCATCAACACAGTTTTGGCAGTTCAGAAAGCTTGTTTACTTTGCCTTAACCTTTTTTTTCGGTGACATTGCTATGATTGTTTGCGTTCTAAAATGATCAAGATGAAGTGCTACAGCCTGAGAACCATAGGCGTAAACCTCTATTTTTAAATTTGCGGGTGAGGAAAGGTGTGTGCACTATTTCAGATTTATAAAACTGAGTCTTCACAGGAACCTTCTAAGGCTCTGAACCATTTGGTGGATTATTTTAACTTTTGGTTAAAATTTGACAGATGAAAAGTTATCGATTAACCCTGCTATCCGAGCGTGGTTACTTCTGACATAAAAGAAGTTAAATTTTGACGACCGTGGCTCGAAAACCGGTCGATCGACAGCACGGGGATTTTCGAACATAAGGAATAACTTTCGAAATGTCACTTTTAACCACGAGTTAAATTTAACTCGGCAAATGGTTCACAGCCTAAGAAGTCAATGGCAATTCGTAGAAGGTAAGACTCAAGAGAACGTTATTTGATTTTAAGCAAACTCCCTAGAAGGTTGGGGAACTACGTAAAACTTTAGGAATTGGAAGATTGCCGTAAAAGCTCGACGCAGATGTCGCCACTGCATGATGATGATAATGTTGACAGACTGCATATAAAATTCGTGAAAAATAGCATTAAATCATAATTTTCATCAAGCCTGCGTAAAATCCTTCCAATATAACATTCGAATTGAAGAAGAAAACGTTTTTACGATCAGACTGATGTGCATCTTTGACTTTTCCAGATAAATTTTCATAAGATATATTCATTTCATTTCACGGCTCCATCAATGCTTCATCGTAAGCATGATGTAAACAGAAGTAAACTGCTCAATTACTCAAAATAAAGACTTTGAAGACCATCTAGCACCATTTTATAATATGTTGCGTGTTGATTAAATCAAGTTCCGGTGCGTTTTCCGTCGAAAATTGTGAGTATCAACATGTTTGCTTAAAAACGCCCAAAATGAACATTTATTGAATATTGGCGTCCTATACAACCAATTCTCTATTATCACCAGCATGATACAACCTTTCCTAATTTCATCTTAGTGGAAATCGCACATATTCACCTTTTTCCGAAAAATGCAGCTGCGCAGGAGGCAACCTCTCCCTGTGGGTGCAAACTTGTCATGGATAATTTGTCATGAAATCCCCGATCCATACCGAAATAATAACAAATAGTTTTCAAACACGTTTTCTTACACGATTCAAGCAAAAGTTTCCACGGGAAATTATTAGTTTTTCTTTATGGACCGATTTGCCCCAAAAAGCATCTGTTTTACTTGGAAAATTTGGAAACTATCCTCCTTCTAGTAGTTCTCACTTTGAAATGTAGGTGGCGAAAGCTTGGAAAAGTTTCACTGCAAGAAGCCAATAGAATATCATGTAACGTCGTACATCTTCAGAAACTTTATAAAGTTGTAAAAAACTTCTTAGAACTTCAGGGACTGCGTCAAGAGGTAAGTCACTCAGCACATTGTGCCAAAATTAGATTCGGATCAGCTTGGGCACAATCTCGTAGCCATTGGATTGATGTAAATAAAATGTAAGCACTGCTGGACAACTGTCTTTGTAGTTATTCGCAACATTACGTGCTGTTTGACTGTATATTCAGGAATATCCTCTAATTGAATATACCAGAGGAACTGAGACCAGCAGTTCGCTTCTCGGTACACTTATAGATTTAAATCCGAAATGCAGGTTCTAGAGTGGGCTCAAAAGAAACACCCAACTAACATTTTCAGCTTTATAAGCCAACTTTTCCAGCGTTGTGCAGTAAAGTAGCTGAAACAAAGCTGCAGCACAGAGAACAGACGTTAAACTTCCACCAGAAACTTGTGTAAAGATAAGTGGGAACGTCGCCGTTACGTGGCGTTAGCATCTTCTGATGTCCTCTATAAATTTTCCACTTTCGACCAATTTGGCGCTAGTATCGATAAATTTTCTGTTGGAAATTGCCACTTGGCGCCACCAACAATAAGTAGCTAGTGTAAATTGTGCAACGCCAGCGCCATCAGGTTGTCAAAGAGGGTTTTTAAGTGGGGAAGTTGGCGATGGTGGCGCTAAAGTCAAATAGGAATCTTTACACAAGTTTTTACAGAAATTTAATTCGAGCCTGAACGTCTGTTCTCTGTGCTTCTATGCAATTATTAATCAACTTTCAACTTTAAGCTGCAAAACAAAGCTAATAAAGCGAATATATTACTTATTTCATGGCTTCTACACAACCAACCACTCTTGCTTAGAGGTAACTCTAAGACTAGAAGGTCCCGAAGAAACGGGCTCAACTTTTTGGCTCAGCTCTGGTACTATCTTCGGTCCCAAGCTAATCGATTCACCCCTCGAAACTTAATCCACTTACCCCTCATTTTACCTGTAAAACTTTCATAGCGAATCAAAACAAACATATTGTAGTACTAGAAGTTTGACTAGAATGGGGTACGTTAATCGATTTGCTTGGGACCAATATTTAGGCTAGTCAAGTAGTGAGCCAATTTAAAATCTATAGTTTCGTATTGATTGTTGGTGTTGCTATCACTGAATCATTTGAAGATACGCCGCCAGTGGACTAAAAAAAAAATCAGATCTACAGAAAACTGTAAAAGAGCTTAGTTTTTTATTCGAATATAATGCTTCCGCAGAAAGTCGATTTATTTCCGTTGTTTGTTATTTTGAACTGATTTTACAGTTCATTTGGATACACGGTCAATAAGATCGACGTGGAGCTAGTGTTTCTAACGTATTTCTATTTGAATTCTTACACATAATTTTTCGAAACATTTGTTTAAGCTTGGACGTCTGTTCTCTGTGCCTCGGGCTGTGCCTCTACTCACCGATATTGTTGTAGAAGGGCATGCAAATTTGTTTACGTCAGTTCAAAGTGTTGGCGTAGCGAAGTTGGTAGTATCAAGGTTCGTCAATGCGGTCGTTTCGAGTTCGATTCCAGGTTCCGGTACAGTGTAAATCATTTGTTGGTGTGAATATAACTAATTTTGATTAATTTGATTCGCAGTAAAATAAACTTGATAAATTCCTTCAACAATAAAAAAAAAGCGTAAACCAAGGGGCATTCAACTCTGCACAATGTGCCGAAACACCTCGTAGCACACTGACCGGCACGTTAGGGCACTCGATGATAAGTATGAGATTGAATGTAATATAAAATGGCATCACTGCGTTGAGTTGACATTTTGACAAGCGTAGCTAACGTAGTAAACGTTTGCTTACTTCAAAGTAAAGGGGAAGTTTTTTTTCCAGCGAGAGTATCATCAATCATAATAAAACCAGGTACAGAACGATCCCGCCATTCTGCAGATGCAACTGTAACCGCAGCAGTTTCTCCCGCAGAACCACCCTATTCTATGGACTGAACGATCTCGGAGATTCAATTGACTGTGGAGGCTGGTGGCATCAGTAGATCTTGTATTAGCAACATTAAGAAGGATGCTGCTAACAGAATTGTGAAGGTAACCACACCGGAGGTAACGGAGCCCTCGACGGAGGCAATCTGAATCGCGGTATTTATAAACGCGATCGGAACCGCCAGTAGGGGATAAGTATGCAATTCCGGCAAAACCAAGTAAGGATGAAAGTTATGAAGGAACAACAAGCAAGAGAAGGTAGTAATCAAACGTTGGCAACCGGTATCTAGATCCTGCATGCTGCTGGAAATTCTTTGATGGGCGATAAACGGATTAAAAGTAAAAAGTTGAGAGCCATGAGAAAGAAGAAGAGCAGCACTATTTATTTTTGTGTTGTTAATGAACAATCTCAGTGATGTCCTGGATCTCCTGCTTATTTATTAGGGTGTTCAAAAGTTCAAAACCATGGACGTAGTTGATTGACTCTCCCACCAAAACATGTTTAGCAAACTTAGATGAATTCAGTACCTAAAATTGATGGCTAAATCTAGGAAGCAACTGAAGGTCTATTGCTGCTTCTCTTCTACTATCGCCAGTGGAAATTTTAGGTCGAATCCTTCTTAATTTCTAGGTTATAGCATTGTCCGAGTACCATGATGATAATGTAGAGGTACATTTTCCACTTGCCTGGTGGGTCATACCATAGAGGTAACTCTAAGACTAGTAGGTACCGAAGAAACGTGCTCAACTTTTTTGCTCAGCTCTGGTACTATCTTCGGTCCCAAGCTAATCGATTCACCCCTCGAAACATAGAAAAATCCACTAACCCCTCATTTTATCTGTCAAACTTTCATAGCGAATCAAAACAAACATAGTGTAGTACTAGAATTTTGACTAGAATGGGGTACGTTAGTCGATTTGCTTGGGACCAATAGGCTAGTCAAGTAGTGAGCCAATTTAAAATCGTTAGTTTCGTATTGATTGTTGGTCATTCGTACAGGTTTCGGCGAACGTCTACCAGAATGAGACACGGTAAAGAAATGTTTTGTCCTGGATGGACAGCTTCTGCCATCACTCACCCTTCTCCTTCTCGTGGAGGACTTGAACTTAATGGTTGGCAACGGTCAGCGTATACTGGCTAACAGTTCCAGCAGCGGCCGACGATCTCGCGCTTACCAATATTATCACTCGTTTGACATCGTTAAAGCATGGACAGGCACAGTGATTACCCTCGTTAAAACTATGCATTATACACAGATATAGTTCGTTTAACCAACAATCAATACGAAACTAACGATTTTAAATTGGCTCACCTCTTTAGTAGCCTATTGGTCCCAAGCAAACGATTAACGTACCCTATTCTAGTTGAAATTCTATTACTACACTATGTTTGTTTTGATTCGCTATGAAATTTTGACAGATAACATCAGGGGTGTGTGGATTCATGCAGAACATGCAGGGGTGAGTGAAATAGCTTGGGACTGCTTGGGACCGTTGTTCTGGTACTGAGTGAGCCAAAAATAATAATGATTTTCTTCGGGACCCAGTGGTCTTAGAGTTACCTCTATGGTTTAACCATCCATGAGAACTTGGCAATGTTAACAAATAATCTCAAAAGTCATAGGTGCAGGGTTGCCAAGCTCATGGAATACTTAGATCGATAGATTGATTGCTACACTTCGGCACACTCGGCCCAACGCTTGCCTCAGTTTTCGGCACAGATAAAGTTCTCGGTATAGATTGAGGTGTGCAGAGTTGAACACCCCTTGGCGTAATCAATATTTAACCTGGCATCAACAGAAAACTGTGTAGTGATTATTGGATAATCAGGTAAAGGTTGAGTAAGCGCCTTTCAAGTTCACACACAACTAAACAGCAGGATAACAGCTGTATAGAAGCGTAAATATATATGCAAAAAGAGCTTCTTCCAACCGTAACAACAGCCATAAGTAGCTGACTAAGCTCGCCAGATTTGCTTGTATAGAGGTTGAGTAAAGGTTTCCTCATATCGTATAACATTTGAATACAGCTTGAGCATAGAGAACTAGTAAGACTAGTAGCATAGAGGTAACTTTAAGACCAGAAGGTCCCGAAGAAACGAGCTCAACTTTTTGGCTCAGCTCTGGTACTCTCTTCGGTCCCAAGCTAATTGATTCACCCCTCGAAAGATAGGAAAATCCACGAACCCCTCATTTCATCTGTCAAACTTTCATAGCCAATCAAAACAAACATTGTGTAGTAGTAGAATTTCGACTAGAATGGGGTACGCTAATCGATTTGCTTGGGACCAATAGGCTAGTCAAGTAGTGAGCCAATTTAAAATCGATAGTTTCGTATTGATTGTTGGCTTGAGGTTGTATAAATGAAATGAGTAAAACGTTTACATTGTGAAAATTGTTAGTTGGGGAGGCAGTTAATCAGACCCCATTAGTACCCCAACTGACACAAAACAAACTACAGATGCCATATTCAGGCTAGGTTTTTAGTCTGCCTTTGAAGGCATTATAAAACCCTAAAACACAGAACTTTAATTATCCTACAGACAAAAAAATAAAATTGTTCCTTCAAAAATAATGCATTTTCAAATTGAAAGTCTCCCATCTTTGGTTGTTTCAACTACGACAATATTTAACATGAAAGCAATATTGTTATTTTAAAAGTTTGCCTTTCAATTTATACTTGTCATTTTCAAAATGAAAATGGTTGCACTGTCAAAAATACCACTGACTAAATAATGGGTTAACGGCGCCGGTGGTGTAGTGGTAAGCGTGATTACCTCTCACCCCAGCAGGCCTGGGTTCAATCCCAGTCGGCGCCGCCGGGATGTTCTGAGGCATAACATCTCTGATCACGCCGTCCTTCGTTTGGGAAGTAAAGCCGTTGGTCCTCGGTTCATGAGTTGATGGGTCGATAGGTTGGGTCCAGGTGTGGGAGCTGCTTTCCTGGCACGTCGGTAGCATTGGTGCTCAGCACGGAAAACAAGATCGACGGAAAAAACAAACCAAAGGAAAAAAAAATAAATAATGGGTTGTTTCGTTTTTTCGTGCACTACAGCCATCACAAGCAGCGTTGCCAGGTAATTTTCAAAAAATCTGGGCCAGTCAAAATATAATATCTGGAAAAATCTGGAATGCTCCAAATAATCCTGTTTTTAACATAATGCTATTGAAATCAAAGTGATGTGCCAATCTCCCGTAAAAATCGGTCAGCATGATCATCTGGAATTTATTCAAAGTCTACCAGAATGTGTATGAAATCCATGTTTAATTAAATATATAAAGCCAACTTGTTAGCATTGCTAAAATCATCCAAAAATTAAGAAAAGTATTGACACAGTGTTCCCTAAAAGTTTAAATATCCATTACGCAGCATTTCAAAATTGATTTAAATTTTTGTTTTAATACTGCAGAAAATATTTTTAGGATTGTGAAGCAGCAAAGAGTCAAGCAACTTTGATGGGATGATTTTTTTAAACTAATAGTCGATTTAGTCCTTAAAAATTTTATTAGTTTTAAATAATTGTAATATTACTCTGCGATTGATCAGACTAACAATTTCATTCTTCACATCATACAACTCATAACACTCAGTAGACCAGTAGGCAATTCTATTTTAAACTAAAAATTTTCCTGGCTGAAGTGAGAATTGAAGCCCAACAGCCGTGGTACTCACACACAGTTTACCTAAACTATGGGTAACTCCACATGACCATTACAAATAATTTTATGCCAAAGAATAATATTATTATATAACTAAAATGAAAGTCTGAAAGCGTTTGATTCTAAATTCTAGAATTTATATTTTTCCTGGGTCCCAGATCATAAAATTTTTTGTTAGTCTGAAATTATCTTAATTTACAGAGTTCAATTTTAATCATTCTTGAATTTCATCATACTTCTTTTCTGGATTCCCCTAAGCTAATCTTGTTAATATCCAAACTTATAACATTCTAAGAGTGCTTAGCATTACCTCTTGTAATTTCTTATAAATCGCTCTCTGATTCTACAATTCTCTCAAACTGGTAATAATTTCCAAGAATTGGCATAATTTAGTCTCATTTTTTCTCTATTAAATTCCCTTGGAATATTCTTCATAATTTCCTTGGTACGCTCTTCAGAATGACCGTCAAATTCTTCTCAGACTAATCCTCTTCAGTATTTCATAAGTACTCAAGTACTTTGCCAGAATAGCCTTGAAAGTCTCCAAGAAATTGCCAATTGATTAAAATTAATCCCATAGAAACATTGGACATAATTCAATTGAAATTATTCTCACGATTCGTATCAGCATTCTCCTTAAGTTTCATCTAAAAAAATTTCTATGATTTCTCTTCCGAATTCTAACTAGGGTTAACTACCCCATTTCCGGCCTATTAAGCACAACCCGCACTTAGTTTTTCTTAATCTAGCGCAGTTTAGCACCAAACGGAATTTTATTATTGCTGATGGCTTCCAAATTTATTTACCTTTCCGTACGTACCGAAAGATTTGATAAAGAGAAATCAATCGTTGAGATATTGTCAAAAGTCTAACACTGCTTCTTGACGTTAAACTCGGCCTACGGATTCTAAACTCGGCCTAACGCATTGAAACGCCATTAAAACGTCAATGAATTCACTTCGGTCTATCGGATGAAGATAAAACATGATTTGCTCGGAGCGCTTCTTTTGTTTTTGGGAATAATGGGTGCAAACCTTCATATCACGCGTTCTCATTGACTTCGTTCGGTAGCTTATTAACTAAAGTATCATACAAAACGCATAATTGACTTGTTAGCTCTAAAATCATGGATTTATTTGAAGTTTTCTGCTCGATAGGCTCAAAATGGGCGATTAGGCCTAAGTAGTTCTCTGCCTTATTTCCTTTCTTCACAAAATATCCATGCAATTGTCATCAGAGTTTACAAAAGACAATTTATACCGTCTTCACTTCAATCAAAGGTTGCACAGACTGCATACTTACACTTCACTGTAAACTATTTTCAGAATTACCTTAAAATTCTGAAATCTAAGGCACTTCAGAATTCTAAAGTATTGCAGACTGCTAAGGTAGCTCAATATTCACAGGTACTTTAAAACTATTTTTAAAAAACTAATTAATTATTCTCAAAAATATCACGAACATACTTCAAAGTCCTGGTGGTTGTCTAGATTCAAAAGCCTTGCAAATTTTCCAAAGCTCAATTGTTTTCAATCCTGAACAGTTTTAGATTTCTCTAAATTCCAAGATTAGGAAAATTCCACCATATTGAAATATTAACTTTTATAAATCAAGGATTCAAAAAAAATATATATCAAAAATCTAAACAAAAACTCAAAAGAAAAAGAATCCTGGCTTGATAATTATAAAAATTTGAAGATTTTCTACAGCCAACAATGTTTAGCAAATGTCTCAAATTTCATGATCCTGCAACCCATTGCAAATATGTTATAACAATTCCATGTATGATGTTGCAAAAATGTCCATCGTTGATGGCCTTTAGTATTTAAAGTAGTAAGTTTGGCTTTTTATTTTTTGATTAGAGGGTCCATTAATTGCAGTGATATGTATAAAGCAACACATTTTAAAAATCTGGAAATAACGTGATCTGTCTGTGTATCTGGCAAGACGACTGAAAATCTGTAAAATCCAGATAAATCTGGAATACTGGCAACGCTGATACAGTAATGCCAACCATCAAATTTACGAAGCACATACTTCGCAATGATCGTTGCCAGCAATGCATTTTGTTAAAAGGAGCTTAAAAACTATGTATTCACAATGTCAGTGCATTATTTGTATTCAAAAAATTCCTAAACACAATGTTGAGCTGACTTGGTCTAAAAACCGATTTTTCGTAATTTGTCGAGGAGTTTTAACTCTACACATTGAGAGTAAACAAAAGCCAGCCTACTTCATGGAACAGCTCAATTAGACTGCTAGTGCTTACGATTTTCAGAGGCAGCATAAATTCGCCAACATGGAAAGGAATAGAAGCTTTATTATGGCAAGCGAGCTTCTGGAGAGCAGGTTCTCAATAATTCTCTCACTTCCTTCGTTAAACATTGAACGGCTAGGGAGAACTGTAGGAGAGCAAGTTTCTCCAACAGGGTGGGAAGAAGTTTTCGGTTGGGTTTTGTTTCGACTCAGCACACGATGAAGATTTGAAAATTTAAAAATTGGGTAAAAAGATATTACATAACAAATTCCTCATGGCAATTATTAAGATTAGATTTCATTATATAGGTTGCTATATAATGAAAAGAACTGCTGTCTCTTTCCGTGAGTTGTACGCCAATATTTCAGCTAATGATCCATTGATCCCGCAAGCGATTCGTGTTTGAGCATATTCCCTGCAGTCGACTAATATATGCTGAATTGATAGTTGCACTCCGCAACATCTGCATATTGGTTGTGAGGGTTGTTGTTCAGCAAATGCGAGTGGGTGAGTCGAGTGTGTCCTATTCGAATCCGTGTTAAGATGCATTGTTCGGAAGCACATTTGCGATCCGGAAACTTCCCTGATGTGTGTTCGATTTGCCTCAGTTGAGCCTGGCTATGGTGCCATTCGGATTCCCAGGCAGCCCAAATGTTCCTTTTGATAGCATTTATGACGTCTTGAGATGGTATGATGGTATGGCTTCATTTCGTCCTTGTTTAGCAAGGTTGTCTGCTTTTTCGTTTCCGTTAATGCCGGAGTGCCCTGAAATCCAATTGAATGTGACGTTTCGGCCTTCTACGGATTTTTCGACAGATTGGATCCATGGATGTTTAGATCGACCACTCCGTAGAGCATCGAGACAACTAGCAGAATCCGTCAGTACGATTGTGTTTTGCTGTTTATGTAACTTTGATGCAGCAGCGTTAAGGGCAAATGCTTCTGCAGAGAAGACGCTGCAAATACCTGGTAAACAGTGACTGAATTGATCGCTACTTATAACCACTCCAGCACCAGTGGAGTTTCCATCTTTAGAACTCTAAGAACTTTGGTAAAGGGTGATACGGTCAAAATTTGGTCAATATCAACTTGACGTATTTCTTTCAATTTTGCATTTAAAAAACCTGAACACCCCTCATTTTGAAGGTGTGTGTGTGTAGAATGTTGCTCCTATTTTGATTATGGAATTCACTCTTCAGTTGTCAAAATGCCGTCCAAGCAAGAAGAGCAGCGTATCAAAATTTTGCTCGCGCATCGCGAAAATCCGAGCTACTCGCACGCAAAGTTGGCAAAATCGCTAAAAGTTGCCAAATCAACCGTTACAAATGTAATTAAAGTGTTTGGGGAACGTTTGTCGACAGCCAGGAAGTCTGGATCGGGGGGAAATCGAAAACCGGAAGCCGCTGAGACGACAAAGAGAGTTGCCGGTAGTTTCAAGCGAAACCCTAACCTCTCTCTCCGAGATGCCGCAAATAAGCTGGGTGTATCGTCTACAACCGTGCATCGAGCCAAAAAACGAGCCGGACTATCGACTTACAAGAAGGTAGTGATTTCAAATCGCGATGATAAACAAAATACGACGGCCAAAGCGCGATCCCGGAGGCTGTACACGACGATGCTGACGAAGTTTGACTGCGTGGTAATGGACGACGAAACCTACGTCAAAGCCGACTACAAGCAGCTTCCGGGACAGGAGGTTTATACGGCAAAAGGAAGGGGAAAGGTAGCAGATGTTTTCAAGCACATGAAACTGTCAAAGTTCGCAAAGAAATATCTGGTTTGGCAAGCCATCTGTACCTGTGGCTTGAAAAGCAGCATTTTCATAGCTTCCGGGACTGTCAACCAAGAAATTTACGTGAAAGAGTGTTTGAATAAACGTCTGCTGTCTTTCCTGAAGAAACACGGTTGTTCCGTACTGTTTTGGCCGGATTTGGCATCTTGCCATTACGGTAAAAAGGCCATGGAGTGGTACGCCGCCAACAACGTGCAGGTGGTTCCCAAGGAAAAGAACCCTCCCAACACGCCAGAGCTCCGCCCAATTGAGAAATACTGGGCTATTGTCAAGCGGAACCTAAAGAAGACCAAAAAAACTGCTAAGGGCGAGCAGCAGTTCAAGGCAAACTGGCTTTCTGCGGCGAAGAAGGAGGACAAGGTGGCTGTACAAAATCTGATGGCAGGGGTCAAGCGTAAGGCCCGGCAATTCGGATTTGGAAAAGCGGAAGCCTAACTGAATATTTTTCCTGAATTTTATACTAATTGAACTTGAAAAAGAAATTTAATTTGATTTTTTAAATAAACGATTTCACCGATTTACTCGCGTTTTCCCTTGACCAAATTTTGACCGTATCACCCTTTATTACGATTTCCTTGTTTGTTCCCGCTATGAAAATCATTTGTGGAATAGTTCAATCATTTGGGATATCATTCAATTGTGGTATTTTTTGTATTAGGGTATGCACCATTAGGGGTCTATTATCACCGGCTCTTCATGTCACACAGAGGCAGCGTTAACAGATATAGATTAATTAATTAATTTAGCTTTATTTAGGAGGCTTTCAGCCTTAGGCTGGTTCGCCTCCACAACAGATATAGAGCATTTCCAAGCTTGATACCAATGTATAGATAAATATCATCACAATTACGATTACTGTGGATCCCCGTTAATCTGAACGACGCCTCGTGCAATTTTACGGGTTTCATTTCTATTTTAAACTTCTAGTAACCTTATGACCAGCAGAACATCGAGTTTCTGGTACCCTTATTTGCTGTTTTGGTTTTATTCTGTGTTCAATTCCGCTTCAGGGAATCAAAATGAACGATTCAGATAAAGATAATGGCATTTTCATTTTGGTTACACTCATGATTAGTACAAATCTATAAATCACTATGGACAGTTCTGGAAACGATAATGCGATTATCATTTGTGTAACAGATCATGATCATATGAAATAGCGATAATCTCAGATCATCATCATCAGCTGTCGTCACTGAAAATTCCCCATTTAAGACGAGGCTAATCAAATACCCTATAATATGAGAATTTTCGGAATGAGGATGACGTATAGAGATCGAAAATCGATGTTTGCCGCCATTATGAAATCCAAGATGGTGGCCATCGATTTAAGAAAAACTGTCGAAAATTGATGTCCGCCACCATTTGGAAATCCAAGATTACCCTGCAATGTGGGTGGCATGCAGATGTAGAAAATTTATATCTGCCGCGATTTGGGAGTCCAAGATGGCGGATATTGGTTTTAGAAACAACTTTTCCCTACAATGTGGGCATTTTAGAAACCGGGATGACGTATAAATGTCAAAAATTGATGTCGGCCTAGTTTATTTTTCAGTTCTATCTAAAACCAAATGCCGCCAAATTGGATTCCAAAATGGCGGTTGACATCGATTTTCGACCTCTACACATTATTCCTGTTCCAGAAATACCCATATTATAGGGTATTTGACAGTTTTTTTTTTTCCGAACCCAATGGCCGAGAAGACGGATTTCAAAATGGCGACCTACATGGATTTTCCAAATATATGTGTCATCCCGATTCCAAAAATATCCGCATTGTAGGGTATTTGACCTCTAAAACAACTTTCCCGAAGACAGCAAGTTCCTTGATTTTGAGATACATTACAAAGTGATTGTTATCATATCAGTAGATTATCGTTTTTGTTGCTGATCATGATGTGTAACACAAATGATAATCCATGATCTTGATCATGATTCCGTTAACTAGTATTTTTATCGGCGGTAAGCATTGGAAGATAGTATTTTCTTGATTCCCTGCTCTGCTTTACTCCGTTCCTTTTTTCAAAATGACGTTTGAGCAATTTTTAGCGCGGTTCAAACTAAAAAGTGTTCAGATTACGAAAGGCGAGAAAAAGGGACTGATTACCAGCGGTCCACGGTATTAAGATCTACACCTAATTGAAAAAAATTAAAACTTATCAAAATGATTATATCAAACAATGGTGCGAAAAATTCAAAAACTTAAACGCCATGCATGAGCATAGGGGACATAGGGGCAGCATTTTTTTTTTTTATTTGAAAGTTTAATATTCTTGACAAATGTTCAAGTTTTCTAAGTTTTGAAATTAGTAATTTGCCAAGGGGTTGTCACTCTTCACACTTATTTTGCGCCAAAAATGTTCTCAGTGTGCCTCAAGTGTGCCGCGCTTTGCCGAGAGTGCCATGCCATCGGACTGATTTTTTTTTGTGTGCCCGGTATTGCCAATTCAGAGAAAAGTTAGCACTTGGCGTGCTTCAGATTATCAGCATTAATCGATTGCTGTGGCTGACAGTTACGTCGAACTAATTTCACTGAAACGGCTAATAGATTTTTTTTGCAACCCGGTATTTTGACAATTCAAATGTTTTTTTTTGTACACAGCAACAACAAATGTAATATCGATCAATGTAATTCAAGCTGATGTATGAAACAATGATGTAATATCAAAAAGCAGATACAATATTACATCAATGGATGTAATTTTGTTCGCAAAATCGATGTACATCGTACAACGTTATATTACACAACCGATGGATTGACCTGGTTGCAGCAGTGTGGATGTAATATTCAACAACTTTTTTTCTGTGTATACCAAACCGTACGAGTTGTTCCGTCTCCCGTATGTCGCAGTGCGATGAAGATTTGATTCACGGAGAGTACAGCAAACATTACAGGCTGGTGAGAAACATTGAGAATGCACTCATTGAGCATTCTGCACCGGGACATCAGAGATGAGGACGTACACCATTTCCACATCAAGTTGATTGACTTCGGATCGGCGACGTTCGTACAGGAAGGGCAACTTTATTCTACCTTCTACGGCACGACCGAGTACTGCAGCCCGGAAATGTTGGTAGGTAGCCTCTACTCCTGCCCTGAACTGGAAATGTGGGCTCTCTGTGTGGCACTGTACGTGTTGCAAGGGGTGGTCACTCTACACAGTGTGCCAAAATCAAACTTGGGCACACCCGGGGTCAGGCATTGGCGTTGTTTGGCACCCATGGTTACAATTTTTATGATCTTATAAGTTACTGGCAACACTGAAATTTTTCTCCGCCTGCGCAGTGTGCATGTGTCAAAATGTTATTGATGTTGCCACTCCTAGTCAAATTATTTCCAAAACAACCGTGAATCTCCACCAAGTCTTGGATTCTCAAAATCGTTACATCGCATCCACATTTCCTCCCAGACGAAGAACAGCTAAAAGCGGTATCTTGACTTGACCGAGGTTTCCGGGCATTAGCTACACGAACTAGCGATGCAGCTCCCACGGCTGCGGCTGCTTCCAATGCTGCTGCTGGTCCGTATTTTTGCTTGAGTTTTAATCGGAAAGTCAACAACCAAACAAAAACTATACCATCCGACCATTCGAACTGCTCGAATACATCCATGGCGGTGGCTGCTACACCAATCATTCCATCGTCCAACATAGAATGGTGGAGGACTGTCTTGGCAAAATCACAAATAGTTTAATAAATTATTTTTACTCCTGCCTTTTTGCACTTTCAACTAACAGCTTCATAATGAACGGAAGTTTTGTGCATTTGTGACCGATCGCGCTGTGGTTGCACTTCATGATGGCGTTCACTGCCACGGCTACGCTCGGGAACTCGACCAATCCGGAGGAGGAACTTTCCGATTTCAGCGGGAACATTCGCACTTACGACGGGTTGCAGTCCTTGGTGGTGAATGCAGTCAGCAGCAGATCCTCGGACGGCATACGGGTGGTGTATTGAAGAAGTGGAGAGTGCAATTTTTGCTGGCCTGGGAATCGATTGTTTTGGAAGCGCTGTAGACCTTGAAGCTGATCGAATTGTCCGGCAGGGTGTACGGGTTGGTGGACTTTGACAAGTAGTTCGGCTTGGGAAATTGGCTCGTCCTTTTCGGGTCAGCGGTGCGTCCTTCATCAGTCCGACGTGTGTTCCGGCCGGTGTTGGTTTCCAGTTTTCCGACGGATGATGCTGATGCGGGCGGTGAAAAATTCGGTGCAAATCCGTTTCCTCCGCCGGCTTTCTGAAGGGCTGGTTGACTAATGATTGACGTTCGTTGTGCGGGGTCGGCCTTCCGCCGAAGATGGAAGGATCGTGTAGCAACGGAGCTCGTCCGTTGCAGGCATCCTTGGAGACAGATGCATCCAGTGTGTAATCCCAACTGGAGTCCGTGTCGTTTTTGAAAACATTGAAAAACAAGACAAGAGCTGAAAACAACAAAAACAAGAGCTGTTAAAATACCGGGTTGCCAAACAAGGCATTATTCACAAGCAATCAAAAGTCAGTTCAATGACTTCTTGGCACTGCCGATCCAGCTGCGGCACACTGAGGTACACTGAGAAAAAGGTTGGCGCAAAACAAGTGTGTAGAGTGACCACCCCACCACATTTTTCTCAGTGTGCCGCAGCTGTATCGGCAGTGCCAAGAAGTAATTGGACTGACTTTTGTTTGCTTATGAATATTATTATTATTTAGCTTTATTTAGGAGGCTTTCAGCCTTAGGCTGGTTCGCCTCCAAAGCTGCTTGTGAATAATGCCTTGCTTGGCAACCCGGTATTTTAACAGCTCTTGTTTTTGTTTTGATTTTCAATGTTTTCAAGAACATGCATCTTCGGCGGAAGGCCGACCCCGCACAACGAACGTCAATCATTAGTCAACCAGCCCTTCTGGGAGCCGGCGGAGGAAACGGATTTGCACCGAATTTGTCACCACCCGAGTATCATCCGTCGGAAAACTGGAAACCGACACCGGCCGGAACACACGTCGGACTGATGAAGGACGCACCGCTGCCCCGAAACGAACCAGCCAACTTCATTCAACCGACACAGCAACAGGGCGCAGTGATGATGGTTGCTGTTCAATCTGTTCTGTTCCTGAAGACCAAAGAGGGTACCGCCATGGTCTAGATGAGAGACGCCAACGCAGACGAACGTACACCCTGCCGGACAATCACTTCCCAGGCTAGCATTGGAAGCAGCCGCAGCCGTGGGAGCTGCATTGCCAGTTCGTGTAGCCATGGCCGGAAACCTCGGTCAGGTCAAGATACCGCTGTTAGCTGTTCTTCGTCTGAGAGGAAATGTGGATGCGACTGCCGTCACGGGTGTAACGATTTTGAGAATCCATGGCGAGACTTGATGGAGATTCACGGTTGCTTTGAAAATAATTTCATTATATTGTGGCAACATCAATAACAAACTTTGACACATGCACACTGCGTAAGCGCAAAAAAAGGTCAGTGTTGCCAGTAACTTTGAAGATCATAAAAATTGTAACCATGGGTGCCAAACAGTGTCAATGACGACGCCTGGGTGTGCCTAAGTTTGATTTTGGCACACTGTGTAGAGCGACCAACCCCTTGACGTGTTGTTGTTCTTCGAGAACCCATTCGTGGACGTTGAGGAAATCCGTTGACAAGAATCCCAAAACTCGGATCACCATGAAATCAAACCGAGTTCGGTATTATTTTCTAAGTGTGTGACGAAACGAGTCATGAACGAGTGTGATGAATGCGTTCATACATATCATTCCGCACTCTTCCATCCCATAGCATCATTTTAATCATACGTCCTATCTCCATCACTTCGCGTCCTGTGAAGTTAGTCTTTCGTCTATTCGAAGCTTTCCGAAATCATGTTCAATCACTCTTGCGTATATCTGTCATTTTGTTATTTCATGAATGTCGACTACTAGTGCTGCCAAATGCATTTTTCCGACATCAAACTAACGGTAATTTTATGTTTCATTCATTACTACTTTATCATATATACTACAGTGGCCACAGCGAGTTCCAGCAGCAGCAGAATGCACCACGGTAAGCAGCAAGGACTGCTAAGTCAGATGTACACATCGAAATCTAGCAATAGCACACCCCAATAAGGACTGCAGCTTAGGAAAACCAAAATGATGGAGGATAAAAGCAGCGTTCACAAGAAAATAAAGGAAATGGTGACGGGCATCAAATCCGCCATGATTGCTGCCGAACGTGAACAGTGCACTGAGGACAAGAACTGACTGCCGAAAAGGTACTGATCGAGGTCAAGGAGAAAGCAACAATTGAAGCACAGGATACGCCGAAATCCACGCTCGGAGAAGAGGAACAGAGAAACGCCAGAAGAGTAAGAAGAGTTGAAAAAACTCAAGAATGACAAGGAAGGAAACAAGGAGGAAGGATGGGGTACCGTCGAGAAGCCGAGGGAGAAGTGGAAAAACCGGAAGTAAAAGACGTGTAGAAGAAATAAGAACAGAAGGAGTGTTCGGCACGGATGGCAGAGTAGTTAAAACAAGCTGTCTCGAGCTGTCTGCTGGAGCGAGTGCCTTTTTTCTCGATTCTATCAAAGAACTGTTCAAGACGCTACGACAGTTACTCTACTAATTTAAGAGACTGTTACAATAGCGTGGTTCAGATTTTGATAGAAAGAAAAGCAGTGCCTTTAGCATCAGGTGTTTGGACTTTGATTGTAGACTGAGGACTGAACTTCTTACTAAATTAGAGATTCTGGTCTCATCAGTAATCTTAGTTTAAAACCTGATGAAGGTACTGGCTGGAAGGAATTCGGATCTTAACAGATCGACAGACGATTTAAGACTAACGAAAACATTCGATTTATTAAGTACAAAATTTGCCTTATATAGGGGTTTGAGCCTAGAAAGATTTGTCTCCTGCTAAGATCTTCCTAACGTAATGTTGATTAGAAAGAAAGAGACCGAAAGTATTCCTAATCTAAACTTATCCATCGTTCTTCTTCAAGATCATGTGAGGCATTTCGGGACCAACGCAATCCTTCCAGAATAATCTCGTATGTATGCATACGTCTAGGATGCACTTGACTCCTACGCAGCGCTTATACCTAAGCTAAACTGGTGCAAGCGTATAGTTTCCCTATGCTGAGTTTTAATGCTTTGTTTTATGCTGCGTGCATCCGTTGGGTAAATTCTATGCTGCAAACGAGAGCGTACCGCTTATGCGTTCTCTTATTAGATGGCATTGTCCTGGAACTTTGTGTCATTTTCGATGCTCTCGTATTCATTGAACCTGACTAAGCAGAAGGGATGATAAACAGAACAGCTGTTTATATTTGACTTTGAACTTTTCCTTCTTTGCATCGTCTTGGGTGTTTCGAGAACGTTCTTCAATTATTGCTAATTTATCCGAGAATTTATCGCATTCACAACAAGGAGAAACCCAGGCTGCATCGAGAGTGAAGTAAAGGCGATGCGCTGATCATCGAAGCAAAGAATAAAACGACGTACGCAGTACTCCTTCCGACGGTTCAAGAGGTCCGGAGTTGAAGCAACTAGGAAAGAACGTGGTGAAAACCAGGCACACCCAGAAAGGCGAGATGCTTTTTGAGTTGAAGAAGGTGAGGAAGAAGGATCCTTCGATCAAGAGCTCAGCCTTCAAGGAGCTCGTCGAAAAATCCCTTGGCGAAGAAGCGAGCGTAAGAGCTCTATCCCAGGAGACAGTGGTCGATTGCAGAGATCTGGACGAGATCACTACAGAAGAGGGGCTGAAAAGTCCGTTGAGAGTGCACTGCGATCTGGGAGACATCCCGATGCCAATCCAGATGAGGAAAGCTTACGGCGGCATGCAAACGGCGGTGATACGTCTTTCGACAGATGCAGGGAACAACCTTTTGGAGACGGGCAAAGTCAAGGTTGGGTGGTCAGTGTGCTCGCTGAAAGCCCCGGGTTAACAATCAACTGGAGCAATGCTTCAAGTACATGGGATTCGGTCACCAGGCGAGGAACTGCAATGGCCCTGACAGATCTGATCTGTGAAGGAAATGCCTGGCATTCTTAAAGGCTATGGCAGGCCAACAGTAATGGAGGTAACCCAAATAAACCTCAATCATTGTGACACTGCACAGCAGCTGTTGTGGCAGTCGACAACAGAAACGCAGTGCAACGTTGCAGTCATTGCGGAACCGTATCGAGTCCCTCCCGATAACGGTAACTGGGTGGCGGATTGAGCTGGGATGCCGGCTATACAAGTTATGGGCAGATAGAAGCGGTTGCGAGCTCATACAAAGGTTTCGTGATCGCCAAAATTAACGGAATCTTCATATACAGTTGCTACGCACCCCCTAGGTGGACGATGGAGCAGTTCCACGAGATGCTGGATGGACTTTCCGAAGAGCTGATCGGACGAAGACAGTCCGGGGCAGCAGATGTTCCAACTCAAGAGGACACAGTCTGCTGGAAGTTATGCTGTCCAACGAATTTACCAGCAGCACTTTTCGCATAGATGGCCGGGAATCCATTATCGACGTCACTTTCTGCAGTACGTCGTGGTGGCAAACATGAATTGGAGGGTGTGCGAAGGATATACCCATCAGGCGATTCGCTAGGACGAGAACTTGCGAACGGAAGTGAAAGACGAAGCCTATCGATAAGGATCTTTTCCTAGAAGTACTCCGTGTGGATAGTAGCCTCGTGGATCTGAACGCAGACAAGCTGACCGAAACGTTAGAGAGAGCATGTGACACGACCATGCCGAGGAAACTGGAACCAAATAACAGACGGCGTCCAGCCTACTGCTGGAACGAGGCACTTAACGCCATCCACGCTAGTTGTCTCAGAGCCAGAAGACGTGTTCAGAGAGCAAGAACAGAAGCAGACAGAGAGGAACGAAAAGGAGTGTTTCGAGCGGCCAGGGCGGCACTTAAACGAGAGATACAGCAGAGCAAGTCAAACTGTTTTAAGGAGCTGTGTCGAGACGCTGATGCCAACCCCTGGGGCGACGCATACCGAGTCGTGATGGCAAAGTTCAGAGGTCCAACAAGAGGCCCGCTGAAAAGTGCCCAGAGAAGCTGAAAGTCATCGTGGGAGAGGGAGAGGGAGATTACGTCAAAGTCACGTACGAGGAACTCGTAGCAGTGGCGAAAGAATTGAAGGCGATGGAATCCCCGGATATGTTCAGGATGGTGGTACAGAAATGCCTGGACGAAGGTCATTTACCTGGCAGGTGGAGAATACAGAAGCTAGGGTTGATGCCGAAACCAGTAAAATCGCCGGAGGATCCAGCATCGGATAGGTCTATATGCCTGCTGGATACACTCGGAAAGCTCTTGGAGAAGATCATCCCAAACAGGCTGACGAAATGCACGGAGAGTGCGGACGGAGAGTCGAGAAGACGTCCAAACAGAAGCGGAGAGAAAATCGGGATAACGATCGACGTCAAGAATGCATTCAACAGCGCTAGCTGGGAGGCCATCGCCGAAGCGCTGTATAGAATGAGGGTCCCTGACTACCTCTACAGGATTCGATGGATTTACTACCAGAACCGGGTTCTGGTCTACGAGACAGACATGGAACAGAGATCAATTAAGATCACAGCGGGAGTTCCACAAGGCTCCATCCTTGGTCCAACGCTCTGGAACGGGATGTACAACGCCGTGCTAATGCTGAAGCTGCTTAAAGGAGTTGAGATCGTTGGCTTTGCGGACGACGTCGACTTGACGGTAACAGGCGAGACGCTGGAAGAGGTGGAAGCGTTGGCAACCAAGGCGATCGACATGATTGGTAACTGGATGCAAGGAGCGAAGCTGCTGGTAGACCACCACTAAACGGAAGTGCTATTGGTCAGTAACTGTAAAGCGGTTTAGCGTGCAGAAATCACCGCCGTGTTGAATGAAATACCTGGGAGTGATGATCGATAACTGGCTAAACTTCAACAGCCACGTCGAATTGCCTGTGAGAAAGGACACATAGACTAATACCGATTCTTTCGACCTGGATGAACAGAAAACACGGAGAAGTCAACTTCCACCTAAAGCCACGGCTGCTTAAGGAAATATCTGCATCGTTTCGGATAGGCAGCGTCACGCCTCTGTCCGGAGTGTGGCAACGTGTATGAAACGCCGGAGCACCTTTCCTTCTCTAAGCAGTGGACAGGTTTTGCATTCAGAACTGAAATGGTAACCTTTTGGGTAGATTGTGGGGAACGGCTTTCGGAGGAAGGTCATACAATCAAATTCATCGGTGCACTCGTCTATTGTGGAATCACGGTAACATGTCAAATTTGCAAAGAGCCAGCATAGCTGCAGGAACTTTCTCTATCAATAACCAACAGCAAGAATGCATTCTTCTCAAGCCATGGTTGGGCACACGGCTTCAACGTGTTATTTTCCTTTCATTCACTAGTAAACAGAGTACATCGCTTCATAGGCTTATGCTGCTTCCCCAAACACCTGGTTGTTAAATTTCTCGAAACAAGCAGAGCAACTACTATCAATCGAACACTAAATCTTGTTCGAACACAGAAAGAAAAGCCTTTAGTAGCTCTCTAATAACTTATGGCTTCATAAGAAAAACGAGACTTGGTATCACTAAACACTATTCTATTGACCGGGACAACCATCAATTAACACAGCCCACAATGGGGCTTATCTCCACCGTTAGACCTACGAATAGCGCTAACTTAGGCGAAATCACATTCTTCTGGGACACCACCACCTTGTCGTCATCGGGCATTATCTAATAACGAAATGGAGAATTTTAGACTGGGTTCTTCGAACGATTTCCAATGAGTCCTACCTTGTCTGCTACGTGTTTATAAATAAGACCGTCGGGACCGACGTGAAATACCGAAAAGCCATCATACCACCTGAAATTGAACAAACGGCT
Organism: Ochlerotatus camptorhynchus; assembly: GCF_037179485.1. Classification (NCBI taxonomy): domain Eukaryota; kingdom Metazoa; phylum Arthropoda; class Insecta; order Diptera; family Culicidae; genus Ochlerotatus; species Ochlerotatus camptorhynchus. The sequence continues at coordinate 737,859 of NW_027040588.1, read as the reverse complement.
TTATATAGACTCTACATTTTCAAACAGGTTGACTACTCACGCTTCCGTATCGGCAAAAATCTCCTTCAGCTTCCACAGCTTGTACTTCCAGAACTGGAACATCACCTTCAGCGCACTGATACCCTTTATCCGCCACCGCACCTTGACGGTGTTTTCCTCAGGGTGTTTGGTGATCTTGAGCACCTCCAACGTCACGTAGGCGTACTTTAAATGCCCAACGGTTCGCAACAGTGCGACTTGTTTGACGTAGTGGTACAGTCCCCTGTTGAGGAAGAAAGCAAAACGTTATGAGCACTGTGGAATAAGCTCCAGAAGCGGCGGAGGAGATCCTTACTCAGTTCGCATGCCACGAATGTTGTTTTCAAATATCAGGTTCGGATTGTAGATGGAGTAATCTAACGGTTGGATGAACAGCTTCGGTAGTGTGTTGGACAGCACTTCGAACACCCGATGCAGCTGTTCCTCCGAAGATTGATTACCGCTGCCGGCGGGAGTTGATTCCTAAAATGAGCGATTCATATTAATTTCAAATCCTAATTTGATTTAAAGTGCACCCACATTTCGGTCACTCGATGTAGCTTGGAAGCGATCCGCCGGTGGTGGCGATTCCAAGCTCGAATATTGCATGCCGGTGCCTTTTTCCAGCGCACCGAACCGATTGATTTGGCCTCCATGCAGTGATCTGATTCGTAGCTACGATAAAAAAAAATATATCGATTAATTTAAAAATAAAATTCTGCAACAAACTATTTTCTGATATCCCGTTGAGTGAGGTTAAGAGCATCAGCTGTTTACACCCGTCAGTCGATACATTATTATGCAATGTTTAGAATTACTATTATAACCAGATCAGCTCCGGTCACAATTCGGCCTAGCTATCCTACCTGTGCCTGAGGTCGAATCCCTACCGTCCCCGAGTCCACATCAGCAGCCGTGGATGATGCAAGTGGTCGTCCGATGATGAAAATCCTGCCGATTGGGGCGAACCGGGTTGTGGCGTTTCGTAGGCAGTTTGCCATTCTGCTTATATCGTTTATGGCTTTTTCCCAGAGGATGGGAACGAAAACTTCACTCGTAATACACCAAACTTAAGTCGAGACCGTACAGGAACCTTCTACGAAGGATTAAGAAGTAATATACATTTTCCAGACAATTTTACACGCCGGAGAACACTGTTCGCGGAACGTCTGTCCTCAAGAGAAATGAAAACATTGAAGAAGGGGGTACTAGATTTGACGTTTTGCCTGAAAAGATATCCGATGATGGGAAAGCGGCTAGGGATGATCAGTGCGTTTGAAGAAAATCGATTAATGTGTGCGAGGTTCCATCCAGCGTTGCCAGATTGTTTTCATGATTATCGGTATCAAATGATTAAAAAATCGGTATTTATCGGTATTCACTATTTTAATTAATTCGACAGTGAGCATGCATAAGGGCGTAAACGCGATTATCGATTCTCTTCGTCGATTTTCTCTTTTGTTAATAATTCGCTTGGATTAACGATTATCGGTGCGTTTGCTGGTGCATTTGAAAGTCAATACAATCTGTTACAGCACTACATTAAACCTTAGATAATTAAAACATAGATTGCTCAGTCAGGCATCCCTGCTTTTACTTGAAAAGTAACATTGAAAGCGCGCTATCTGTCGGCTTAGATAATTAAAACATAGATTTGCCACTTCGGAAAAGAAACTTGCATCAACAATGTGGCGCCTGGCTGAGAATAGCGGTCAACGGGTGAACTATTTTTTTTCTCCCTGCGCATTCATAACTTTGCACGCTAAGATCAATTTACCCAGATTGTACAAAGAAATAATCTTGATTGGCGCAAAGCGAACAAACCCAAATGGTGTTCATATGTGATTTATTTTTATGCAAAATTGACATGAATTTTCCCGTGTTTTAGTTCGTCCAGTTTACGCCCAATTTGAGTAAAATAATCTATATATGGCTTATTTAATCATAGCGTGCAGAGTTCTTTGCTCGGTTATTTGTGATTAACATTCATATCTGCATTTGCGTGAACGAACTCTTTGAGTACCGATTTCTGTCTGAAACAGCAGTGATTCATGTCAGAAACCGAAATGGGGTTTCGACGGTGCGAGTTTCAAAATTGTATGAGTGCTGCTTCCGGTCCAAGTTCAAAAACGTTTCACAAGGTTCTAGTGAAAAACAGGTATTTCTCTAGCTGTTGTTTTTTGATGAACTATTGAGTGATATTTTCTTGGGTTCCAGCACAAGAGACTTGGAGAAATGGATTAACGTCTGCGGTGTCACGAAATTTTCGAAGGAATCAGTTATTTGCAGCGATCACTTCCAGGATGACGACTTCATTAATCCGCTTTGCAAAACTCAGGGGTTAGCGATAATTGATGTCTATTAATTCTAAATAATATATTATAAGCTTTTCTTATCTGCAGACTGCTACCGACAGCTGTTCCGTCTCCAAATCGGAACGTCGCGAGCCAACTTTCACGTTTAGATGGCATTAGTTCGATGGACGTTGGCTTTCAATTAAGCGAGTCGGATGGAACCAGTGAAGCAGTTGTTGTCCTAGAGCATTCGATGGATGTGGTGGGTGAGGTAGTTATCGACGATTCCTCTGATTCGACTCCACAAATTCCTCTAACGACACACAGACTCCGTGAAAATCCTAGCAAAGTTTCCGAGCATATTGATCACGATTATTGTTTCGATCCAATAAGATACGTGTTCATGGCAGATCGATTAGTTGAACTGGAGGCAGAAAACTTAAAACTAAAACGAGAACTTCGAAAGAACAAACAATCTACGTGCAAGAAGAATGCCGTCATCCACAAACTACGGTTGGAATTGAAGAAAGTTAAGGATAAATTAACCGCATTTCTTACCAACCCACTTCAGGATCCTATTCTTGTTGAGTTGCAAAAGAATAGGAATAGAAAGTGCCGTGGAGCTCGATATTCTGATGCCATGAAGAACATGGCACTCGTACTTCAGTACTGCTCAACGAAGGCGCACCGGCAAATGCGACAGTTTGTGGCATTGCCCGGTTTGAGTACCGTGCGCAAATGGTTGGGGAGTATAAACATCCGAGAAGGCTTCTCGACAGCGGTATTCCAGTTGCTAAAGCTGAAAGCATCCACAATGAAGGACGATCAGAAGCTTGTTACTCTTTTCCTGGATGAAATGGCGATATCCGAAAGAGTAACGTACTTTTATCAAGCAAAACCGGACTATTTCAGTGGATTTCCAACAAAATTACCTGGACAGGACACGATGAATACAAAGGACAGAGCAAAATCTGCTCTGACACTTATGATAAAAACGATCCAGTCTGGATTCAAACAGGCAATTGGCTATTTTTTCTGCACTGGCCTCACTGCAGTCCAGCAGAAATCTATTGTAGACAATGCGTTGGATCTGATCGTTGATGCCGGATTCATTCCAAAGGTCATAACATGCGACCAGAACAGTGTCAATCGGAACATGTTTTCAAAGGAATACGGAGCTACAATGGAGGCCCCTTATTTTGATATGCGAGTCAGAGAAGGAACGAACCGTATATACTGCATGTTTGACGCTCCACATCTAATTAAGTCGTGCAGAAATAACCTGCTTAAAAACAACGCGGTTTGGGATGGCCAACTCTGTAGCTTCAATGATATTGTCGATCTTTACTGGGAAGACGTGAAACACGTGCCACGAGTCGTTCCTGGATTATCGTATGAACACATACGTCTATCACAGTTCAGTGAAATGAATGTTGGCTTGGCTGTACAAGCCCTCAGTCACTCGGTCGTAGCTGGCCTTAAAGATTATGTAAGAACGGGAAAACTATCAGAGCGAGCTTTGAACACAGCTAAATTTTGTGAAGACTTCGATATGTTGTTCGATATCGCGAACAGCTCGAGCCTTAAAGAGAAAAAAGTAAATGTTCAATTACTATAGATAAAACTAATTACTTAAATTTTTACTAAACAGGAACTCAAGCGACCTCTGAAATCGGGCTCTCCACACTGGGCGTTTTTGGATACAGTATCCGAAAAACTGCGTAAGCTATACTTCGTAGAGAAAGCCTGCTTGGATCTTGCAATGGTACAATAAGTTTACTTAAATTTAAAAATATTATATAAAATATTAAAATCAATCTCCTATTTCCAGGAAAACAAATTCACGCCGTTAACAAAGAATTAGAAAACCCCGTTCTTCATTGGTGGATGGCTTTCTTACATTTCAGCAATTAAACTATTGTGGGAGGAACTGGAAACACAACATGATTTCAGATTCCTACGTACTCGTAATTTGTCACAAGACTAGACAAGACTGCCTTGAGCATTTTTTTCGGTTATACGCTGGAAAAACGGAAATAATACACACCCCGATTCTTCTCAGTTTTCATCCGCGTACAAAGCTGTCGTAATTAACCAACTACTTGTACCTAAAAAGGTTGGCAACGTGCAAGCTGACATAAGCAAATATATCATTGTAAATGACGAATTACGACAGCTTAACGTAGTACAGAAGCAACATTCCCAGCTATTTTCAGCACACAGATCGATAAAAGAAGCTTTTATCTAGCATCTAATACGACAAACATAACAAAAAACGGTTATGTGCTCAAGTTATTAACGAAAGATAAAGTCAATGAAGAGAATCGATCAATGTTACTCAGGACCTAATGCAATGTTGAGCTTGAATTTTCAACGTCAGACGTGGAATGCGCCATCCAAAATATTAATGTACGCAGGGCAGTTTTGATTCAAAATGCGCACCCATTTCGGCTGCTAAACTTGTACCTCACCCGTTGGCCGACAGCTTAGATAATTATTTTTGCAGAACCCAAGGTAAGAGCGATGCCATCAGTACAGCTCATCGATTTCCTCAAGAAAAGCAACGTGATCCTCGGTTAAACGAAGTTCTTCAACTCAACCCACTGAAGATGAAAAGCGAACGCTGGAAATCATCAACCCCTGCAAGTAGGATGAAACGGCTCCAAATGCAATTGAGTAATCAACGACTGTTTGCAGTAGATTCAAAGTGTGTTACTTATTTTTATAAACTTTCCTCGTCCGATTCAATATCTGACGTCGGACGAAAAAAGGACCGGGAACCGATCACGATGTTATTTGTTGGGTCATCTTCTTCTGTACCTATCCACACACCTATCGCCAAGCCTATCGCTATCGCACTTGAACATTGTGGTTCCTCTCAAAGTGAAGACAGCTCCAAGACCGAGGCCAAGACGTGAACGAAAGCATCACCATCGATAACACATATTCTTGGATCTTTTTATATTGTTTTCTCGATTTATTTCTTATAAAAACACTATGTAATATTCCGCCGCCGGGATGTTCTGAGGCATAACATCTCTGATCACGCCTTCCTTCGGATGGGAAGTAAAGCCGTTGGTCCCCGGTTCATGAGTTGATAAGTCGATAGGTAGGGTCCAGGTGTGGGAGCTGCCTTCCTGGCACGTCGGTAGCATTGATGCTCAGCACGGAAAACAAGATCGACGGAAAAAACAAACCAAAGGGAAAAAAAAACTATGTAATATTTATGAAAAGTGAAAATTTTTTATTATTTTGAATTATTTTGCTTTTGAAAATATTGTATTTTAAATTCAAAATTACACATATGTCATTTCAACTATACCATATTTTAAAGTCGCTTTTAATTTGACAGAAGTACAATTCTTTTTGAAAGTTTTGACTTTTAAAAGTTGCTAGCGAGCAACTTTTGATTTGACAGTTTGCTGACTATCGTTTTGAAAGCTAACCGCTTTCTACCAAAAAGAACCAATGCAAACTTTCAATTCTACCAATAGTCCGCTCACTTATCCTAGACCCTCTCTAAAGCTGGGTTAAGATGGTTCAATTCAGCGTTCAACTCACTTGAACTTGAACTGCGAAATGAACGTCCAGAAATCTGACCGACACGCTCGTCTGATTTTACTCTAAAGTGAGTAACTTTGACTCAGTTTCGTATTTGTATGCTAAATGTCAAAAACTGAGTAACATTAATTTAACAAAGTGAGTAACATTTACTCTAATTAAATAAATATGGATCTTTACTGTTTTGAGTAAGATCAAATGTAATAAACGTCCGAAAATTTTGAAGTCCTGCGCTGAAAGCGAATTCCCCGAGAAATTCCCACAAAACGTTCAAAGAGTGAAAGTTTTAGCGTTCTGTGAAACTTTTCTGGACTAGTAACTAGCGTGAGTAGCAGTTGGTGTTTTTCCTAAGATAAAACTTTATTTCAGCCTAAATTTACACAGGTTACGTTTTTCTGAACTTCTGCAACAACTTTTGGTTGTGAACTTCAGAATCCCAAGCTCGATCCAAAGGAAAGTTCACTATGAGAGAATTGCAAGTAAGCTTTATGAGAAATATATTCAAAAAGAATTTAATTTTCAGGAAAAAAAATGCTGGGAAACTGATCCGTAAGTTGTGCCAGAAGACCGCTTAGTCCATTTCGAGATGTTCAATGTGTTTCTTCCCTGGTTACTTCCCGGAATGGTAATAGCACATGGAAGTGATAACATGCTAGCTGCAGTGACCTTCGGTAGAATCGCTTTATAAGCAGAATTAATATCAATTTGTTGATTAGAGTTTATAAAATTTAATTTTTTAAATAATTCTGTTGTGACAAAATAAATCGTTTTTATTATGCTGCAAAAAAGTTTCGATCTAATAATTTCCTGTCAAAATATAATATTTACAAAACTGAGTAACCTTTACTCAGTTCTGCTAATTTTGCGAAAACCGAAACTGAATAAGTGCTACTCAGATTTTGACAAATTCATACAATACTCAAAAGTGAGTAAACATGGGGTTACTCACTTTAGAGTAGTTCCACTTTTAACGAAAGTGAGTGGAATTTTACTCACTTTAGAGTAAATTCGAACGAGCGTGGATATCGGACTTGCTCTATTCGTTGCCAAGTCAATTGAACGCCTACGACCAGATCGGTTCGAGTTGAATTCAACTCACCTGCCTCATCTAAATCCCGCTTAATGCAGACCTTTTCCTAATCATACAATATAATAATAAAAAATTCCACCACTTGACGATGTCTAGTCTAGTCTAGTCTAGTCTACACATACACAGCCAAAAAAAAAAAAAAATCCACCACTTGAAGATGTCAGGAAGAAACTCTCAGGTGGAAGCATATTTCATGGGCGATTCTCTCCAGTAGAATGCATTAACTTATCAACGACGCTCAACCACCAAGGAGACGTAACCTAGAGAGATCGAGTGCAGGGGAGTTGGCCTCCATTTCTCACAAGTTCCGGATCGAATCTCAATCCATAACCAGTAAAAAAAAGGACTCACCCGTAACAGACATACCACCAACAATCAATACGAAACTAACGATTTTAAATTGGCTCACCACTTTAGTAGCCTATTGGTCCCAAGCAAACGATTAACGTACCCTATTCTAGTTGAAATTCTATTACTACACTATGTTTGTTTTGATTCGCTATGAAAGTTTGACAGATAACATCAGGGGTGTGTGGATTCATGCAGAACATGCAGGGGTGAGTGAAATAGCTTGGGACTGCTTGGGACCGTTGTTCTGGTACTGAGTGAGCCAAAAATAATAATGATTTTCTTCGGGACCCAGTGGTCTTAGAGTTACCTCTATGGTAGATCTGTCAAGCCAACACATACACTCTAAAGTACACTGCTATTTTTTATAATCAATAAATTCACCAACCAACAGTAAAATAACAATAATATATAATCTTATTGAAAAAAAAAAATATATGGGGAAATCACAGGGGGAACGACACTCATTTGGATGCATTTTTTCACTTTAATCATTACTTGGGATTTTCGGGGAACACATAATTGATGGGATTTTTTTGAGCGTGTCGTCTTGATGAAAATAGAGCACGGATAGAAAAAAATAAATTGGAATGGACCATGGGATGAAATGGATGTGAGCGGGGTAAAAAAATTTCAGAGGGATACGAGTCTGAACGCGAAGAGGATAAGTCTGGAGTGCGTTTTGAATTGGTCGTATGTGATAAACGTAAACAGATTGACGTTTTAATGCTACCAGAAACTACTTTGCTTACTTTTCCTAACATCAAAATTTGGACCCGTTCTGTTTCAGCACGAAAAATTAGATCGACAGAAAACAAATCAAGGAAAAAAAAATATGTAAATTCATGGTAAAAAAACACAAAGCGTTGAATTGCTCAAAACACCCCACTTTAATTTTTATATTTCTTCTGTAAACAAAACTGAAGTAAAACTCTAAAATTTGATGAAAAGTGTAAGCTGGTAGCCCCTGTATTTTTTAAGTTGTTATTGATTTTTAAAATATAACGAAATTGCACATTTTTTAAGTAAAATAATAATTTATTTAGATTTTCGCATAATTTCTGTAATTTTTTTTTTCCTTTGGTTTGTTTTTTTTCCGTCGATCTTGTTTTCCGTGCTGAGCACCAATGCTACCGACGTGCCAGGAAGGCAGCTCCCACACCTGGACCCTACCTATCGACCCATCAACTCATGAACCGGGGACCAACGGCTTTACTTCCCATCCGAAGGAAGGCGTGATCAGAGATGTTATGCCTCAGAACGTCCCGGCGGCGCCGACTGGGATTAAACCCAGGCCTGCTGGTGTGAGAGGTAATCACGCTTACCACTACACCACTGGTGCCGTTTTCTGTTAAATTTATTTACATGAACTTTTTTCCTAAGTCCAGACGTTCTTAAGTTAATGCAAATCACAAAATATTAATTATGAAAAATCAACATTTTCAAATGTAAGTCGATATGTCCAGCAACAAAATGTGTTTTCCATGATTGTATTAAATAATAAATAATAATTTTGAATGATTTATTCTCAGATTTGGTGGCTGTCAGACTTGCCCGTTTCTATATAGGCGCAGCGGAAGAAAAACAAGTGATTAATTAAATACTCTCCGTAAAGTAAGAAGGTACGGCTGGTGGCGATGGATCACTAGGTTCCGGTTAATATTTCAGCTCTATTTGGACGGGAATTCGATTCGCAAAATTCGCGCACAGAAATTCCATCAGCCAGCGGGCGGCTTTCTTCTCCAAACTCATGACCAACCCTAGCCAACGGGACGAGTAAAAAAATGAATTCTTATTCCACATGTTCGACGAAGGCGGTTCCATTGTCCGGGGAGGCTTTCCTCGGGGCTAGAATCAGCACCTTCCAAGCTACTATACACCGACAACTGGTTGCTCGTCTCCGTCGGATTCAATCGTTTTAAGCCCGGAAAGTGGATGTGTGTTACCGTCTCCTCCATGATGCGCTTGATGCTTTTGTCCCCGTGACCGATTATGAACGAGTGGTCCATCGTTTATTTGAATGAGATTGTTCAAAACTTACAGCGATTATGGCAGAGCCCTTCGCGGTCGACCTAAAAACTGCGAGAAGCTGCACGGCTTGCTTGATAATTTGTGTGCATGCAGAAGGGATAAGTTGGGAATAGAAAGAATAGATTTGATGGATTGAAAATTTGTGCACGTTGAAAATTTTATGAGAGATTTGGGTAAAAATGGGATAATCTTGAAGTGTCGTTCCCCCTGGTGTGTTTAATAGAGCTAATATACTATAGGGAAAGAATAGCGCTGGTGTTTCCTTTGTTCCGATGTTGAATAATACCATAGAGGCTTGCATAGAGGTAATTCTAAGACCAGAAGGTCCCGAAATAACGTGCTCAACTTTTTGGCTCAGCTCTGGTACTATTTTCGGTCCCAAGCTAATCAGAAGTACAGAACTGTCAAACTGCATAGTTTTTTCTCGCTTTGACAGTTGTGTCCCTATTAGCTGTAAGGAAAAGATGTTTCGACAGCGACGGCAGCGCTATTCTTTTTCTATAGTTTATTAGCTCTATTGTGTGTTGCGTTTATTTTTACTATAAATGCTATACATATGGTAGTAAGTAAATGCAGAAAATGGTTTGTGCATAGAGGTAACTCTAAGAGTAGAAGGTCCCGAAATAACGTGCTCAACTTTTTGTCTCAGTTCTGGTACTCTCTTCGGTCCCAAGCTAATCGATTCACCTCTCGAAACATAGGAAAAACCAATAACCCCTCATTTTATCTGTCAAACTTTCATAGCGAATCAAAACAAACATTGCGTAGTACTAGAATTTCAACTAGAATGGGGTACGTTAATCGTTTGCTTGGGACCAATAGGCTAGTCAAATCGTTAGTTTCGTATTGATTGTTGTTTGTGTTTCGGTTTGTGTCTACATTAGCATGACGCATGGTCTTTTCAAACATTAAAACGGTTACTATCAAGCAAAAATTATAACAACAGGTAATGTACTATTTAATTTTTGGCAAGTGTATGGTTATTTATACTGAAAGATAGTAGAATTGATAATAATTTTTGTAATTTTCACTATTTTATGCCGTTTATTGAATGAATTACTACACAATTATTCTCAGTGTAGGATTGAACGGCCGTGTATTCCATTTCTCCGGTTCGGATATTCGCTGAGGTACTAGCTTTCAGCCACAGTTGACCGGGATATTTTTGACAGCTCGCTCGCGTTCTGCCCCAAATCTGGTACGCTTGTCGAGTCACGACCGAAAATTCATTTCATTCATGAAATTTTTTGCTTGAACTTTCTCACGAAAGCACTTCCAAGTACATAGTTAGTGCCAGGCCAGGAGTGAACGCAAGCCCCAAGCTCCAAACCAGTCAGTTTATCGCCGTACACAACTGGAGAAAGAGAGCATCCATCGCGCATCGTCGCTCGCGAAGAACCCCGTCGTCAGGTCAGGTCAGCCAACAAGCCAGACTGGTTGGTAGTAGTTTGCGATGAGTAAAGAAAATTAGCAGAAAATACTATCAATAAGAAGAGCACGCGCAGTGTTTGAGCAGTCTAGTACGTCGGGGCAGTGTAGTAGTATTGGTTTAAGTCATTTCAGTCTGCTACTTGTCTGGTGAGAAGAATAGTACGCGTTTTTAAACTTCTTGAGAGCGCAGTATTTTATCAATCAGATTAATTTTTTTTTGTTCGTGGTCGCCATCTCGGCGCTGATGTGGTGAGCAAAGTGAAGAAGAGAGCACAAAGCAAAAAGGCAGAAAATCAGGAAAAAGCTTGCAGCAGCAGTAGTAGACGGACGGCGACGGTGACGAACGGACGGTCGAACCGACGAAAGTGTGTGTAAAAGTGAGACAAGGAGGCAGGAAAAAAAATCGAACTGAAGCAAGGTGCGTTTCGCGTTTTTTCGAGTCTCGGGTCGCGGCGAATCGCGCTGTTCGAGAAATTCTCATCCACCAACGACGGTCGGTGTGTGTAGGTGAGTGGTGAATGTCGATGTGCTCGTAATATTTCCGGGAGGAGCAACCAGCAGCAGAAGAAGCACGACTCAATCTCGCGTATGTAGTGTTTCGAAAAAGTTTCGACGTAATTATCGACGGTAAAACCGGAATACAGTTTGTGCAAAATATCTACACGGGTTGTGAAAAGTATGGATTCGCATTCGGATCCACAGGAACGAGGACGACGACGATCCTACGGCAGTGACGACAGCAGCAGCAGCAGCACCACCAAAATGGACTCCACCTTCGTCATTGTAGTGGAAGACGAGCGCTGCTGCTAGCCAGCGAGCACCCATCATCAGCAGCAGCAAGCAGCAGTTTCTTTCTCCAAAGGGGAAATCCAAGCGAAATTTTTATCGAGCAAAATTAGTGGAACCAGTTTTAGAGAAGAATCATCGGGAAGAAGTATTCCAGGCGAAAAGTAGTGGTAATTTTATGCTGGTGTTTTGCAATAATCATCTACGAGAAGGCTGGGCCCAGGTGATTCAATTTTTCGCTGCCAAGTTGTCGGGTTGGGAAAGAGTCCCGTCGCAGGCGACGGCGACAGCGGACGACGTCTTCGTGGCGGCCATGTTTTTTCACTCATTGTGGTGGATTCTCGGTCGGGTCTGGAATGGGCTTTTATTGAAGGGGGTGTGTGTGTTTTGCGGAAGGGTGCAAGGGGCTGGGGGGGTTTGTGGTATGGATGCGGGAAACGAGAAAAGAGAGAAAGAGCAGCGCGTGGGAGAGGAATGAACATTGAGCAAAAGCAGCCGAAGAAAGTGGGAAGAGAGAGGGACAGATGACAGCGAGTTTGCTGCTGTGGTGGTGTGTGTGTGAGGGACTGATTTTGGTCAGAATTATGCACTGGAGTAAAAGTGGGCGTTGAATATTTAATTGTTTTTTTGTTTTAGTTTCAATATCTTTTGATCGTACAATGTTGGAACATTCCTCTATCTGATGGTGTCGTTATTGTGTGTGAGCTTTTATTCGCGGGAAATCGACGGCTTTAGCCAGTGTTGTTGTTTAAAAACGCAATTCCGCTACTTTGAAATGTTGCAACCGATTTCATGGACTTATAGACTTTTGAGTCATTTAACAACAGTAAAAGGATTTATTCAGCAAGTTTCGCTTCACTAATTAAGTTCATACAGCCACGGATTTCACGATTTTTGTGAATTTGTTACATGATGTCGCGAAAATCGATGATGAGCTATCACAAAATTTGCAGAATTCATTGTTTATGACAATTTTTAGGAATAATTATCACGATTTTCTATTCTCGATTTATCGTGTATTACGATGCATAGAGCAGTGATGCCAACATTCCAGTTTAAACTGGATTCTTAAAATTCTGAAACGAATTTCTAGAGAATTTGAGGGAATTTCTAAGCAAAAGTGTAGAGTAATTTAAAGGAGAAGACTTACAAACTAAGATTATTTCACTGAAATCTGTAAAGCAGTTCGGTGATTGTTCACAGATTTCCTGTATTTTTTCATCTAATATCTGTGAAAAATCACCGAACTGTTTACCGAACTTTCAGCTGTTGAGATTTCGGTAAAATTTTACTGATTTCGGTAAAATAATCTAGTCCAGGATTATTCGGAACAAAATTGCAAGACAATTCTGAAGTGAATTGTTTGAGAATATAAAGAGAATTTAAAGCGATTTTTGAGTAGAATTATAGGAGAAATTTTCAGTGAATTTCTAGAAATAGCTTTAAAATTTGAAGAAAATCTAATTTCATGTTTTTTTTTTATGGATCTGCAGTGAATTTGTTTAGGGACTCAATCTCAGTCTTAATTTAGAAGAATTCTGAAATAAACACTGGGATAAGATTCAAAAGTAAATGTTTGAGAATTTGCTAATACAATCCTGTAAAGATTTTCGATTCAATTTTCAGGGAAGTTAAAATATAGACCAATTTTGAAGCATTCGAACATAGGTCGAAATTCAACTCAGTAAAAATGCTGTAATCTTAGTAATGACTCATTTAACCTAGTGATCCTTTTGGGTTTATGGCTAATTTTAATGTGTATCGCACAACTGGAAACATTTCCAAAAATACGGGCAAACACAGGGAAAAAACCGGAAAATTCAGTGGCATCGCCTTAACCTCATTCTACCTGTGCACCAACTCTCAAAACAATTATCAAAATATTGCTTGCAATGTATAGATATCGAGTTAACTAGAAGATTAAGTGTATTTTTCAACCGATTCGAGTATGAATATGGCATAAAATCTGTTTTTGAAAGTTGGTGCACAGGTTAAAAGTGAGGTTACGCGACGCCACTGGGAAAATTGTTAATCTGTATTCACTGATCACCATGAGATCTAGAAACTTTTCAAAATTCCAAAATCGCAGCATTATAAGAATGCAGTCTCAGCCGTTTAATTTATTTCAAGTTCAAAATTTCACTCCAATTGGGAAAACCCAATCCTTTTTCTGTGTCGAATTGTGGAAAAAATGAATAATTCTAGCCATTCCCTGAAAAATACTTATGAAAAAATCACTTGGGAGTTCTCCTCAGCATGCTATCAGAATTCGTCTGAAATCCCCATGGATTTTCCATAGGAATTTCTTTTTAGTTCTGCTCAGAATTCTTTGAAATGCTCCTCATAATTTCATTGGAAATCTCTTATAAATTTTCTAAAAATTATTCAGAATTTAGAATTAAGTTTTCTTGGAATTTTCTTAAAAATTTCTTCGAAACTCTTTTGAAATTTTCAGTATTATTTTTCTTTAAAATACTTACACGGCGAATGAGAACGACTCAAATTTGAGTTTAGTTCACTCATAATCGCCAAAAGTGCAGGAACTCAGCGATGAGTAGATTTGTCTCACGGTTTCCTGTGGAAAACCTAAAAAATCTGCCGGAAAATGAGGAAATTGACGAAAATTTTATTCAGTCTCGGAGTAGTACCAATAGACTGCCCGCATAAACAATAACCATAAGAAGCGCCTAACCACCAATTCGAGATATCATCCCAATTTTATGTGGTGTGGTCGTACCATCTATGATATCGTTAGAGTATGGTACCCGTTTATTAGGGTGAGTGAATCCAATCTTTACTTTTCTCAAATTCGAGAATTGTTACCTGGAAAAACCTGGGAAAACATGAGGCAAATTTACTCATCGCTGAGTCTCTGCACTTTATGTGATTTATGAGTCGACTAAACTCAAATTTGGGTTGTTGTCATTCGCCAATCAGGCTAAGGCCTTGTTGTCCTCTGCTGTTCGAAGAAGTCGTCTCCACTCTACTCGATCTATGGCCACACTTCGCCAGCCTCGTAGTCTGCGAAGGGTCCGCAGGTCGCCTTCCACCTGGTCGATCCACCTTGCCCGCTGTGCGCCTCTTCTTCTTGTTCCTGTTGGGTCGCTTTCTAGAACCATTTTTACTGGGTCGTCGTGCGGCATTCTTACGACGTGCCCAGCCCACCGTAGTCGCCCAATTTTTGCAATGTAGACGATGGATGGTTCTCCCAGCAGCTGATGCAATTCGTGGTTCATTCGCCTCCTCCACGTTCGGTCATCCATCTGCCTTCCACCGTAGATGGTACGCAACATCTTCCGTTCGAAAACACCAAGGGTGCGTTGGTCCTCCACGAGCATAGTCCACGTCTCGTGGCCGTAGAGGACCACCGGTCTAATCAGCATCTTGTAGATAGTCAACTTCGTGCGGCGGCGAATTTTATTCCACCGGAGCGTCCTCCGGAGTCCAAAGTAGGCACGATTTCCTGCCATAATGTGTCTTTGAATTTCTCTGCTGGTATCATTTTCGGCGGTCACCAGTGAGCTCAAATACACGAACTCGTCGACCACCTCGATTTCGTCACCGTCAATCTGAACTCGGGGTGGAAGGCTAACATTGTCTTCCCGAGAACCTTTTCCTCTCATGTATTTTGTCTTTGATGCGTTGATGGCAAGTCCAATCCGCCTAGCTTCAGTCTGATGTAGGTTTCTGCCATCGTCTCTACGTTCCGTGCCACGATGTCGATGTTATCATGTCTTCCTGAAGATCGTACCACTAGTGTCTTTCCCAGCTCTTCTGATCACACCTTCTAACGAGAGTCCGTCACCTCAAAGGGACTCGAGAATGTCCCCGATACTCGAACAACGCACATCACTCAATCCATCATCGCCTTGACCAATCAAATCAGTGCATAATCTGCCATAGCTGATCTCGATCGATTGTGTCGTGTGCGGATTTGAAATCGATGAACAAATGATGTGTGGGCACGTTGTATTCGCGGTATTTCTGCAGAACCTGCCGAATAGCGAAAATTTGGTCCATGGTAGCGCGGGCACCCATGAATCCTGCCTGCTATTGCCCCACGAACTCTCTTACAAATGGTGACAGGCGGTGGCAAAGAATTTGGGAGAGTACCTTGTAGGCGGCGCTCAGCAGTGTGATCGCGCGGTAGTTGCAGCAATCCAACTTGTTGCCCTTTTTTGTAGATTGGCCGACACCTTCCATCCCCTCCTTCGGTAATCTCTCCTCCCATATCTTGGCAATTATCACTGCTTCACCACTATATATTAATAGTTCACTTGGTAGTTGATCTACACCATTTGCTTTGTTGTTCTTCAGCCGACCGATATCCTCCTCAACTTCTTGAAGATCAGGGCCCGGTAGCCTGTCGTCTTCTGTGCGTGATCCAAGGTTGAGGTGATCGTCATAGTACTGCCTCCACTTCTCAATCACCTCACACTCGTTCGTGAGAAGATTGCCGTCCAAGTCCTTGCACATATCGGCTTGCGGCACGTAGCCTTTGCGCGAACTATTTAGCTTCTCGTAGAACTTCCACGCTGTACAGATTTTCCAATCGCATCGCGATCTCGGTCTTTGTCTGTTCCGCGCTTGGCTGTATCGCTCCACATTCAATCTCATGCAGTGCTGCTGCATTCTCATCCGTGCTGCAATCTTCTCCTCTACTAACCGTCAAACCAGTCATTTCTTCGGTCCGGGATCGCAGTACCTAAAGCCGCTGCAGCAGAACTACCTATGACGGATCGAATGTCCCTCCAGTCATCTTCAAGGGTAGCTGCGCCAAGCTGCTCTTCCGTGGGTACTGCAGCTTCAAGCTGCTGCACATAATCCTGGGCAACTCCGGCGTCCCGTAATTGCTCAATGTTGGGTCACAGCGTTCGACTTCGACGGGTGTTATGAACCGTTGAGAGTTTTGAGCGCATGCATACTGCAACTAGGTAGAGGTCCGAATCTATGTTCGCACTGCGGCACGTGCGGACGTTGATAATGTCGGAGAAGAATTTCCCGTCGATTAGAACGTGATCGATTTGGTTTTCTGTGTGTTGGTCAGGTGTTTTTAGATTGAATTTTAATCTCTTTTGGTTATAATAGTAAAATTTAATACTGAAAAGATAACGTCAACGCACAACCTTTAGATTCAAATTGTCGCTTTTCCTCCAGTGTGGAATCAGCACTTTCGGTGAGAGAGTCTTCTTGAGTGCTCGCGTGTGTGTGTCCGTGTTTGTGAGAGCGCCTGTTCATTCTCCCTCTCTCATTTTCACCCTTTATCGTGCCCCGACCAGATAGTCTCAGTCAGCAGTGTTCTGTCTAGTTAGTCGTTCAGTCGCAGGCCGTATAGTGAGCGAAGAAGAAAAAAAATCACCCAGAAGGTTCAGAACCCCCCATTGACCACAACAGCCGCACAGGACCACAGACAAACAATCTAGCAGAGAAAGGAGAAGCAACTCTCATCCGTACTTGAAATAATGGTGTGTTTAATTTGCTGTATGTTTACGCGTGTATGATGAAGAACATGTCAGATCCTCAGTCTAGCAGCAGTGAACAATCATCATCGTCGTCATGGGAGTGAGGCGCGACAGAGACGGGTAGAAAGAGCGAAACGGAACGATACGAACGGAGGGCGAATGTGTGTATATCGAAGAAGTATAGAGGAAACAGTGTGATGTGAAGCAGCAGCACCAGTAGCTGGCAGCAGCGTCACTTCTCGGGGTGAATTTCGAGTTGGAAAATGGACGATCCGGGGCGAAGAAGAAAGTGCCGTCGTCGTTGAATAATGATCGCGCAAAAGTGGTGTAAAATTTTCCGTTGAACGTGCGAATCCGAAAGGTGACATGGGTCATTTTTTTATTCGCTATTTGCCACTACAGTGCTTGAACAAATCGAAACGAAACGACAACGAACAATGACGATGGAAGTGATCGAAATCGCGACGGAATGAAATCGCCAGCGACACGACGGTCGGACGCAAAAAGAAGAAAAAGGAAAAATCGAAATCGAAGCACCTTCAGAAAAAGGGAGACGGCCGAAGAAGGCGAAACGGTGAGGAAACTCCGGCTGAACTAGCTCGGCTTGTGCATGGGGTAGGAGTTTCGTGTAGAAAATTCATTCGGATCGACGGAAATTCTCGGCTGGAAAAAATCGCCCCGTTACGAATAACAGCAAAATTCGTTCCGAGGGTAGTCGGATTACCATACGTATCGTTTTTTTTTTCGTCGCTGCTCTCTATGTTCATCCCCCTCCCTCGCCCGTGAGTGAATCAGATATGAAGCAACTTCTTTTTTTCGCGTAATCGCGAATGATAATTTCCTCGCTTGCGCCCCTGCATACGTACATTTATTTTTTTCAGATTCTTCTTTTTCGCTTCTCCCTTGCCTGGTTTTTCATCCTGACGGTCAGCCGTCGCCCCAGCGAGCCAGCCAGCACCAGGTCTTCTTGTTGGCTGCGATTTCGTTGTTTTCCAATAATATTGTTTGCTGATTTTCTCATCGGACGTCGATGGAGACTACGACTACCACCACATCGCCAGCGTTCGCCTTTTTGGGTGGGCAGCGATGCCAAATTTGCATTCCCTTTGTGGTGGCTCGATGCACCCGTTTCAAGTATTGCTCGGTTTAGTGTTGACTGTGGTCGGAGGTAGAAACTGAATCGGAGCTAATAGTCGCTTTTCAATTTCAGAATGTGAAAGGCGGTTCATGAAAATGTTACATTTGTTTTGGATAATGCAATGGAAATCCTGGGCACCGTGGGAAGCAGAAAGTTCTCTCACCTGAACGGGTGTCGAAAGAGAGCACCAATACCGAAGAGGCAGACAAAAGTCAAGTTACACAAACTTTATAGTGAAGAGTGGAAATGCGCTGTCAAGGACTATAATGTCAGTCGGAATGAGCAAGAAGGAATGTTGGTTAGAATATTTAATGGCAGTGATGATGATGACGATGACGTTGGAATGGAGAGCTGCAGCCATTTAAATACAGATGCAGAAGTTCTAACTCAGTGTTGCTTCACAATGGGTGCCGTGAACTCACAACGACCAGTGGAAGGCAAGACAATGACGGCGATGGGATTGCATTAATACCAGGGAAAAAGTCACACGACACGAAGATTTCGATGGTTGGTGCCGAACCACTACACTGGTGCTAGGAAGAGAACTACTGTGTTTGTGTGTTTTGATTTGGATTGGTGGAAGAGCGGAGTCAGCGATACAATTGTGTACAGTGAAGTGACGATTTAACTAATCAGATGGATAGTGGGAATTTCAGAAGATTAACAGACTATGAGGCAGATGACTATCGTTGATCGGATGAGGCTGTATTATTTATGGAAGTACAACTGAACTCCTACAAACGGAACCAGCAAATGGTTGCTCCGATCCGTGTTTACGAGCAACATCCATGTTTGTGGGACTTTACCAATTCCGACTACAAAATAAATCAAAAACGGATTAGTGCTTTAAAAATGATTGCATGTGATATGGAAATCCCATCGATCGAAGAGGTGAGGAAGAAAATTAAATCAATGCGGGATACTTAATCAGCGAACAATTAACCGGACACGAGGCGAACTGATCAACAGAAAATCCTCTTTTGACTTCGTTTGCATCATGAACATTCTCAGCACCCGCTCACCAGCGTATTAGCATAATGTCAACACTTATTATCATGCTGGTGAGCGTTTTTGCTAGCAGCGAGCTCATTAGCGCTAGTGAACTAGCCTAAGTGTAAACACCCCATAAAACAAAGTAAAGATCACCACGACGATAAATCAGGATACAGATACAAGGGATTTCGCTGTATGGTGATAAGCTATGACGAGTACATTGCGAAAAACAGAGGTAGAAAGCTCGCAAGGTGATCGCTGACCGTTGGGGAGACACTGTGATCGTAACGTAAATAACATCTGATCCTGATGGGTCGTTGACACGTTACTCAATGACGGATAGAAGTTTGCCTATTATTAAGATCAATGCTAATAGAAAGTATCAGCATCAGCAAAAGCAAACAAAACCTAAAAAGCGATAGAAACGCTACACTAAGTCGTCGTTTGATAAAATCAAATCGGTAAATCTCCGTTGCACAATGCTGATTGTGTTATTGATCTTGTCGAATACTGCCGATAAATTGATCTAGTTCCATCAGGTTCCCTGCCAGCTTTCTCATGAACTGGGTTCATGTGTGCATGTTTCTAGCTGGTTGGAGATAGACTCCTATCTAGGAAGACAATTGGAAACGGGAACCTGGAGGTTCCAATAAAAATAAGGATGGAATTCCACATTGTCGATGTTGGGACAAGTCTGTATGCAGTCGTTCCGTCGATCAGAATTATGAAAATTAATTCTCACTGGATGCAGCTAGATAAAAAAAGATCCTGGGATCTAGTTAGAACACGGCGTAGAAAAGTAAGAGGCTGCATCCAAGACATGACCGCAAATTTGACGTAGTGTTACGAAAGCTAGTCTTGATGTCAAAGCAACAAACTTTTACCAACAACAGGGCGAATTTGATGAAGATTCCGAATCAGTTGTAAAATACTATTGATATGCTCTCTAAAGGAGTCGATAAGCAAGAATGCCTATATTATGCCAAAGAGGCATACTACCAATTGCAGTTCAAGTTGACGTGTGCTAGCGTTCGGACGTACGTTGGTGTCTCTGCTTGAGTGTCGTTTGTTTAACCGGAGTGCTTCATTGTTTTGGAATTATTTGTGGTCAGCGTATGTTCCTACAAGCCTGGACCGTGGAGAGTGATTGGGATTCAAATTCCGCGATTGTTGATTGCATTAGATATTAATTTAGTTGCGATTTTGAGCGCTTATCGGCGTGGCTCGGCCATGGAAGCGGCGTGCTTAAGAAAGTCATTTACGATATTGTCAAACATTTCCGAAATAATTTGTAGTTCTGTGTCAAAATTCCATTGAAACTTCAATTCCGTTGAAAAGATTCTAAATATTTTAATCAAAACTCCCCTCGGGAATCCCAGTATTCTAGAATAGGCTGGACTAGACTAGAAAATTCTCTTCAGGAATCCTGCTGAGTCTATTTCTTTTGAAATCATCCTCAAAACACCCTATAAATCTTGTAATAATTATCTCTTAATTATCGCCGAAAATTCTCTTGGAATTATTATTAAAATTCACTTGCTAACCTGCTCATCACCCCCATAAAATTGTACTCAGAATCACCTGGAAATTCTACTTGATATTCTTTTCACAACTCCCATGGAATTATTTTAAGAATTATCTAAGAAGTCAATTCAGAGCGTTCATTCTTCTCCCCATACATTTCATGGGTTCATCTCCAGACATTATTTCAGAATTATCTTGGAATTCTTATCAGAACTCCCTTGTGAACCAGAATTTAGTTGTAATTCTTCTCAGCATTTCTCTTGGATTAACACTTTGATGCCTTTTAAATGCTCCTAAAATATCCATTCTCCTCTATTTAACAAATTAAAAAATGCATAGTCAAATGCAAAGCTTTCGAATCCCATTTTTAAAAAGATTTCTGGTAATTCAGACGTGCAAACAATTTCTTACTCCGAGATATCCAACAATTTTCCCTAGATCTCATTTGTATGAAGTTGAAAAAATCTTAAATAATTTCCTACAATCACTCCACATTTGAGGATCACTTCCAGTTGTCTTACGCGCTGAACTTATTATTAGTCGACCCATAATTGTGGGATGACTGTAAAACGGATGTGTCATCGGATCAATTCATCAAAAAGATTAACCCGTTCTGCTCGGACCGTCTCTGATTAGGGGTGCCCCATTTGTGATGTCTGTGTTAGGGAACTCCTTCTGGTAGCACTCTCGTTCGCCAATCTAATACCCCTTTTTTCCTCGTTCTCTCTCCCCCTTCCAGCCGTAGCACACCGAGCGAACCGATTGTAAGCGTGCGCGAGGCACAGCCGCAGCAAAGCTGCCACCATTAGTAGCAGCCGCAGTGGTCCCCGCAGTCGCATTCAGGACGACTGTCTCGGCAGCAATACCATCAGCCCTCGCGATAGCATCGTCCAGAAGGGTCAGTGCCGTCGGTGGCGGTGGCGCTGGAGGCGGAGGAGCAGCAAGGGGACACGTTGTAAGGAGCAGCGCTAGGAAGAGGAGAGTGCTCCTGCGTGCCAAGGGGGCCGCACAGCTCCGATCGACGCGCACTGGCCCGGATACGCGATCGGCAATTCTCAGCAGCAGACGACGCAGACGGCGACGGCGTCAAAGTGGACGATTGCAACAGCAGGTGACATCCGCTGCTGGTAATAGTAGTAGCGTTAACACTAGCACTAGCACCTGCAGCAGCATTAGCAACAACAGCAGCCAAAATACTCCCATCAGCGTAGCTCTTGCAACGAAGATGGTCGTGGCATCTACCAGCCATGGGAGTGGTACCTCGAATTCGACGATTGCGGCGCAATTGCGCAACTCGCAGCCGAAGCTGCACCAGGTCGCTGCCACTGGAACCGGGATGACACCGAAGGAACTATCCGATAACGATGACCTCGCGACCGGCCTGGTGCTGGATCCAATCCTGGGCTTTCAGACGCACAAGATGAACCTCAAGTATCGGCCGCTGCGGGTCAATACCGACCCGATCAAGGACATCCTGGAGGAGTTTATCCGAACGCAGAACTACGCCAAATGCTACCACCAGCTGATGAAGGGCAACTGGATTCCGCGGGCGGTGCTGAACAAGAGCAAGCTGGCCCAGAAGCGACTGGAAGCGCACGTAAGTTGATCTACTTTTTTTTTCGGGATGCTCGAAAACAAATTGATTTCTTCTTTATTTCTCATTTGTAGATCTACCGCTACCTTCGCGTGTTCGATCGGAATGCGGGATTCGTGATAGAGGCATGCTACCGGTACTCGCTGGAGGGACAGAAAGGCGCCAAGATATGCTCCACCAAAAAGTGGTTGAAGAACGAAAAGATCGAGTGTCTGGTGGGCTGTATTGCGGAGCTTACGGAGAAGGAGGAAGAAGCGCTGCTCCAGCCGGGAAGGAACGACTTCTCGGTGATGTACAGCTGCCGGAAGAATTGCGCCCAGCTGTGGCTCGGGCCGGCCGCCTACATCAACCACGACTGTCGAGCGAACTGCAAATTCGTGGCGACGGGTCGGGACACGGCTTGCGTCAAAGTTCTGCGGGACATTGAGATAGGCGAGGAGATCACCTGCTTCTATGGGGAGGATTTCTTTGGCGATAACAATCGGTACTGCGAGTGCGAAACCTGCGAACGACGCGGGACGGGTGCGTTCGCCAAGGATAAGAACGGTGAAGAGCAGAGCCCGAATGGAGTCCGGTATCGGCTCAGAGAAACCGACAACCGGTTGAACCGGTTAAAGAGCAAAAACAATGCCCTGGAACATTGCAAAACCAGCATCGGCAAGAGTGAACCTCCGTCCGCGTTGGCTGCCCTTAGCATGAAGGAGCTGCGCGAGAAGGGAATGACCAAGTACGATGCGGAGATGCTCTTGGCACAGCAAAAGCCATCCTTCGAAGCAGGTCACACCGTGCAACCGGCTCCGGAGGTGGATCTAAGCAGTAGTTCAGCACCGGCCGAACCACCCGACGAGAAGAAAGGCAAACCCAAACAGACACCGGATGTGACGGAGAAGATGGCGACTCGCTCTTCACGGCGATTTCAGACCCCAACCGAAGAGAAGAAGCCTCACCCGGCAGCTACGGCCAGTCAACCGGAGGCAACCACGACGGAAGAGGCAGCAGCCACGCCGGTTCCACTGAAGGCCACCCGAAGCACCCGACCCCCGCGGGAGAACGGCCGCCGGAGGTACAGCAGCAACAGCAGTCTCAATACGGACATTTCCAGTGTCCTCTCGTCGACCTCGTCGTTCGTGACGGCCAAATCTTCGGTCCCGACGGCTGCCGAACGGAAGATGATGCCCCGCTCGTTGAAGATGCCTTCCGCTGGAGACGAGGATGTCATCGTGATCGACGACGACCACAACAGCAATCACTCTTTCGCATCCAAGAGCAGCTGCAGTGGCATTTCGTCTCTGTCGAAGGATCATCATCAACCGCCAAAGAACAACCACAGCAGCAGCAGCATCAACGACAGCAACGTCTATGTGTTCAATGATCTCCTTGAAAGTACTAATCTAAATGGTTACACGCTAAGAAATCACCACCTTCACCATCATCAACCGCAGCAGCACCAGCAGCAGCAGCCGGAGGGAGAACGACAGGATCCGAGTTCGTTTTCAATCGGCGATCAAAAGGAACCGCTGGAGCCGGAGGTGGCCGAACGTCCACCATCCGTGAAGCGCCGTTTAGTTGGCACAGCAAGGCGCTCTCCGGCCGAAAACATCAGTCCTCGCGTGACCCGGCGGAAGCACAGGCTGCTCGGAATGCAGTTAGTGTCCACTGCCAGTCGATTCGAAGAGGCCCGGAAAAGCAATCTAGCAACTGTAACAGCAACAACAACAACTACAACTACTACTACACTGCCAGCTGAAACGGAAAAGCCACAATCCACCCCAACGAAGACGACGACGACGACGACGACGACGGAGAGGGCAGAGACTGTCACGGATCTCACATCGGGAAGCAGCAGCGGCGGCAGCAACAGCGATAGTTCCAACCGGGGCAACCGCCGAAAGCAGAAGCTCCAGACCCGGATCATGCAGGTGGACGAGCTGGTGGCGCTGCAGCGGCAGGCAGCCGAACTAGAGCGCATTGGGCGGGCCTCGCTCGGTCGTGGTGTCCCCCGGCGGTTAGTGCTGGATGACGCGGACCGTCCCGGGAACGCGAATGAGGACGATGTGATCCTGTCGAAAGTAACCAATTGTGATGATACTAATGATAAGTTGTTAAGAAGTAGAAACCGGCATGAGGATGTTATCGTTCTGAGCAGCGGTACCGGCAGCAGTGGAAGCAGTAGCGGTAGTGAGAGTAATAGTGGTAAATGTAGTGGTAGGATTGATAATAGTAGCACTAGTGTTAGTAATGGTAGCAGTGATCGTGTGGGGAACGAGGGTGAACAGCTTCTTGCCTCGAAGACGGTGATCGGTTCGCGGAAGCGAAAGGTGTCGAAAAGTGTCAGCGAATCGGAGAGCAGCTCCAGCTGGGAGAACAAGGTTCCGGTGGAACAGCGTGCCGGTGGTGAGTCCTGTTTGAGCATCATTCCTAACCCGGAAGTACTGCTCAAGACTCCGGAACGACGGTTGAAGCTGACGCTTCGCATGAAACGTAGTCCGGTGATCGACGAGATTATTGAATCAGGTACTAGTTTGAGCGAGGATACTTGCAGCACCACCACCTACAAGCCAGAGTATGAGATTTTGCGGGTGGAAGGAATCGCCGATGAGAGCGAGAAAGACGAAGCAGAGGAGGACGATGAGGAAGATGATGACGATGGTGAAGTGGACGACGATTTGACGTACAGTAGCAGTTGCAGTAGTAGGTTATCGCAGAAGCGCAAGAAGCGCCACAAATCGAAGGAAGCGCGAAGGCACCGGAGGCGTGTGAAACGTGAACTCCGTCGTCACAATCATCATCATCATCATCACCATCATCTTCAGCAGCAGCAGCAGCAGCAACAGCAACATCAGCAAGCGAATAACCAGCCTCAGCACCATTCGGTCATTCTGCAACCGTCGGCACTGGGGCCGGTGACAGCGGCCGTTACAGCTGCTGCTGCTGCTGCGGCTAATCAGACCCCTCCCAAGCGATCGCCGATTGCATTTCCAGCGCCCACCA
This sequence comes from Ochlerotatus camptorhynchus, assembly GCF_037179485.1. Lineage (NCBI taxonomy): Eukaryota > Metazoa > Arthropoda > Insecta > Diptera > Culicidae > Ochlerotatus > Ochlerotatus camptorhynchus. Next base: position 712,598 of record NW_027040588.1, on the reverse strand, counting down.
AGCGGCTGCGACTGATCTTCGGCAACGAAACTCGTACAATCGACATTCCACCGACAGCAAAGATATCCGCTTCGTCGTCTCCTTCCACGCCGAGCTCGTCACTGCCATTGTCGCCGGTGGTCAGTTTAACGCCAAATAGTCAAAGTTCCACTCCCAGCAGTGCAGGCGGCGGTGGCACTTCCGGAATAATCAACAACACGCCGGGCGTGATTGTTAGCCCTACGCGGTCGCTCGGGACTCAGTTTCCCGCGTTCAACGGGTACTCCATGAGTACCTTCTCCAGATCTCCACAAACGCTGCAGCAATCCCAACAGCAGTCCCAACTCCTCTTCACCAACGCTTTGAATCCTCTCTCGCTCCTGCAGAGCAACCATGTTTCCCAACAGTTCCAGCACCACTCCCATCCCCACCATCATCACAATCTGTTCCAATTCCAACCGCAGTCCACTCCGCTGTCGCTTCTTCCGCAGACGGATTCATTGCAACAGCAGCAGCAGCAGCCACCTCAGCAGCACAATGTCATACAGCACACGGCACAGCTGCAACTGCAACAGCAGCAGCATCAGCAGCTACAGCAACAACAACCCCAGCAAGTAGCCACAACTATTCACCTGGCGGCGGCTGCTGCCGCTGCTGCGTCGATGAACAATCACCACAACCTTCACCAGCAGCACCATCATCGGTTCGGTGAGTTGAGTATGAACAATCACCACCTTCACCACAACAACCACCATCATCATTTGACGGCAGCGGCGGCGGCCGTGTCCAGCAGCAGTGGCAGTACTCCGACCAAGTGCAGCCCGTACCAGCACCAGCTGACGGCGTTGACCACGTCGCAACCGGGCGTGGCCACGTTCAACTGACCCCTGGGGATGGGCAGTGCGCAGCGGTAGGCGGAGGAGACGGCGAAGTTGACCCGGTGGCTTGTGGGCGAACAGGTGGAACGGGGCAGATAGAGGACGGACAGGGTGGGGGGGCGATCGGTGGAACACGGTGTAGGTCGAATGTAGGGTTTTTTTCTGAAGGGATTACTCCTTATATGGGACAGAAAGTGTTTTCGATCATCGAACCGCTTTGGTCAGTTCGTTAGCTTGGGAAAATATTTGATGCAAGGTTCCACGAGTGTGGTCTTGGAAATAAGGATAGTAAACATGGCTGGATTTTCATGAGTAGCATGAGAGTGGCGTCCACCGAGAAGGATCTCCAGCTGACGAAAATTACATTTCCCGGAACTATTGTTCAAGCTAACAGGGAAAGTTTAGCACTGAGCTCTCCTGGAATTCGTTTTGGAATTCACTGCGTTTAAGCTCAAGAGCGGATAGACCAGCTGAGCTTCACGAATCGAGGGTAGTCTAGACTACTCCGCAAAAGAAAACTTTAACTATCAGATGCTCCAACCTTTATAAATGCAATTAGGCAAGAAGTTCTTGATTTGACTTTGTGTAGTCCAATAATCTCAGACAAAATCAAAAATTGGCATATGTCAGACGAAATATCTTTGTCTGATCACAAGCAAATATTATTTGAATATGAGGCTGGTCAACAGCTCACACAAACTTTTAGAGATCTTAGAAAAACAGACTGGGAGCTATATAATTCAGAGCTAGTGGCAGGAAGAGACACGATAGCAATTAGCTTAAACACTTGTGTAGAACTTGATAATAATTCTAAACAACTTTCAAACTTGATCCAACATGCCTTTTATGATAGTTGCATCGAAAAGGAACGCGCTACAAACAGGGATGTACCTTGGTGGAACAACAGGCTACAGAAACTTCGTAAAAAAGCCCGGAAGCTTTTCAATAGGGCTAAACGAACACAACAGTGGGAACAATATAAGGAATCCCTCACCGCTTATAATCAGGAAATACGGAGATCAAAGAGGATACACTGGAGGCATACATGTGAGAACATTGAAAAATACTCCAAATGAAACGTTAGAGTTGATGATGAGAACGCATTTTCCAGGTTCTATTATTAATTCGAACGAAGACCAAAACGCAACGGCAACAGCTATTGGTATCGATGAAACCAGGACGGATATTCATGAAATATTGAATGAAACGACTGAGTTAGACAGAATAAGAGCTGATGCTTGCACTTTGGCCAACAAAATCTTTACTGAAAAAAAAAAAAATTGAATGGGCGATTGACTCCTTTGAACCTTTCAAGTCACCAGGTAGGGATGGAATTTTTCCTGTGCTATTATAGAAGGGAAAAGCGGTTTTAATGCCTATTCTAACAAAGATATTTTGAGCAAGCTTAATATTAAGCTATATACCGGCCGTGTGGCGATAAGTGCGGGTTTATTTTTATCGATAATTCATCTCACGATTCCATGACTACAGCTATGATGAAACGTGGTTTCGATCAAAGCATTGTAAATTGGATCAATGAAATGTTATCAAAAAGAGAAATATCAGCAAACTTTGGAAGCTCACTCATCAGTGTAAGAGCAACCAAAGGATGTCCGCAAGGAGGCGTGTTATCACCTCTATTGTGGTCGTTAAGGGTTGATGATCTTCTCAAAAATGTAATAGCCCAAGGCTTCGAAATAATTGGCTTCGCAGATGATATAGTCAAATCTGTACATGGCAAATATGATTGTATTATCGCTAACAGATTGCTTTAAATTTTGTCTCATCGTGGTGTGATAGGGAAGGATTAAACATAAATCCTTCTAAAACTACTATTGTGCCATTTACGCGAAGGAAGAAATTTTCATTAGACAACATAAGATTGAAAGGCACTCTTTTCACTGCGATTTGGAAACTGTATCATGCTGTCAAATATCTTGGAGTAATCCTTGATAGTAAACTTGATTGGAATATGCATCTAGAGCAGACAATAAACAAAGCTACTTATGCTCTATGGATATGCAAAAGAACATACGGTAAACAGTGAGGACTGAAACCGAAAATGATCAATTGGGTTTACTCGGCAATTGTGAAACCCAAGATTACTTATGGTGCATTGTAAAGAGAGTGTTGCTCAGAGAAAGTTAGAAAAACTCCAAAGGTTAGCAACTGTCTCAATAACAGGTGCAATGAGAAGTACACCATCGAAGGCATTGGATGCTTTGCTTAATATGCTACCATTGCATCAACTTGTACAATTAGAAGCCGAAAAGTGTGCTCTAAGGATTACAAGGTCAGTGAAACCCTTTGAAGGAGACCTTAGAGGACATCTTAGGATTCTGAAAACTGTTAGTATCAACTCTCTAGAAAAGAACAACGAAGACTAGATGGAGAAAAGATACAATTTCAATCGACTTTTTCAAGTAGTTGGCCCTGGCAATTTGGTGGCCCGGTTCTTCGTCCAGGATCGATTGTGTTTTATACAGATGGTTCAAGATTGAACAATCAAGTGGGAGCAGGAGTAACTGGCCCAGGGATAGAAATATCGGTTTCTATGGGCAGATGGCCAACTGTGTTCCAAGCTGAAATCCAAGCAATTTTAGAGTGTTCCATTATATTAGTTCAAATATATGCGTCATGTCCGACAGTCAAGCTGCTCTAAATGCTTTAAAGTCGGCGACATGTACATCAAAACTTGTCTGGGAGTGTGTTCAATCACTTCAATGCGGGATTGAGGGAAATGAAAGAGCTGATGCACTAGCAAGACTCGGATCTTCTCATAAGTTCTTCGGACTAGAGCCCTTTTGTGGCTTATCGGCTGCATCGCTTAGAATGGAGCTAAAAGCGTGGGAATCTTCAAAAGTGAAGGAAAACTGGAAGAACACTTTCATTGCTAGGCAGTCGAAGCGATTCATTAATTTAAACATTTCTGTGACCCACAAAATCCTGGAACTGTCTAAGAAAGATCTTATAACAGGTCATTGTCCGAGCCGTTATCAGTTTAAGCTGATTGGAAAACTTTAAGATGATGATGATGTATGCTTCTGTGGCATAGAACTGGAAGATTCGGAACATTTGCTATGCCACTGTCCGGCAATTTTCAATAAAAGGCGTAAGTTCTTCGACAAGGGGCTGATAGAACCCTTTGGCATTTGGAGAACAACTCCAAGTACGGCAGTGCACTTTGTTCGAAGTGCTATTAGTCAAACGATGGTGATTACTCCTAATAATAGTGATACGGCATCTTGATATAGCTAAAGAAAAAAAAAATGGGGAATATATCACTATAGATCAGAAAAATGGTCGCATTGATGAAAATACCCGACAAGGAAAAACAATTCAGAAGAATCAAATCCCTGTTTATGGCACTGACCAATCTGTTATCAGATATGACTCATCCTGCAAGTGATCTCATACAATTTTAACGGTTACTAAATTTAACTAAAAATGCATGATTTCAACGCAAATTATTAAAATCTCAAGTAGGTAGGTTTGTATATGTTGAATAAAAAAAGGCTACTTTGAGCAGTTTTGAGTAATTATGAGTTGCTCAAATTTACTCGCTGCGAAACTATTTGCTCCAAGGGGTATTCAACTCTGCACACCTCAATCTGTGCCGAAAGCTGAGACAAGCGTTGGACCAAGTGTGTCGATCTCAGTATCCCATGAGTTTGGCAACCCTGCAGCTACATTGCAAAGTTCTCATGGATGGCTAAACGAGCTATATCTGTGTATGTTGCATAGTATATACGAGGGTAATCACTGTGCCTGTCCTGTTAAAAAGTAAAACGTGCATCAAATGACACACGAATGTGAGTTTTTCTTTGTACAACATTCATTCCTCTTGCTTTAACGATACCAAACGAGTGATAAGATTGGTAAGCGCGAGATCGTCGGCCACTGCTGATACTGGCAGCCACTATACGCTGACCGTTGCCAACCATTAAGTTCAAGCCCTAGCAGCACACTTGTCATTTAACAGTTGTGGTTACTTGTACGCACCTTATTTCAGTCACGATCAAGTTGCAGCAACCTATTTTGATAGATATGTGTTGCTTGGGAGTCCTCCACGAGAAGGAGAAGGGTGAGCGATGGCAGAAGCTGTCCATCCAGGACAAGAAATTCTTTACCTTGTTTCGTTCTGGTAAACGTTCGCCGAAACCTGTACTTATGACCCACCCGGCAAGTGGAAAATGTACCTCTACATTATCATCATGGTACTCGTACAATGCTACAAACAAGAAATTAAGAAGGATTCGACCTAAAACTCCCACTGGCGATAGTAGAAGTAGCAATAGACCTTCAGTTCCTTCAGTTGCTTCCTAGAGTTAGCCATTGATAGTATGGCGAACAAAGTAGTGTTTTTGCTGAGTTGTGCTGTGAAAATAAATTCATAATTTCGTGTGAAATAGTGCCGTGTGTCTTGATGGCAGATGGCAGTTCATATTCATATGAAAATGACTCATTGAACCTGACTGTTTTGCGCACTGCTTATAGCAGATAATGCAAATATAGATAGAGCTGGAATTAGGGCGTAATAGCTTTTGTAAACAATGACTTCTCTCGATGATTTCTGCAAAATCAAGGCTCGTCCACGCAAATCAACATCACAATCGGGAGGAGGAAGACTTCCCCTACCCGATGGTTGTATTGGATTGCGTGGGCGTGCCTTGAATTCTTAGCAATCTTCGAGAGAAGTCGTTGTTTACAAAAGCTGTTACGCCCTAATTCCAGCTCTATCTAGACATGTTCTGTTCAAGTGTGATAGTTGTCTATCAAATCAGAGTTGTGACGAACAGAATGATCTGATCTTGCGCGTCAAAAGGATAGAGGAGCAGACGAAGAAAGTTTTTCAACTCTCGGACTCGAGCACTGGTATGCGAGATCACTTTGCTGCTCAGGTGGACATCGCACTTAAAAGCGGGATGGCAGACTAGACTAAATGTAAATGGTCTTGAAAATTTAATTTGTGAGAAATTGGACAATTGAAAAGTTCATTTTTTTGTTAATTGATGCGCAAAACCAATTAGCTGTTATGAATGATCAGCGCAGTTCATCTAGGACGATTCAGTCGGAATCGGACCAATATCCTTCTTAATGTTGCTAATACAAGATCTACTGATGCCACCAGCCTCCACAGTCAATTGAATCTCCGAGATCGTACAGTCCATAAAATGGAGTGGTTCTGCGGGAGAAACTACTGCGGTTACAGTTGCATCTGCAGAATGGCGGGATCGTTCTGTACCGGGTTGTTGTTGACACCGTACATCAATGCTGCAATTGGAACTGGATTCTGAAATTATTCTTGTTTATACAATTTGCTTTCAGTGCGTATCCTATTGCCATCTGGGGTTGATACGTAAGCAGGCCTATTCCGACCCAAAACATGAATCCTTCCGATTGTGCAACCTTCTATTATGCTTGAGGATACTTTCGCTGGAAAAAAAATAATCTTAAAACCCTTCACTTTGAAGTAAGCGAACGTTCACTACGTTAGCAACGGTTGTCAAAATTTCAACTCAAAGCAGTGATGCTATTTTACATTATATTCTATCTCATACTTATCATCGAGTGCCCTAGCGTGCCGATCAGTGTGCTATGATGTGTTTCACAGTGTGCAGAGTTGATTGCCCATTGATTTGCTCTGAGTACAGCTGACTTTTCATTTGCATGGCATTTACAAACCAGCACATGTTCCGGCCATGCATCTCCGGAACCAGTTCACGATTTCAAAAATATTCAAAAAGTTTTATGAGACCATAATACCAACAATCAATACGAATCTAACGATTTTAAATTGGCTCACCACTTGACTAGTCTATTGGTCCCAAGCAAATCGATTAACGTATCCCATTCTAGTCGAAATTCTAGTACTACACAATGTTTGTTTTGATTCGCTATGAAAGTTTGACAGATAAAATGAGGGGTTATTGGTTTTTCCTATGTTTCGAGGGGTGAATCGGTTAGCTTGGGACCGAAGAGAGTACCAGAGCTGAGCCAAAAAGTTGAGCACGTTATTTCGGGACCTTCTCGTCTTAGAGTTACCTCTATGATAATAACTTCTCCCACCCGCATCTTTGAAGGTGGACGCGCCTCTGCATTGCATTCCATATATTCAAAATATGAAAGTTATTCCAGGAATCAAATTTAGTTTGTCTTGCTGATCTCTAATTTTAAAATCCCAGCATTGACAAATTCGTCCAAAATATCCAAAAATTTATTACGGAACACTTGTTTTTTTTTGAGATCGAGATTTTAAGTTCTAGACGCATTTTTTTGTCCGCGATCTGTGATGAGATTTTGGACGGGAAAATTTCACAAATTTCGGAGGAAAACCCGGGAAATGGCTAATCGAGGTTTGCTGGTCACCATTTTTGGTCCAGTTTTGAGAAATCGCTGGTAGAAAGACACGCTAAAACTGCTTGACAAAGTGGTCCATTTGGAGTAAAAAATAGCAACATTTAGTAAACCTATTCCAAGCAAGTTCAATGTAGACATTCAGATTCTAATCCGACGTTCGACCTACACTCCGCCCCATCGTCCCCACCGAGAACGCTCTGTCCGTCGTCTGAACCTCATTCTAGCATGGATTTAACCCTCATCGGAAGTGTTTTTCCCTTTCCGTCGCCATTCTAGGTATCGCGAGGCATCGGCAATTTCTACGCGTACTCCTAAACTCGACCAAGTGCTAGCTAGGCAACAGCCTCGAGAGGAACCCTGGAAGAACGAACTGCTAGTGCTCACCCACATTCGATCGAACCGCACCTCATTCATCCAGACACACACACACACAGAGATACAGTAGAGATTTTCATTACTCTTTGTTCATTAAATTGTTATGGTTTCGTTGGGAAAGTTTTCTCTAAAGTGCGACCCCCACCCCCGTCATCACCCACACAGTAACTATTATCACTATTAGGAAGCATATATTATTCGGCGTCACGCAAATATGTATGTCTGTATATGTACGTACGAACACGTACGTAGGTTTAATTAGTTGTCATTAAATATAATTTCGTAATGTTAAGCAGAAAAACAACAGCAAGCGAATGTGTTCTAATCCCAACTATTGTACAGTAGGAAATAGTTACATGTGTAGACAAGTCCAAAACACCGATTGGATTAGCCGAGGTTCGAATTATAAGCCGAAATCATGTTATGTGTATTCGTTTCGTTTTCACCGTTGATTTTCCTATTGTTTCTTTCTGGAAAGAGTGCCATTTTCGCTTTGTGTTACCTTTCTTAACAATCCACACACACACAGACAAGATTGCAATCTGCATTTATGCCGTATTTGGTGAGCGATCGAATTCAGCGTGCAATGGCCGGCCAACTTTTTCTGTCTCTGTCTCCGTCTTTCGAATGTAACATTTCGTACTTCCAATTCATCTCCGGAATCCAGAGTGGTCCGCACGAAAATCATACCATCATAGAACCATCGATACACACACCGCGTTGAAGTAAGATTTAACTAGTACTGCCACTAAATTACACTATAATAAAAACATATTGAAATAAATGTGGAATGGAAAGCATTTTAATCTCGCGCAGGAGTAATCGCAAACATAATATACTGTATAAAATATGAGCAGCAAATATGAAGAAACCCTTAGCTAGGATTGTAGAAATATGAGAATGTTAAAAATCGCCCGCAAAACGTACTGTTCTTTTGTATTTTATATAAACACAAAACATAAACGACGCTTGTGCGAACGGTCCGGCAGCGTTGGTCAAACTGAATGGTTGATGGTAAGTTTAGTATGTGTGTGTACATCCCATCTCACCAAGCGCATTGCCTCACAATAATCTGAATCCTCCACCCTCTCTCGTACATTCAGCTACCAACCGGTGAAAACGTCTTGGGAAATAGACAACAACTGCAAGTTAGCGTAAAAGAAAACCCTAGACGTTAAGCAAACACACACACACAGCACTAAGATACATAATTTTGTGATAAATGAATATTAAAGAATTAAACAATACTGAACGAGTAAATATTGAACTTGAACAAACACACGCAAACAAAAAAAAAAATCGACTTTCTATAATGTAGCGATCCATTCAGCAATTGAGTAAAAAGGATTCAAACCCCCCTTAAAACTGCGCATACAATTCTCTTTAGGAATGCTAAAAGCGCTCGGAGCAGCAGCAAAAGCAGAAACATTTAACGCTGAAAAGGTAAATTCATTTCTTTGAATTTGTAAGTAATACAATTATTATTATTAAAACAAACAAACAGGTCTGTAACATAGCGAAAGATGAAACGAGAAAGTAAACTAGAAAACACACCGCTGATTGTAGAGGTAAAGTAAATTAAACGAAAAAAAGTATGCTAAAAAGAAAAAAAAAAACAAAACAGAAACCTAGTACTAAAAAACAACTACTGAAAAACTATATATATATTAAATAATGCAAATAATAAGAAAACTGAACCAGAAAATCTTTTCCAATCAAAACAGCTCCGCTCGAGAGAGAGTGACACACCATCACTCGCTGCTCATTGGGGCCCCGATGCTTTCGGTAGGCAGATAATATCACCGGCCCTGTTGCAGCGCACCCTGAACCGAACCGAATGAACGACCGAGCGAACGACTTTCAGAACGATGATGATTGACAGTTGGGCATTTTATTAGAATTTTAATTTATTGCTGCTGCTGCTCCGTTATCGAGAGCAAACCATACTTGAAAGTGGATTTTAATTGAAATGGGTAAAGTTGCAGCTCCTATTTATTACGGACGGGAACTTGGCACGTGGTGCTGATCGACCAAACTTAGGGAATCAAAGTTCGGATGTTTGATTGAAAGTGCTGATTTGTTTGGGGTAAGTAGAACTTTCCAATGGTCTGGCGATAAGAATTTTTTGATGGACGTAGTCTAAAAAAATCATTTCCCTCGTGGAAGGTGAGCTTCGATTGTTTGTTAATCCTTATTCTTCAGCTTCGTAGCCTAATATTTGAATTAATGCTGTGTCATAAATCAACAGTGTTGATCCAAAAACAAAGGGTTCCTTCGTTTCCATTTGTCCTTACATCCCGCCAAAGTCAGCAGAAAATGCGAATTCCCCCGTCATTGGAAACAATGTGCCAAGGTCAGCCTGTCGTAAACCCGGCGTACGTTTGGAATCGGTACGATTACTTCCTACGACGCATTTTTACTATCGAAAAATTGCGTGCCTAACTGCCTACGACATTAGCATGACGATATGGGTTTTTGTTCCCCAAACTGGGACGAGGGATTTTTTTGGAAGCATGAATATTAGCCTTTCCCATTCCCTAATACCGAAGTAACTAACTAAAGAAGGGAGAGGAGCTCAGTGTTGAAGAATTATGTAGAAAAAACATGACAACGGATTTCCAATAACGCCGGAACAAATTATAATTTTTACTTGTGTCCTCTTCTGACAATATGGGGGAAATAAAAGAAAATATGCATGTTATATGTTTTGTATGGAGGAAATTTCGTGTTCTTTAAAAAAATATAACACATTTGATCGCTTGCTCATAATCTGTGTAATGTCTGTTTGTTATTTCAATTATTAAACAGTATTTTCAAAGCTGTTACAACAGGCGCGGATTTCGTGATTTTCGCGGATTTGTTGCGGATTTGAACTTTCAGTCGCGAAAATCGCGGAAACATTACATGATGTCGCGAAAAATCCCGAAGGGACTGATGTGCTGTCACAAAAATTGTGGAATTCGTTGTTACCTTTCCGTCCCGGATTATTTCGCGTTCCTCAATTTTGTTGTTCATTTGGCTCTCAATGTTTTACCGGTTTAAACTAAACACCCTGCAAATAATCGATAAATGATCTCAATTCCACCGGATTTACACGGAAATTCCCTGGGGTCTGTCCAATGTGAGACATTTTCATGTTTTTTGACGTAGGGTAGTGATTTCCATATGGGGGTACACTTTGTGAAAAACGAAAATGGAACATGTAACAAAATTATGAAAGATTTTGAACTCTAATAACTTAGCTGCCCCTGGACCAATTTCAATAATTTTATCACCAATCGATCAGAAATATTTTTACTTACTTACTTACTTAAGGATCCTGTGCACCACCAGCGGTGCAAAGGGCCAACGTGAAAGACTTCAATCCTGGGCGGCTGCTCGCTTTTGCCTTGACCTGGGCCCAGGTCAGATTCCTATCGACTTGCTTAATTTCCTTATTGAGGCTCCGCCGCCTCTGCTGCGATGTCCTGCCGGAGTCCAATCCAGCGCTTGCTTGCAGATTTCGTTTCCGCCCCGTCGAAGTGTGTGGCCGACCAACCTCCACTTTCGCTCTCGAATTTCTGTTGCTATCGGCTTCTGATGACATCGACGATGGAGCTCGGCATTCGGGATTCAGTTGTGAGGCCACCAGGCACGAATTATATACCGCAGGCATCGGTTGATGAAGACCTGCAGCTTTTGAGTGTTCTCCGCTGATACACACCACGTCTCGCTGGCGTATAACAACACAGATTTCACGTTCGAGTTGAAAATTTGGATTTTGGTACGCTGACTTATCTGGTTGGATCTCCACACGTTTCGTAAACTCGCAAAGGCAGCCCTAGCCTTCTTGATTCGAGCACGTATGTCGCTCTTGGTCCCGCCGTCCGAAGCTATTTGGCTGCCAAGATATTGTAAACTTTCGAGCTTCTCCACTGCTTGCCCCGCTACCGTAAAGTTGGAAGGGTTGCCCGTGTTGATATCCAACGATTTGGTCTTGTTGACGTTGATGGTGAGACCCGCCGCAGAGGAGCGTTCGGCTAGGTCATTGAGCTAACTCTGCATATCAGAGCGCCGTTGTGCTAGTAGAGCAACATCATCAGCCAAATCGAAGTGAGCGGCTCGAAATTTGATTTGACGCACTTACATTTGAAATTTTCGAGTGTACCTCACGGCAACACTATCTACTCATATGTACCGTGGCGAACCAAAATCCGTACACCTAAGAAATGAATCAAAATCCGTACATGTCATACAAAACGCCTACTTTTTGTATTAGGTGTACGGATTTCGATGCTGTACGGATTTCGGTCCCCCACGGTACTAGCTTAAAGTAGTTGATGCTATTGGGATACCCGCCTGTTATCTCTTTTTCTCTAACGAAAATTGAAAGGGAGAGCCTGTTGTCAAACAGCATGTCATTGTGCGTTTTCGTTGTTATCTGCACTTCTTTTGGGGGTGAACACTTCAGGTTAACATTTGCTTACAAGTAAACGAAGTTGAACCATAGAGGTAACTCTACACTCCAAAAAATATGCACGTCCGATCTACGTGAAAACATAGGTAGCTTTCGTCCATACTACTTTTCACGTAACATTTACGTTAGTACCATGTAGCCAAAAATATTCCCATTTAGCGGTCAACGTGAACAGTAAGGTAAATATAACGTGATTTCCACTTAAGTTGGAAGCGGTTATCACGTAATGTTTACGTGATTTTGAAATTATATTTACTGGAAAATACTGTTCATCTTACGTTTACGTTCCGTGGTTTCCACTATAATTGGAATGGATTTGCACGTAATGTTGACGTGATTTTGAAGTGATCTTCACCGGATCTAACAAATACTGTTTTCCATTTTGTCCAAGAAAAGAATATTTAAACATTGTTAGCATTTTTTTATTAATACGTTAAGTATGTCATTGAAACGTTAATACTAACCATTTCGCTTTTCCAACTTTTAATTGATCATGACAATTCAGATCTCGATTCAGATGCAATATCCGATTGCACTGTTTACTGCCGAGTCAGACATTTGGAAAATGCCCATAAATTGTATCTTGTAATCCAACCTCTGAAACCGAAATAAATTTAATTAGCAGTGAATGACGGATTTCAAATAAAGCGAAATAATATAAAAATACCTTTAAACAGTTGCAGTATGCAGTTAAGGAATCACTTCTTCCATTAATAAAATCGATGCCGCCATATTGAATCACTTTTTCATACATGTAAATCACGTAAACTCATTTTACACAAGCACACCACAATCACTCAACCGCACATAGAAGTTTGATGTGAAAATGTTGTCACATTCATCATCAGCTCCATGGAACATGACATGATATATTTATCAATTTTACTACCATCATGTAAACATGAAAGTTGAACCATTCGAATGAACTACGTGATTTTTCACGTAGATTGAACGTGTATATGTTGTAGAGTGTACATGATTATCACTTACTTTTTACGTGAAATTCCCTTAGTATCAACGAACATGAATATCACGTAAATTTTATCAAAATTTAATTTAACCTTGACGTGAGCCACGTGAAAATGATCGAAGTGGGGGGTTAAAGAGGTTACGTGATTTTTCACGTAGCATTAACGTGAAGATTTTTTAGAGTGTAAGACCAGAAGGTCCCGAAGAAATGTGCTCAACTTTTTGACTCAGCTCTGGGTTTATCTTCGGTCCCAAGCTAATCGATTCACCCCGAGATTCACCCCTTGAAACATAGGAAAATCCAAGGGGAATGACACATCTAAATCTCAATTCTAGATGCTCAACAAATCTCACTAGCGAATCAATCTTCGAAAAATCATCTTTCATGTCTCGCATCTACTTGCATCGCGCTTCATCTTTTTGCAGGAAATCTTCAAAATAGACATAAATCTTCCTTCTATTTACTCAGCGTGCGTGCAGCTAGCCACAGCTAAACACAATCTTTTCTGCATCGTAGATAGAGTCGTCCACCTCGGGAAAATCCAATAACCCCTCATTTTATCTGTCAAACTTTCATAGCGAATCAAAATAAACTTTGTGTAGTATTAGAATTTTGACTCGAATGGGGTAGGTTAATCGATTTGCTTGGGACCAATAGGCTAGTCAAGTAGTGAGCCAATTTCAAATCGATAGTTTCGTATTGATTGTTGGTTGAACTATCAATGACTCACGCTTGTCGTCAGCAATTGTTGGTACAGATTTCATCAGTCTGTGCTTCTAACCTAACCAATAAACATGTTCGAGGGAAACTGGGACTACCCATTAAATGAGTGAAATTTTACCCATTTAAGAGTAATTACAACTACAAAAATAAATAGTAAGTATTCTTTTGTGAGCATCAAATACTCATAAATGGGTAACTTTTTTACTCATTTAATGGGTAGTCCCAGTCTCCCTCGAAAATGCTTACTTTGTAGTCATTATTGGGTATTTTGCGGATACCGTGTAGTCATCGGTGACCGAGAAGACATCGTTGTTGGACGCCAAACAGGACCCGGCCATACTCGGTAGATTTTGCAAGCTAACAGCTAGCAAGCAGATCTCGTGATGGTACCATAGAGGTAACTCTAAGACTAGAAGGTCCCGAAGAAACGAGCTCAACTTTTTGGCTCAGCTCTGGTACTATCTTCGGTCCCAAGCTAATCGATTCACCCCTCGAAACATAGGAAAATTCAATAATCGATTCACCCCTCGAAACATAGGAAAATCCACTAACGCCTCATTTTATCTGTCAAACTTTCATAGCGAATCAAAGCAAACATTGTGTAGTACTACACTCGAAATAATTTTCACGTTAATGTTACGTGAAAACATACATAGATTTTTTCCATCGCACTGTTCACGTAAACGTTACGTGATTCTCATATGGAAGCACTCATTTGAGTGAGCTTCAACGTCACTGGATTATCACGTAGAATTTACGTGATTCCTTCAGTACAGCTCATGGTGATTCGGTGGTTCATAATGATGTTAATTCTGGTACGATTTAAATAAAATGAATTCTTGATTTCGCATTAGGCTAAAATGCAGTCTTATTTTATGCATATGCTTTTATTTTGTCTAAAAATGTATACATCGGCATAAAAACCAGATTGAAATAAAGTCGACCGGGACAAGGATCGGGGATCACACATATCCGCCTCTTGATCTAACTCCATGAGGCTGCTGTATTCACACTAAAACAGACTAAATTATTCTCTATATGAATGTTTAATTCATTAAACTTACCATATTAAATTTTCCCACAAAGTAACATCTACAATAATCTGAAGTAACAGTGGTATGAAAATATACCCACTGAACTAGCACCATATTGTTTACAACTATGAGCGTCACTCAATTTTTTCAGACGTGAAAATCACTTAGGGTTTACGTGAAACGCACATTGAATGTGTGTATGGGCAAATCACGTAAACTTCATTAAAAAATGTAGCGGCTTCGAATGGAATTCCCCCTCATATATAAGTGGTGCCATATAGATTTTAATTAATTAATTAATTTAGCTTTATTTAGGAGGCTTTCAGCCTTAGGCTGGTTCGCCTCCGAAAATATAGATTCTACTTGGATCATGTAAAATTGACGGCAAAGCAAAAAGAGATACTCTACGTGATTTTTCACGTAACTATAACGTGTCGATTATTTTGAGTGTAGAATTTCGACTAGAATGGGGTACGTTAATCGTTTGCTTGGGACCAATAGGCTAGTCAAGCAGTGAGCCAATTTTAAATCGTTAGTTTCGTATTGATTGTTGATGGTACTTCGTCGGTGATGGTACCACATCTTCATTTCGTCGTTGCCGGTAAATTCGAACGTCCGGAACCTAAACAAGGCCGAAATTGTCTGGCATACATGAGTTTTCCACAATGACAAACATCCTTCGGTACACACTTAGAAAAAATCGCCGACTTCGGTAATTCATTTACCGAATTCTCAACAGCTGAACGGTCAGTAATGTTTTCGGTAATCGAGAACATTACCGAAATATCTGTAAACTGGATCAGCAAAATTAGCTGTCAAATTTACCGAACGATCGGTAACGTTTACCGATGTGCATTGCTTGATTTGTAGTCGACTTTACCGGAGAACTGTAATTTTGAGGACGATATGCAAATCGAAAATTACCGAGAGATCTGTAATTTTTTTAAAAGTTCACCGACTCAACTGTAATTTGCTTTAATATTGTTTCAAGGTGGCGGTCACTGCAACCCATGCAAAATTTAATTAGATAACAAAAATTAATTATTTACGGAAAATATGTACGATTCCCTCATCTTGGCGTTGCATAACACCCTCCATAATTTCACCTTTTTTATTTTTCACAAGCACGAACGCTTTTAATGTTTATCGATAATAACAATATGGTGGATTTGACGTTTACCTAGACCGTTACCGAACTCAGTAATGGAACGCTTTGTTTACCGAAACTTCAGTAAAATATTTCACCGAAGTCAGTGATGAAGCTGATTTACAGACCTGCCGGTAAAAATGTTTACCGTTTTCGGTAAATTAAAATAAAATTACCGAGATTCGGTCATTTCATTTACAGTTTTCAGCAATAAAGCGAGAAAATACCGAAACATCTGTAATTTTTAGCATTACCGATCTAAGACGGTATTTTTTTTTACCGAACTCAGGGTCTCTGTTTAAGTGTGTAGCATTGAAATAGGTAGATCAAATATGCTTTTTTAGTAGGTCCAACTGAGGCCAGTAAATGAATGAAGTAGGATGCTTGATTGTTTCTTTTTCAAAAAGTCTGTTTTCTTTTGGACGAGGGACGGACTTGTGGTAGAGGTTGACATCCATGCCTCTCACAATAAAGCTAACGAGTTCAAATTTCATCCCCGGTCAAGTCCGAATAATCTTAAAAAGTGGTGAATGTGCAATATTGATAATAATATTGAATATTGGTTTATTCCAAAAGAGTGATTTACAGATTGGAAGTATAACATAGCCAATATAACGCAATGGGCACGGTTGATAGCAAATCAAGTTAGTCAATTTTTTCCTCGACGAAAAGAGACAGGACCGATTAAAAAAGTAATCGAGAATAATCATATTGAAAACTTCAAGACCAACAATTGAAATGGCCTTAACCCAAGGGGTAAGTCACTCAGCTCATTGTGCCGGAATTATATTCTACACAGCTTGGGCACATCCATCGGCACATTTTCGGCATACCTTCGGCACAATCTCGTAGGCATTAGATTGTAGTAAATAAAATGGGAGTACTGCTGGACAACTGTCATTGAAGTTGTTCAGAACATTACGTGCTGTTTGACTGTATGTTCAGGGACATCTTCTGATTGAATATACCAGAGGAACTCAGACCAGCAGTTCTTTTATAGATCTAAATACGAAATGTAGTTTCTAGAGTGAACTCAAGAGGAAGAGGTCAGTTTATCAGACCTCATTAGTACCCTTAATTGAAATAATGCTGCAACTCATACAAAACAAACTAAAGAAGTTTATTCATCACCCTTTATAGTCGGTCTCCAACAATGCTCCCCACCGGTTCCAACTCTTTCCGGTCGAAAGGCTAGGTTTCTGGTCTACCTTTGAGGGCATTATTAAACACTAAAACACAGGACTTTTATTGCCCTATGGATCACAAAACACCGAAATTTCGTACACCCGCCACTTCCCGCGTCATCCTCAATCCGATTTATCCATGCGATTTCAAATCAAAACATTCAAGGTTTTTAGAAATACCGGGATGCCGGGATGGATATTTTACAAAAAATCGCAGCTTGCTCTATGACCGGCACAATCGTCACAGTTGCGGCACACTGACAAAAAAGATGACCCAAGATTGGTTTGCGGAGTGACCTACCCCTAGCCTTAACCCCATTTTGTAAACAAACCTTGTAAGGCCATTTTTTCGCAAACCGAAACCTTCATTCGAAAACCTTAACCACAATCGGGTAGAGGAGAATTTGGTTTGCCTTTGCGGATTTCGGTTCGCGAGAAAATGGCCTTACAAGGTTTGTTTACAAAATGGAGTTAAGGCCATATCGATTGTTGGTCTTGACTTCTGAAATAACGAACATAGACTGTATCCCGGTTTCTGTACGATCATGCGTAAGAACACCGTGAGAACGAAAAAGTCGACTACATTCCTTCTGCCGTACCTATAGCAACGCGCACGGTTCCCGCGCTGACTGTTCCTTACTTTCTCACTCTAATTAAAATTTCCTTCGATGAGTGAGAAAACAGCACGCCGAAAATAAGAGCGGGAATGCGAGCTGCCAGATCATTGCACACAAAACCAACTTAAATTAATTCAAAACAAAAATACTAGCGAACCTGGCGGTGAGCGGTGGAAGGTGGACTAAAATGCTATTACAGAGAACCACATTATTTTAATTAATTTCTTCGGAAAAAGTCGTCTGTCACTTTGTTTGTGGTAAGAACGACTTGTCCACAGATTCCGAGATCGACGTGACTTCCGTACTCCCACCGCGACAACCTACAAAACCACCTCAGTCACAGGTGTTGAGGCGCAGCAGTCGGGAGCACAGGCTACCAGGCAAGTATGATGATTTTCAACTGTCACACAAATGTCTGCCGCATATTATTCCCCCACAGAGCACTACCCGTAATACCAATCTCGACGGCGATGGCCCGTTAATGAGCTCTGATAACCAGGGTCAGTTTAGCGGAATGGCGGAATCTGCAATTCAAGCCGACGCTAGGAGGATGGATGATGATCCGGTGACACACCAGGAGGCATTGTCCAGAGACGACTCCGTACGCTGCGAGACGGCGATGAAAGAGGAGTACGACGCGCTGATCAACAACAAAACCTGGACGTTGACGGAGCTACCGAAAGGCAGGACGGCCATCAAATGTAAATGGGTCTACAAGACAAGACGAAGCACGACGCTAGTGGTAATGTTGACCGCTACAAAGCTCGCTTGGTGATCAAGGGATGCTCGCAGCGAAAGGGAGTGGACTACGACGAAACTTACTCTCCTGTCGTTCGTCACAGTTCACCGCGGTACCTGCTTGCATTGGCCGCAAAGTACGATCTGCAGGTGGACCAGATGGATGCCATCACCGCGTTCCTGCAGGGAGATCTGGAAGAGGAGATTTTCATGGAACAACCGCCTTGTTACATGAACACCGGAAGACGACAACTGGTATGTCGTTTGAACAAAGCGCTCTATGGTCTCAAGCAATCCAGTAGGGTCTGCAACATCAAACTGGACGCCGCGCTGAAGAAGCTGGGACTCATCCAATCGGAGTACGATCCGTGCCTGTACTATTGGATCGAAGATGGGAAGATTTTCAGGGTTATTCTGCGTGGCGAATGAGGTGAGACTCTTCTCACTCTATTCCGACAGTTGACTCGGGTGACGTGAGAGGTTCATTCTTAGGCTCTGAACCAGGCATGGAAAATCATTTGCATTCATATCATACATTCATTTGGCTCTAACTTTTTTCATCAATAGCATTCCACAAAATAATATATAAAGCTTTTATAGGTTTTGTTACTAGCTACAACATTTGCTCATAATTCAAATCTGTATCTCTTATGCATCACGAACTAGAGCGGGCAGAACTTGTTACTGTTTTTCAGTGAATGTAAAATACATTCACTGAAAAACAGTAGTGGCTTCTGTTCACTCTGGTTCGGCATGCATAAGAAATATGGATTTGACTTGTTGAAAAAAGTTGTAGCTAATAACAAAACCTACAATAGCTCTATACATCATTTTGCGGAATGCTGTTGAAGAAAAAAGTTAGAGGCAAATGAATGTAAATGAATGAACGAAATGAATGCAAATGATTTAGAGAAAAACTGGGAAAAACTGCCAAATTACCCACAATATGGGTATTTTGGAATCTTAGTGACGTATAGTGGCCGGAAATAGATGTCTGAAGTCTTTTTGAAATTCAATATGGTGGTTTCCGGTTGGAGAAAAACTAAAAAAATATATCACATACCTCTCAATATGGGTATTTTCGGAATCTTGGTGAAGTGTAAGGACTGAAAACCCATGTCTGACACCATTTTGAATTCAATATGCCAGCTTCCTGTTAGAGAAAAGCTGGGAAGTACTGCCAAATTACCCACAATATGGGTATTTTTGGAGTCTTGATGACGTGTAGGGACCGGAAATAGATGTATGAGGCCGTTTTGAAATTCAAGATGGCCGCTTATAGCTAGAGAAAAACTTGGAAATTCTGTCAAATACCTCACAATATTGGTATGTTTAGAGTCGGAGTGATGTGTAAGGACCGGACATCGATGTCTGGATGTCTGAGGCCATTTTAAAATTTAATATGGTATCTTCCGGTTAGAGAAAAACTAGGAAATTCTGTTATATTCCTCTCAATATGGGTATTTTTGGAATCATGGTCACGTGTAGAGACTTGAAATCCGTGTCTGACACCATTTTGAATTCAATATGGCGGCTTCCAGTTGGAGAAAAACTGGTAAATAATGTAAAATTATCCACAATATGGGTATT
Organism: Ochlerotatus camptorhynchus; assembly: GCF_037179485.1. NCBI lineage: Eukaryota > Metazoa > Arthropoda > Insecta > Diptera > Culicidae > Ochlerotatus > Ochlerotatus camptorhynchus. Next base: position 692,547 of record NW_027040588.1, on the reverse strand, counting down.
TTTGGAATCAAGGTGACGTGTAGGGACCGCAAACCCATGTCTGACGCCATATTAATTACATATGGTGGCTTGCGGTTAGAGAAAAACTGGGAAATTCTGCCAAATTCCCCTCAATATGGGTATTTTTGGAATCGTGGTGACGTGTAGGGACCAAAAACCTTATCTGACGCCATCTTTAAATTCAATATGGCGACTTGCGGTTAGAGAAAAACTGGGATATACTGCCAAATTAGCCACAATATGGATAGTTTTTGGAATCTTGGTAACGTGTAGGGACCGGACATCGATGTCTGAGGCCGTTTTGAAATTCAATATGGTGGCTTGCGGTTGGAGAAAACTTGGAAATTCTGTCAAATACTCCTTACTATGGATATTTTTGCTTGTGGTGATGTGTAGAAACATTTTGAATTCAATATGGTGGTTTCTGTTCGAGAAAATCTTGGGAATTCTGTCCAATTGAGGGGTAAATATGGGTATTTTTGGAATCGGAGTGACGTGTAAGGACGGAAAACCCATCCGTATTTTTCTATTTTTCTTTATTCGGAAGCCACCAAATTGGATTTCAAAAAGGCGTCAGACATTGCTTTCCGGAATCTACACGTCATCCCGATATCAAAAATACCCATATTGTAGAGTATTTGACAGAATTTTCAGGGTTTCTCCAACCGGAAGCTGCCATCTTGAATTTCAAAACGGAATCAGACATCGATTTCCGGTTCTCACACGTCTACCCAACTCCAAAAATACCTATATAGTGGGGTATTTGACAGAATTTCCAAGTTTTATAGTTCACCAACCGGAAGCCGCCATTTTGAATGTCAGAAAGACATCAGACATGGATTTCCGGTCCCTACACGTCACCCGGATTCTAAAAATACCCACATTGAGGGGTATTTGACAGAATTTACAAGTTTTTATCCAACCGGAAGCCGCCATCTTGAATTTCAAAGAGGCGTCAGACATCTATTTCCGGTACAACACGTCACCAGAATTCCAAAAATACTAATATTGTGGATAATTTTACAGTATTTCCCAATTTTTCTCTAGACGGAAGCCGCCATATTGAATTTAAAATGATGTCATACATGGGTTTCAGGGCCCTACATGTCACCCAGATTTTGAAAATACCCATATTGAGGGCTTTTTGGCAGAATTTCCAATTTTTTCTCTAACCGAAGGCTGCCATATTGAATTCAAAATGGCGTCAGACATGGTTTTCCGGTCCCTACGCGTCACCCCAATTCCAAAAATACCCATATTGAGGGATATTTGACAGAATTTTCAAGTTTTTCTCCAACCGGAAGCCACCATATTGAATTTCAAACGGCCTCAGGCATCGATGTCTGGACCCTACACGTTACCAAGACTCCAAAAATACTCATACTGTGTGTAATTTAGCAGTAATTCCCAATTTTACTACAACCGGAAGCAGCCATATTGAAGTCAAAATAGCGTCAGACATCGATTTCCGATCCCTACTCGTCACCCCAATTCTAAAAATACCCATATTGAGGGGTATTTGACAGAATTTTCAAGTTTTTCTTCAACCGGAAGCCACCATCTTGAATTTCAAATTGACCTCAGACATCGATTTCCGAACCCTACACGTCATGGCTTACCAAACCAGATATTTCTTTGCGAACTTTGACAGTTTCATGTGCTTGAAAACATCTGCTACCTTTCCCCTTCCTTTTGCCGTATAAAACTCCTGTCCCGGAAGCTGCTTGTAGTCGGCTTTGACGTAGGTTTCGTCGTCCATTACCACGCAGTCAAACTTCGTCAGCATCGTCGTGTACAGCCTCCGGGATCGCGCTTTGGCCGTCGTATTTTGTTTATCATCGCGATTTGGAGTCACTACCTTCTTGTAAGTCGATAGTCCGGCTCGTTTTTTGGCTCGATGCACGGTTGTAGACGATACACCCAGCTTATTTGCGGCATCTCGGAGAGAGAGGTTAGGGTTTCGCTTGAAACTACCGGCAACTCTCTTTGTCGTCTCAGCGGCTTCCGGTTTTCGATTTCCCCCCGATCCAGACTTCCTGGCTGTCGACAAACGTTCCCCAAACACTTTAATTACATTTGTAACGGTTGATTTGGCAACTTTTAGCGATTTTGCCAACTTTGCGTGCGAGTAGCTCGGATTTTCGCGATGCGCGAGCAAAATTTTGATACGCTGCTCTTCTTGCTTGGACGGCATTTTGACAACTGAAGAGTGAATTCCAAAATCAAAATAGGAGCAACATTCTACACACACACACCTTCAAAATGAGGGGTGTTCAGGTTTTTTAAATGCAAAATTGAAAGAAATACGTCAAGTTGATATTGACCAAATTTTGACCGTATCACCCTTTATTCAAAAAATACCCATATTGAGGAAGCCGAAGAAACAAAAAAAAAATGATTGAAACAAATTTAGAAGTAATAAATTACCGAAAACCGCAACCATCGCTTATAGAACTCTAAGGTTTTCCATCCAGTCGACTGCAGCGGAGGTTACGACTCTTGTCACTTAAAATCGTCACTTCAGTACGACTTTTGTCACCGAAATACGATTGTGAGAATAAGGTGAGAGTTCACCGGGTTCATCCCAAGTGACTTTTCTCACCTCACTTGCCAGCTGGAATCGGATAACACGAGTGACTCGAGTCACCTCACCTCATTCGCCACGCAGAATAACCCTGATCGATTCCATCTTGCGTCGGTTCAGCATGCAGGATGCGAAGGCCGTAACCACTCCCATGAACAGCGCTGAAAAGTTGTCAAAGGAGATGTCACCGAAGAAACCGAGCGGATGAAGAATGTTCCGTACCAGGACGCCGTCGGATGCTTGATATACCTGACACAGTGTACGCGTCCAGACATACTCCCCCTTATTCTGCGAGTCACGTGACTCTCTCTCACCGGTGAGCTGACAATTGTCACCTCGTGTGAGGTGACTCTCCATGCAAATCAAATGGAGAGTCACCTCACACGAGGTGACTATTGTCACCTCACCGGTGAGAGAGAGTCACGTGACTCGCAGAATAAGGGGGACTATTCGCCGTGAACTTCTTGAGTTGTTTCAACAACTGCCCCGGACCGAAGCACTGGGAGGCAGTGAAGTACCTTCTACGTTTCCTGAAAGGAAGATCAAAAATGAAGTTAATGTATCCTGTGACCGGCGACTCGAAGCTCGTTGGTTATTCTGATGCGGACTGGGTGTCCGATCTTGACGACAGAAGGACAACGAGTGGATACGTATTCCTGCTGCAAGGAGGAGCAGTATCCTGGTGCTGTAAGCGACAGACCACCGTATCACTCTCAACGTGTGAGGCGGAGTACATGGCGTTGTCTGCTGCGTTACAAGAGGCGTCATGGTGGCGAGGACTGGTGCCGCAGTTTGGCGTTGCGCTGTGACAACCAGTGTACAATTTGTATCGCGCGGAATGGCAGATACACACCCCGGAAAAAAACACATAGATATCCGGCACCATTACATCCGTGATGCGTTGGACCGGAAAACTATCAAACTCAACTACGTCAAAACCGAAGACCAAGTTGCAGATGGTTTGACGAAGCCACTTCAGCGAGTCAACCTTGAATGCAACCAAAGAGCAATGGGATTGCATATTTGCAGACGCCAGTTTAAGGAGGAGTGTTGAAGATCAGTAAGCTGCGTCTACATCAGTAGGCTAGTTATTATATGCGACAATAAATTTTCATTCTACTTCTAACCGTCAACCGAACCAGACGTTCTCATTGCCTACTCGCAATAGAAATACGCGTATCTGTCAAAAGATAAGCAATTATAACGGAATTTAAAGGAAATAAACCAACACACTCAAAACTCTTCATAAAGGGATTCCGTTAAGAGGTTCGACAAATTTAAAAGATTGTTTACAAGTTGGTCGGTTGCTTGAAATGAAATACAGGTTTCCGTGAATGAATGTTTACATCACTATTAAAATTCAGAATTTTTATCTGTGAAAAAATAAAAAAATTAAATTTGAGATTTCAATGATAATATATTTATTGTATTCATTGACACCAAAACGAGGGCTTGACTATCAGGAAAAACGTAATTTTAAAATTTAGCATCAGTCTACTGGACAGCCTGTCATGATGTTTTATATTCACCTTTATTCCGCGAGTCACGTGACTCTCTCTAACCGGTGGGGTGACTCTTCATTTGATTTTCACGGAGAGTCACCTCACACGAGGTAACAATTGAGTCACGTGACTCAACGTGACGTCAATATTGTGCAATATCAAAATGTCGAGAAAAGTTAGAAGCACCATTAAGGTAAGCTACAACCAGGCTGTTTTAATGTACACGGTGATGTTAATAAATGCAATCCTAATCCAACATTTTGCAGGTCCTCCAATCAGGACCGGAATTAAAAGTTAATCCAAGTTGGAGCGAACCACGATAAATGCAGCTGGTTTCACATTTAAAATCCACTACAGCTAGTGATTGTTGTTCGCTAGATGAAAAGTAATCCTTTTTGCAGGTACCGAACGTTGAGCATACTTTTTTTTTAATTTATCGTTGCCAACTATGTGTTCCTTTTTTCCAGCACAACTACCCACACTGCACCGAACTACTCACCATCCGATTCTCTCATTCTTCCAAAACCTCTCGCTCTCTATTTTTACACTCTCACACTCTTACTCCCTCTCTCGCTCAACTGTAACCTTATCTGACGCTTTTCCACCCGCCAGCGAAAAGTGAGCGACCAATTTTCCTCCCAGCAGCAGCATCCAGCAACGGCCTTTGTTTACCCACCCACCATACAGCATCCGCAATCTCACAATAGAGCGAGAGAGAGAGTGGGACCTAGAGAGAGGCTGGACCGCTTTTTGAAGTGACAACTCCATCCATCCTCCAATCAATTGCAGTTTGCTCGCTTTGTTCGCTCACGCACTGCTGTCTTCCTCCGACAACCTTCGTCCGAAACGCATCAAACGCGCACCACCTGCTGCTATCGCTGACTGCAGCCCTAAACTTTTCCACCCATGGCCTACTACTGTGCCCTCGGATTCCGATAGATTCGTTCAGGTTCATCTGGGCTGCAGCGTGTGCAGATTCGTGACGTTTCCCCATTGTTGTTGTTCCCCGAAAATTAGTGCAAAAAGTGTGACGCGAGTGGTGAAAATTATCCGATCCGAGAAAATGCCATCATCATCATCGTCATCAGCGCAAAAGGTTGCCCCCGTCCCGGGTGAGGGGAGAACGTTGTTTTAAAGTTGAAAATTGAACATTTTTAGATACCAGGTAAAGTCGTGAGGGGAACGGAAAAAGTGAACGAAGAAGTTGTTTGATTTTTTTTTTCTCTATTTTTGGCCATTGGCCATTTGGTGCGAGGGAGGGGAAGTCGACGACGGACGCCCGGACGAAGGTTCCCCATTTATATTTATGGGTCTCCATGGGTGAGAGAGCAAGCGTAACGCGAGCGGGGAGAGAGTGAGCGAAACGTGGTGCCCCCGGAATTTTTCTCGAGTGTTTGATTGTTTACTAGGCTGTTGGTGGAAAATGATGTCGCCTGCCTGTTGAAGTGCAGATTCTCTTCGACGACGGCCATCCATCGACACAGAGCATATCGCGTGCAGCAGCGCCCCCTCCAAAACGTGTGTGCAGAAACACCTCAGCTCTCACAGTTTGGTGACAGACATGAGAACGGACGGACGGCGATCGGCGGACGTCGTTTGGTTGGTAGGCGATCGGAGTGACGACAGTGGCGGGGACGGTGGAGGAATAAGTTGTGAATTTGCGAACGGCTCGGGGCGGACTAGGCGCAGGCCGGTGGCGAGGCAACAAACGATGAAATTTGCCTGCGAAAGTGCTCATCATCTCCCGGTTCAGTCTGCCAGCTGAGCTCGACGGTCCCAGTTCGCGTCGAAACACGTGCCAGTCGGTTCCATTTCTACCCGCGATCGTCCTGGAAGCAGTGCCATGGCGTCGACCGCCGCAAGTGCTGACGGATTCGTTCCCAACGGAAACCAACGACCGACAACGGAATGTGATAGCGTTAGTGATAGTGATAGGGTAGTAGATTTAGTGGATCCCGCGAATGTGGCCCGCTTCAAGGCCGAACTGGTGGCGTTCCTCGGGGAATTGTACTCGCCCGATCAGCCCTGGGATCTTGACGTATTTGAGGGCTACGGGCGAGGGATGGTGGCCACCCGTGACATTGCAGAGAACGAATTGATCTTCCTGGACCGGCCCATCCTGGTCGGTCCCCGAGTCAACAACTACGATGTGATATTCTGTGCCAGCTGTTGTAGAATACAGAAGAAGTTAACCCTCTGCAGTGGAGGCTGCCGTCTACCGATTTGTCCGGACTGCGATGTTAGTGCAGCTCCGGAAACACCCCATTCCGCCGAGTGTCGTGTCATAACCGCCTGGCATCCCAAAGACCAAAAGCGGTACTGCAAAACCATCCTGTATGCCCTGACATCGATCCGAGGGTTCCTCATGGACGATCATCAGCGCTCGATCGTGCTCAACATGGAAGCCCATCCACCGCGCAAGGACATGATCACCGAGGTTGAACGAATTCTCAAGGATGAAGTTTTCAGCAACCTACCGGAGGACAGCCCCAATGTGCGCTACCTTCGCCAGATTGTCAACGTACTCAACACCAACGCATTCGAAACGTTCCGAATGGTTCAGGACGAGGAAAACAACGATCACGAAATCATCCTCCGCGGTCTGTACATACTGGGAGCTCTGATGAACCACTGCTGCTTGCCTAACATTCGGTACGTGTTCGACGAGAATCTGGTGATGCGATGTTATGCCTCGAAGCCCATCGGCAAGGGCGAGCAGATCTTCAACAACTACTCCAAACCACTCTGGGGAACGCAGCATCGGATCATCCATCTGTGCTTCTCGAAGCACTTTATGTGCGGCTGCGAACGCTGCCGGGATCCAACGGTAAGTGACTCTTTCCCCTCCCAGAATATGATCCAATTAGAGAATGTGTGTGTGTGTATTTTGGCACCTTTTCCTCGGTTAAAATATGATATTTTCTCAATAACCGATATTTGCGCTAAAAATATGCTAGCGGTTCTGCCGTGTTGGGTTTTGCTATTTGTGCGATACTCGTAATCGCGAGGTATGTGCAGCCAAGGTGACCAGCGGTCCGGGAATGTGAATTTCGACGACATATCGGGAAATTGTATGTGTCTCCTCTTCGGAAAAAACACAAAATTTCAAGACCCTAAAGCAGCGTTTCTCAATCTATGGTCGCCGGCTGCCCTCAGGTGGGTTGCAACAAATCCAGACAACTTGATCATAAGTTTGTAAAATTGCAATTTTAACTGATTTTTAAATATGCTGGGATAATCAATTGCAAAGACATTCTGGCAATATACATCCAGTTTGGAAAGTGTAGGTCATTTTGACTTATTTGGACCATTTTTGGCCTTTCTGGGGGCATTTTAACGTTTCATGATTATTATGAGAGGTGCCATTTTAGGCTGTTAATAAGATTTTTAGGCCAATGTGGTGTTTTTAAAGCAATTCTAGACTGTTTTAACCTGGTATAGCGATTGTGAGCAGGGATTGGGATTGAACTCGCGACCTTTTACTTGAACAGCGAAAACGGTAACCACTATTCTGCACTCCGGTGGCAGAAACGTCATCCACCAACATTTTGCTTGAAGCCAAAGTTGTTGGTTCTTTGGCTCGATTATCTGCCAATCTAAGACAACTGGTGCAAACATTGAGAAATTATGCTCCGTCCACATAGATGTTTGATATATTGTGCGGCAAAATAATCGTGATATATGTTCAATTTTAGAATGCGTGTTTATTACAAATACTAACCAAATTAATGGTATTTTTACTATAGGCCAGATTTTATGGATCGGCCAACTGGTTCTGGAGATACGAACAGAACAGAATTCAAACACATGATTAATGGAAGTCATAATGAGTATCCAAAACTAAATTGATCCAGACTCCCTAAAAATGTTGTGAAAGCTGTAGAGTTTCGGATGTATTCAACCTACACACTACCAAAAAGTCATGTAAATTTCCGTGCCCTGAGACCGACACATGCAAGCGGCCCAAATGGCATAAGAATCAGTTGAAAGAAACGAGAAAATAAATTCAATCAATCGTACTTTTCGTCGAGTTGCGTATGTTTCGGTTTGAGAACACTTAATTTTACATGACATGCATAATTTACGTCAAAGATGGATTACGTCTCGAGTAAAATTAGTTCTTTTTAAGTGTGTATTTAACATGCGTAGTTACTTCTGATTTAACACTTTTTATTTTCCCGAACAATCTGATACAACCTCTCACTCTCGACGTTCGTTCTCTTCTTCTCCTATCTGTGAATCCGCACGTACATCACATGACTTTGTCAGGGTTGCCATGTTTTTACTGTTCTTTATTATATAACTAGCTGAGTGTACCCGGCTTTGCTCGGGATTCCATATTTCCTTAAGTTCATGTTCTGACTAAAAAAAATCCTATCCTCTTAGTCGCAAGCAATACGAATCATGCTAGTTAAATTAATTAGCAACTGCGAGACTTTATCATCTTTGTTAATTGTAAAGGAATCAATAAATTAACATGCTTCTAGTATCTTTTGTAGCTTGCTGTTATTACGAATCTTGTTGTTTTTAGTTCTCTATAAGCAAACGCATCAAATATCAAATAAGCTAATTATCGGGTGCACACACAAGGACCCGTTCAAATATTACATAACGCGAAATATTTCATTTTGTATGGTGAAACATTTCATTTTGTATGGAAAATGAAATATTTCACGTTACGTTGTACGTGAACGGCCCCCAACACAACTGAACCGTATCTATGTCCTTACCTATACGTGATTTCAAAATTATCGACGGATACTCAAGTGTTTCATGTTATTAGGTACTGCACCGTCGGCGGCTAACCTCAAATTTTGACAGTTTGGTGGTACTGTTTACATAGACTTAGCCGATATTTTGTTGAGTGGATTTTTTCAATAATTTTTCTTTTCATCGCCTATTTCCTCGTTATTTTTTAAATGAAAACTCGAAACATCAAAAATATATTTTCGAAAAAAAATCTAAGTCCGTTGAATTTTACCACTGAACTGTCAAAGACTTCATGCGTGACGTCATCTTGTAGCACTCAATTTAAAATTTGCTTGGTGGACTGAGCTGAGGAAAATCATCTTCACGGTGAATAAAAGAGCAGCCGATTTGTTTGACGTAAATAGAACAAAAATGAATACATCAAATCGAAGAGGGATCTCTTGCTGAATCAAGAAAGGCTGAACAGCACAGAAGCCTGAACAGCACAAAAAGCTGAAAAGTACGAATAGCTAAATGCTAAAAACCTGCAAAAAACAGCGAATTAACGTACATCGAAGACCGAAGCTTTAAGTACCACGTTTTTCAAAGGTTAATGGAGGAAAGAAGCTTATAGTAAATGCATATCTGTCGCTACGCTCCTCTGACTAAAAAAAAACACGGGCATAACAGTAAATCTGAGGGCTACCCAGTAAAAAAGCGTTTCTCAAATGATAGTGAAGATAATATTCTTCTTAAAATGCTTTTAGTAAATGCATGCCCGTCGCTACGCTCCTCTGACTAAAAAAAAACACGGGCAGGACAGTAAATCTGAGGACAACGCAGTAGAAGAGCATTTTTCAAGGATTATTAGAAAAAAGAAGCTTTAAAGAGAGGCTTTTAATAAACGCATGCCCGTCTCTTTAACCCATTTAACCCAACAGAGAATACCGTTTACTTTTCGAATATGACGGATTCGATTCGTTCGAAAACCAGAATAGAGGTGAAAGTTTTTTTAGGTAGTGCAACATTTTTCTTATCGCACTACAATTTGCAGGTCGTGCAACATTTTTGTTTTCTAACACATTTTAAAAGTCGCGACATTAAATATACCGTGCAACATTTTTCATGTTGCGCAACATTTGTTTCAACACCAACATTTTCTGCGTCGCGCAACATTTATCATGTCACGTAAGTTTTTCATGTCATGCAAATTTTTCATGTCACCCAACATTTTCATGTCACCCAACATTTTCATGTTGTGCAACATTTTTCATGTCACGCAACATTTTTCATGTCACGCAACATATTTCATATCACGCAACATTTTTCATATCGTGCAACATTTTTCAAATCGTGCAACATTTTCCATATCATGCAACATTATTCATTTCGTGCAACATTTTCCATATCATACAACATTTTTCATGTCACACAACATTTCTCGTATCACGCAACATTTTCGTGTCTTACAAAATTTTTCGTGTCGCGCAATATTTTTCATGTCGTGCAACATTGTTCATGTCGTGCTACAATTTTCTTGTTGCGCAACATTTTTCAGGTCGTAAAACATTTTTCTTGTTGCGCAACATTTTTCAGGACGTGAAACATTTTTCAGGTCGTGCGTCGCGCAACATTTCTCATGTCGCGCAACATTTTTCATGTCGTGCAACATTTTTCTTGTCGTGCAACATTTTTCATGTAGTGCAACATTTTTCATGTCGTGCAAAATTTTTCGTGTCACGCAACATTTTTCATGTCGTGCAACATTTTTCTTGTTGCGCAACATTTTGCAGGTAGTGCAACATTTTTCTTGTTGCGCAACATTTTTCTTGTTGCGCAACATTTTTCAGGTCGTGCAAAATTTTTCATGTCGTGCAACATTTTTCTTGTTGCGCAACATTTTTCGTGTTGCGCAACAGTTTTCATGTCATGCATAATTTTTCATGTCGTGCAACATTTTCGATGTCGTGCAACATTTTTGATGTCGTGCAACATTTTTGATGTCGTGCAACATTTTTCATGTCATGCAACATTTTTCATGTCGTGCATCATTTTTCATGTCGTGCAACATTTTTCGTGTTGCGCAACATTTTTCATGTCGTGCAACATTCTTTATGTTACGCAACATTTTTCAGGTCGTTCAAAATTTTTCATACTCGCAACATTTTTCATGTCGTGCAGCATTTTTCGTGTCGCGCAACAATTTGCATGTCGTGCAACAATTTGCATGTCGTGCAACATTCTTATGTCGTGCAACATTTTTATGTCGTGCAACATTTTTCGTGTCGTGCAACATTTTTCATGTCTTGTAACATTTTTCATGTCTTGTAACATTTTACATGTGGTGTAAAGGTACCAAAAATGCAAAAAAAATCGAAGCACGCTATACTTTTGATAGCCCCTCGGCTTAATCTTCGGACCCCCCGTCTTCCCAATCACCCTATAACCATCTTCTTAAAGTGAGGAATACGTATGCCAAGTTTGGTAGAAATCGGTCCATGCGTTCCAGAGTTATGCTGGAACATACAAACAAACATACAAACATACAAACATACATCCACTTTTATATATATAGAAGAAGAAGATAGAAGATAGAAGATACAAAAGGGCCGGAGTTAGGCTCGACCCGAAAATAGCCACCATAGTTAAGGCTCCTTTACACTGGCGCAATTTATTCGTAGCCGCAGCGATAGCGAATAAATCGAGCTTTCCGCGGCAGCAAAATTCGTGCAGGTACACCTGAGTGGCAACTTCGCCGCTGCGTCGCCATCGTGTGCATTGGATTCGTTGCCGAATGATGAGGCGCTTTCCTTGTTTAGTTTGCAAGTAAAGGTTATCTCATGGGATTTGAGTTGTCGGCTGGTCTCTTCTGTGCAGGCACAGGACCAGGTGTAACCAATGTGGTTTGATGTTTCGCATGATAGATTTTGGGTCATGTCAGATTTTGGCCACATTCAGAATGGTACCCGGAACACAGGGCCTTGTTGTCGTTAACTGGGACCCAGGGCCAAACATATGTGGAGTCGAGTGCACCAAAGTCGAGTTTTACAGTAATTAACCCTGTTCAACAAATCAACAAAACCAATCACGTCTTACAGATATTCTCTTACCAGGTTACTCAAAAAATATTCATTAGATTCAGGTGATCAGAGTTATCCATACATTCCACTAGATATTTTTTAAGACAGCAGAATGATCAGGTATAATTTACCTGAAGATATCCAACTATCCGACAATTCAAATCTCTTCTCTCAGATATTCCCTCATATCATTCCAAAGAGCTTGTTATTCAGGTATTATTTTTAATGATTTGAACTGTCAACAATTAAAATTGCTCTTCGGATATTCTCAAATGATACGATTCTATTATAGTAAGGTATTCTGAAAATATCTTGCTATCTATCAATACAAATCACATCTCTAATATTTTCTCATACGATACCAGCTAACTAAGCTAAGAAATTATCCCAAAGACTTTCAAGTGATCGAGGATATTGATGAGGTTTGCTGGATATTTTTCAAGATTTCAGGATGATCAGATATTATTCTGAACATCTTCATCTGTTCAACAATTCAATTTACGTGTCTAAGATGTTCTGTTGTGATACTAAGTCCCTCAGAAATTATCCAAAAGACCTTTAGGTGATCATAGACACTGATGAAGACCACTGGAAGTTTTCAGGATGATTAGGTCTCATTCTGAAGATCGTCAACTGTCCAACATTTCGCCTCTTGGATATTCTCTCGTGAGATCTGGTGGCTCAGAAAATATTCTGAATATTCTGCCTATTACCCGGAATTTTTTTTTTTTTTTACTTTATTAACGAAACTTTCAGCCTTAGGCTGGTTCATCTTTAAACCTCCAGAGGGGAGGCTCTCAAAAAAGGTAGGGATGGATGTTCCAGATGGGAACTTCTGAAATCATATTTTTACAGAGTATTTTTAAACAGAGTTTTTTGTTTTGTTCCTGTCTCGTTTCAGTTAAGGGGTTTCTGATTCCGGTTGGTCCGTTTACGTTGCGTTAGGTCTGGTGTATAAAGGGTTTGTGTTCGTTCGGGTCGTGGTGATATTTTCGTTCCTTAGCTTTCCTTGTTCGTTACGGTTGGTCATGATAGGGATTTTAAGTGTTATATCTGGTTGAAGAGTCCGGCTTCACGTAAAAAGGCGAGTAGGGCCGCTATTCTTGTTGGCTCATTACCTAGAGCATCGCGGATATTCTCAGGAATGTCGTAGCATGTTCTAGCTCCTTCATACTTTGGACAATGACAAATGAAGTGTTCCACAGTTTGCGGCGTGAGGCATAGATCGCATATCCTTCTAAAAGGCCCGTCTCCCTTGTAGTTGTGGGAGATGTTTGTATGGCCAGTTCGGAGACGGGATATCACGACCTGCTCTCGGTGCAGTGATGGATCGCCTCATCTAGTAATATTCTCTTTTAATTTTCTAATAGCTGGTGTTCTAGCTGCTATCCAGTCGCGGTTCCAGGAATCCTCAATAATTTTGGTTACCCATTTTTATAGATCTGGTCCTGGTACCTCTCGCGTATATTTGGCCATGTGCCGACCAGAGGCTGCTAGATGGTCCGCCTCTACATTCCCCCGAACACCACAGTGCCCTGGGATCCAAACGAATATTGTGTTATGTGGTGCATGTTCCTGGATCGCCTGGATCCAGGGGTGTCTACTCGTTTCGGACTCAAGGGCAGCAATCACGCTGGCGGAGTCGGTGAAGATGGCTATCGGTCGTTCATCGGAGGTGGTGGCAGCGATGAAAGCCGCGGCGGCTTCGGCGGAGAATATCGAACACTGGTCTGGCAGTCGATGACATTTGCTGAGATTGGGACCACAGATCCCGATCCCCACCTTCCCCTGAGCGACCGAGCCATCGGTGTATCTAATTGAGTATCCTTCGTATTTTCGTTTTTGAAGGTCTAGGACCGTTTGTGCCACTGCTAAAGGGTTGGAACCTGCTTTAAACTTATTTTTGATTGTAGGGTCGGTTCGAATTTTTGGCAGGCTCCAACCCCTGGCTCCACACCAGTGGACCTTGGACACCGGTGGGAGTACTTGATTGGATGATTCTCTGAGGAGTTGGTTAGCCTCAACGAGGAGGAAACCTTCCTTCCTGCTACCGGACGTGTTTTCACAGTGGCTGATGGCTCGATGGCAGATTGTTTTGGTTATGTATCTGTTGAAGGGGAGCACTCCGCCCTCGATACAGGCAGCTATTCCAGGAGTACATGAGAGGAGGCCCGATGATAATCGTAAGGCTTGCTGGTAGACAGGTGCAAGTTTTTCCACCAGCAGAGGCATTGCGAGGTAGGTTGCTTCAATCCCATATGTTAGGCGTGAGTTTATGATAGCTTTTGCAACGTCCAGACGAGTCTGCCGGTTGGCATTTGGGTGGCGCCCAGCCAGAGTTTTCAGGAGGTTGATTCGCTGTTTACAACTGCTTTTAACCTCGTTGAAGTGCGGGCCGAATGTGAGGTGACGGTCGAAGCAGACTCCGAGGATTCGAATGGTTTTATGGAATGGGACCGGTTTCTCGTTGATGAGAATCTTGGTGCTCAAGACCTTGTGATTGGTCGAGCATACGTGTGTATACCCGCTTTTGCTTGCGGAGAGCTGGCTTGTATATGTTTTCTTCGTAATGCTCTGACTGTTGCTCGGACCACCATGAGAACGATATCATCAGCATATACAAATATAAGGACTCCTTTCGGCAACCGCGAGAAGACACCGTTCATCCTTATGAGAAATAGTGTAACCGCAATCACCGATCCCTGGGGTACCCCGGTTTCCTCGTTGAAGGTCTTGGAGTGGCAATTTCCAAGGGTAACTTGGAAGGTACGGTGTGACAGAAAGTTTTGTATAAATTTCAGAATATGGCCCTTAAGTCCCCATTTCTTGAGCTGTTCTAACACCCCCGGCATCCAAGCACGGTTGTATGCCTTAGATATATCCAGGGTGGCCAGTTCGACGTGGTGATTTTTGGCGAATGCATCCTGAAGTGCTTCACTTAGGGTCCCAAAGTAGGTGTTGGTCCCATGTCCCGGTCTGAAGACATGTTGTCGGCGATCGAGTAACCTTCCAGTTTCCAGAAAATCCATGAACCTTCGGTTCACCATCCTCTCCATCAGTTTAGATGCGCAACAGGTCAGTGAGATTGGTCGAAATTTATCGACTTCGTGTCCTGAGGTGTTCGGTTTTGGGATCGGAATGGTGAGGCTGTGCCTCCATTTTTCCGGAAAAGAGTCCTGCAGCCATTCTTGATTGAGCAGTTCCAGGAATTTTACCTGCTCTGGCCATGGGAAGGTTTCGAATAAGAGGGTATCCAACTTCGACAGGTCAAGCGAACCCTCCTCTGGCCTTCGATAAGGCGAGAGAGAACTCGCGCATACTAAATGGCTGGTTGATTACTGAGTCGTCTTCTTCTGGTATATGCATGTTAACAATTGAGTCAATGGACGGGTTGTTGATCTGGTGGAAATTCTCATCATAACCTTCAATTGATGATTGCCTAATACGTCGACGATTTTATCTGGATCTCGTGTGGTTGTCCCTTCGTGTTCGATGATTATGCCCCGTGCCTTCCTCTTTCCGCTGAGGACATTCACCTTACCCCACAGGTCGACGGTCGTTTGGCTAGGGTTTATTTCGTCGAGAAAGTCTTCCCAGCTGTTTTTTTTGCTTCTCTGATGGTGTCTCTACATTCGTTTCTCTTTGCTCTGTAGTGCTTCAGAGCGGTCTCCTTATCTGGGTGGTCGGCAGGTAAGCGCTTGGCAGCCCGGAGGGCTTTCCTTCTGGCTTTTATAACGGCTTTGGTGGTGGGTGACCACCAATGGAGGGCTTTCCTACCTGGTGTAGGGCTAGATCTAGGGATGACTCCGGTAGCTGCTTCGTATATTGTTTCGGTGAGCTCAGCGATGCTTTCCTGACTATTTCGGACCAGCATGTTGACCTTCTCTGATAAGTCTTCAATTACCTTATCCTTGCTCGCAGTTGTTACCGCGGCGAAGGAGCTCCTGTCGGTTTGTGCGTCGAATAGCCGTTTCGCAGCCGGGTAGGATATTCCGTGATCCACGCGGATATGTTGGATAGCATCTTCATAAGCGTAGACCGGGCATTTCCTGCTGGAGATGCCATGGTCGTTTGTTTTGCATCTGGGACAGAACATTTCGACAGAGCAGCGCTGACCTTGGACGATCTCGTGCTGCTTAGAGCAGTGTCCGCAGGTGGGGTTGGTCTCTTGGCAACGGGCCTTGGTGTGTCCGAAGCGATAGCACTGGTAGCATAGCATTGGTGATGGGTAATAAGGTCTTGTTCTGCATCGCTGGTATCCCACATCGATGTGTGTTGGTCGCACGGTACTCTTTATGGTCAAGATGACCGTTGATGTTTTTTGCTCGATGCCTCCGATTTTGCGTGAGATTCTCCGCAAGTATGTGACCTTTTGATTGGAAAGATACTTTAGTATATCCTCGTCGGACATTTTCTCCACACCTTGGATGTTGATCACGCACCGAACGGAGTTGAGTCCGGTGTGTTTAGTGATTTTTATCTTCGTCCCACCTAGCAGTTCAGTCATTTCCAGGAGTTTGTCCACCTGCTTTTGATTCCGCACTTTTAGGGCATATGTCAGTTCACGTACCTCTGGAAAAGCACCGTCGATCATGCCACTGATATGGCTTTCAATAGATGTCCGTAAGGGGAATGGGTTCTCCGGTGCTTTACCGGAATCCAATGCCAGTTTCAAAACGATCAGTTCACCATGGTTGCCGTCTCTGTCCATGAAACCCGGTAGGGTTGCGCCGGTGTAAGATCCATCAATAACATTATATGGACCCCCTCCCTTGTCGGGGGGGGGGGGGGGAGCGGAGGAAAATTCCCGTCCACTGGGGGAAAGGGTACTATCCCCCTTGAGCCACCACTGAATTCGGTGAAGGTGCTGACTTTTGATGAAAAAAAGGGGAAAGGACCAGAAGAAGTACCACTCGCGCCACACAGGAAATAGTTTAGTGATGATTAGTTGCCGTTTAATTAATTAATCTGAACCAACTTTCGACGGAGGTAACGAACAAGCTTCGCCAACCGTCAATTTAGATGCACCGGCTTGCGTGCAATCTATTCGGATCCCTCGATTTTTCGAGCGTGCCCCCTTGACAACGATGGCTCCCGTACTATTGCGTCGCTATGCGCTTGCCTCTTAATTACCACACGTAATTGCCACTGACTGAAATGGGAAAAAGGGAATCTTCCACGATGGAACGACACCCTGTTCGCCCCCGAAACTGTTCCGACTCACTAAAGATGAAAACTCACAAGATTTCACTCGCGGCGACGCGATAAAAAACTGCAATGATTTGTAAACACCTTCGACCGTGGTAACGTCCGTTTGACAGATGATCGGAAGATCTCTAATTGTTTAATAGAACAAATTATGTCTTTAAGATATTCTCGCATGACAGTAGGTTGATCTGGAATTATTCGAAAAATCTTCAGATGATCATGTACCTGCATAATGTTCTATGGATAATTTGGCGATTCATATGGTTAATACCGTATGCGTGATAATGTTTGCACCATCGTACAAATAAGGTTCCCCTTTCACCTGAGCATACAATGTCTTGGTTTTCTTTGCATGCACGTAACCTATAGCTCATTCCGTAGTAGGCTGTGTATTAAAAAAAAATTACTTAGTTTGACAGTTGCACCATTACGCAGAGGCAGCGTATTCGTGATTTATGCCACGCGCAAATGTCGCAAAAAGACATTTCAATTGCCGTGGGAGTGTCCCGGTGGACCGTCAAAAGGGTTTTAGACCGAGAAAAGAAAGGACAACTATCCGCAAAGGTGGCCACAGGTCATCCGAGGTCAGCTCGGGTTCCGAGGGTTATCGCTGCTATCAAAAGGAAGATTCGGGTGAATCCAGTGCGTTCAATAAGAAAAATGGCAAAGAAACACGGGATCAGTGACTTTACGGCACGGAAGATCGTAAAGGAAAATTGCGGGGCGAAGTCGAGGGCACGGAAAAAACTCACATGATTACCAACCGCATCCGGGAGCTACGAGTCAAACGATGCAAGAAAATCTTGAACTTCCTTAAGCGAAAAAATCCGGTAATCCTGTTCACCGACGAGAGCATGTTTACCGTCGATCCCGTATCAAATTCCAGAACCGACCGGTATATTAGTTCTCTTCCGGTAAAAGACGTGGCCGACGAGCACACGAACGTGTATCTGACCAAGCATCCTGCTAGCGTTATGGCGTTTGGATTGGTGGCTTCCGATGGCAAAAAAAAGGACCCGGTGTTCATTCCAGAAGGCGACAAGGTCAACACGGAGGTCTACATCGGGATTTTAAGTAAGTATGTTCTTCAGTGGATCAAAGAGCAGTACGGTCCGAAGCCAAATGTTGTATTTCAACAAGATGGGGCTCCGTGCTACACCTCGAACCGCACTCAGAAGTGGTTGCAGGAACATCTTTCGTTCTGGGCGAAGGATATGTGGCCGCCATCCAGCCCCGATCTTAATCCGCTGGATTACTCAATATGGCGCGTCATGAAGGCCAAGGCCTGTTCTAAACGCCACCCGAGTACAGCAAGCCTCAGACAAACATTGACCCGTACCTGGAGAGAAATGGATCCAGACTACATTATTAGAACCTGCCGTGCATTCCGGAAGCGTGTGGAGGCCGTAATTGCAGCAAGTGAAAACTCTATAGATGATTAACATAGTTTAAGACTCTGAGAAACATCCCCCCTTTGAATAAATAAAAAAAAAACTCGAAAACGAAATTTTTGAGAATTCCGGAGCAAATTGTAATTAGGGTGAAACTAGCAAAATGTAAACAAATGGAGAATAACCGAGCAACTTTGCACGTATTAATTTAATTTTAATTGCTTATTAAGCAATATTTTTCTATTGGAATTACATTTATGATCGTAAAATTGATCCATTTTTATTTATGTTGAGTGTAAAATCTCCTTTTTATTAATTTTCTTTCAAAAACTTGTCATTTTTATAATATGGCCCATGGTAAATGCGGAACGTTAAGAATACGCCCTCATTAAATCGCCCCGAACATGTATGATAGCAATAATTCGCCCAATACTATGCACCTTTGTCGCCGCCAAAAGCTACTTTCTTCTCCGGTTAGGGAGAGTCTTTCGCTTCCAGGTCAGACACTGTTTCTCGATTCTAGGAGCTACTTTTTTCCCCGGTTAAGGAGAGAAGTTTTCACTTCTAGGCCGAAAGTTCTTTCGGATTCAAAAAAAGAGAAGAATCTGGAGTAACCTACGAAACTTAATTTTATTCAACAAAATTGTACAAAGTGATCTTACGGCTACGTGTTGCATTAGCAACTTATAATTATGTAAAACTTTTACATGATTTGTCCAGGGTTTTACATATCCCTTTCAATACCGGACTTTTGATCTAATTTTGTCTATTCTATTAGCTAGGATTTCGATCGCCCTTGAAAGGGCAAATTTGTGTTATTTGGATCTTATATACTATGCCCTCTCAGATCTGGGATTTCTCGGGTTATCTTGTAAGTTTATTTCTTTTTGTAACTCAGATCTGATATGGCTCTACAAATAAGAATGAGACATTTGTAACGTTTAAACATTATAATTATATCCTTCGTTAAGGATAAACAGAGAGGGAAAGCTAAACGTAACCTAGATGCGCAAGCATGCCATGCGTGGGCGTGTTTATCCTACTTGAACGCAGAAACGTTCCTAAGTAAATACTGCAGTTAGATTATGTAAAACGAGCTCTCGCTCCTTTTGCCCTACTTTTCATTTCATATTCTTGGCCTTGGTATCAACGTCAGCTAGGGCTATGCAAACGAAATGCAACTATGTGGTTATCTTATGGTTTTGGTTTTAAATTAATTGCCTCGCGGTAACATTCCGGAGCCCGTAAATCCTTCTAGGTTTACTTATATATGATCGTTATTCCGCGAGTGTAGGATTGTACTTTGTGTATCATTCCCACAAAGCAATCTTTTTTAATGGTAGTTTCAACATCTTGGTGTTTCAACACCCGTTTTGATGCTACTTGTTCTTTTTTATTGTCTTCATTTGAAGAAGCTTCTCCTAGCGGCTCAACATCCATAATAGCCAATTTAACTACTGGTCGAGTGTATTCTCCAGAGGCTGTTTTCACAACAGCCGATCTTACCTGACCATCCTTGCCTACATGTGTTTTCAAAACAATTCCCTTTTTCCACTTTGCCTTTTGATCATCTTCAGCAATCATAACGATGTCTCCTTCCTTTACATTTTTCACAGCTTCCGACCATTTTGATCTTTTGGCTAATGAAGGAAGGTATTCGTGTAACCACCTATCCCAGTAAGTTTTAGCCATAGACTGCACTTTCTTCCATTGTTGTCTAGTGGCCTCTGCTTTCGACACATCATTCAATGATGGTTCGGCACCGCCGGCACAACCAATTAGGAAGTGGTTTGGAGTGAGTGGTTCGTCATCCGTGGCATCTAAAGATATTTTCGTCAAAGGTCTACTATTTATTATATTTTCGATTTCTGTTAATAACGCACGGAATGTGTGTTCTGGCATAGTTTGATTTGGTAAAAGACTTTTAACTTCTTGAACCAACCTTTCCCATGCTCCATCAAAGTGTGGAGATGATGGAGGGTTGAAATGCCATTCAATTTCTCTTGACGCAAGTCTGTGCTGAATCTTTTTTAGTTCATTGTCAGCTCCTACAAAATTAGTACCGTTGTCGCTATAAAGGAATTTTATTCTGCCTCGTCTGTTCTGCACTGAGTTCAAGCATAATAAAAATGCATCTGCAGACAGATCATGGGCTATTTCAAGATATACTGCCCTTGTTGTCATACATGTAAACAATGCTCCCCATCGTTTTTCTGTTCTTCGTCCGATGGACACATTGTACGGCCCAAAGTAATCTACTCCGGTATGGGTGAATGGTTTCACGAACGGTTGCAATCGACACTCAGGTAGAGGTGCCATTTTAGGGGTATTTATCTTCGCATTTTCATTTTTACAATGTTGACATTTTTTTATTGTCCTCTTCATTCCAGCATCTATTTGGATAACATGATATTTTTGTTGCACTACTGCTATCGTAGCCTTCATTTTTTTATGTTTAAACTGTTCATGTTGATTTTTCAATATTAAATCAACTACATGATGCTTTGCTGGAAGTATGTAAGGATATCGAGCCGCATAAGGAACGCACTCTGCATCCTTATATCGTGTTTCTGATTTTATTGTACCATTTTGATCTAGGAATGGTGTTAGCGTTCGTATTTTGCTAGATTTGTCAACCGTCTGTTTAACATTGAGTTCCGTTAACTCATCTGGAAATGCATCCCATTGAGTTTTCAGAATCAGCAAAATTTCTGCCTTTTCCATATCAACAGCACTGATGGTCTTATCGAATCTCAATTCCTTGTTTGTTTTAGACCTAAGCCACTCTATATATTTTATTGTAATGCATACAGACCTCTTTAAACGGTCCCAATCCGAACACCATTTAACGTTCAGCCAATCTAAATTTGGTTTGCTTATGCTCTTTATTGAATGTACGGGACGTAATTCTTCATGACTTAAGTCTGAACTATGATTGTCCCCATTCACGGATGGCCAATGTTTCTCGTCCAGCTTCAAAAACGCGGGTCCTTCAATCCAAGACGATTTCGATTGCCTTACTTTAGTTCCTTCATCAGCCGGGTTTGCTGCTGAACTAATATGTTTCCATTGTGATTCAACGGTGCTTTCGAGGATTTCACTAACACGGTATTGAACGAATTGTTTGAACTTTCTTAATTCAGATTTGATCCAACTTATGACTGTTTTTGAATCGGACCAGTATATAACCTGGTCTATTTGTAGTCTTAATGCTCTCTGTACTGTATTAGATAATCTTGTCCCTAATACAGCAGCTTGTAGTTCTAAACGAGGTATTGACATTATTTTCGTGGGAGCAACCTTTGATTTGGCAGCAACAATCGTTACATCAATGCCGTCTTTGCTTACTGTTCTCATATATATAACAGTAGCGAAAGCGTTCAGTGAGGCGTCGCAAAAAACATGAAGTTCTCGACGTATCACGCCTTTAAAATAAGAGTAACATCTTGGGATTTTTATCTTAGATAAGGAAGACAATCTATTAATCCAGGTTTGCCAAATCTTATTTATGTCATCGGGAATTTTATCATCCCAGTCTATACCACGTCGCCATAAATCTTGCATTATTATTTTAGATTCGATTGTTATATGTGCGATTAACCCAAGAGGATCATACACACTCATAATAAAAGACAACACTTGTCTTTTTGTCGGTTCCAACATTACTAAATTGGGAATGTTGATTTTAAATGTAAGTTTATCGTTTTGCGTGTCCCAATACATACCCAGGACCTTTTCATATACATTTTCGTTATCATCCAGTTTCACTTCCTTTATTGGAGAGATTCTATCATTTGGTAATTGCTCCAAGCAGGACTTCGAATTTGATATAAAATTCCTTATTCGGAAGTTAGCTTTATCATGTATCTGAATGATGTCTGATACAGTTTTTACAGCTTCTTTCACTTCGTTGAAGCTGTCTAAATAATCATCTACATAGTGATTTTTAATTATAGCCTCAACTGCTTTAGGTCTTTCATTTATGAATTGTTTAGCATTTTCATTCTTGACAAATTGCATACAAGCTGGTGAGCAAGTAGCTCCAAAGGTCATTACTTGCATTTCGTAGATGTCCAATCTTGTATTAGGTTGCTTTCGAGATACCATTCTTTGTGATTCTCGATCTTCTTTTCTG
Organism: Ochlerotatus camptorhynchus; assembly: GCF_037179485.1. Classification (NCBI taxonomy): domain Eukaryota; kingdom Metazoa; phylum Arthropoda; class Insecta; order Diptera; family Culicidae; genus Ochlerotatus; species Ochlerotatus camptorhynchus. Next base: position 669,958 of record NW_027040588.1, on the reverse strand, counting down.
ATTTTCACCTGATGGAAGGCCTCCTGAATATCCCCGGTTATTGCTATTGGACCTTCTCTAAATCTCATCTTTATATCAAGAGCTGACTCTGTCATGTCAGGTCCTGCTAATAATTGTGAATTTAAAGAAACTCCATCAATCTTAGTTGCCGCATCAAATACCATTCTTGGTTTAGGCGGTTGTTTACTTTGGTTGATAGTTATAAAATGAGGTATGTAAAAGGTTCTCGCAGTATCAATCATATACTCATCAGGACTTAACTTTTTAAGATATCCTTTCCTTACATACTCATCAATTTGTGTACTATACCATTCTTTTAAAGAAGAATCCTTCTCTAATTTCTTTTCTAATAACAGAAAGCGATTCAGAGCCGTAGAAAAACTATTTGGAAATTCGACCTTATCATTTTTCCACAAGAGACCGATTTCGTAACCCTTATCAGTTGGTTTCCATGTTTCTTGCATAATTTTTAGAGCGCGTTCGTCTAATTTTGATATTAATTCGCTCTGAGGTACCTTTACGCCAAAGGCTTCTGTAGAGAAGTAATCTGCCATTATCTCCTTCATTGTTTTTTCTTCTTCATTCACCTCATTCATTACAAACACATGATTTTTGTTTTCGGTGTTATTTCGGCTGGTACCGAATATAACCCATCCCAACTTTGTTTTCTTGGCAATAGGTTCAGAAAATCCACGCGATCTTTCTTCAATACCCTTAAAGAGATATGCATGTGGTAATCCTAATAATATCGTTGGGACTGCCTTATCGTAAGATTGCAGTTCTATTCCCTTTAGATATGGGAACTGTTCTTGTATTTGTTTTGAATCAATAGATTGCATGGGTAAAGCCAGTTCATTAATTGTACGTAAATCCTTAAGCAAAAACGATTTCTCGTTTTCACCTTTGATATGGACTTGAACGGTCATACTCTTAGTTTCTTCTTGGACCTCTCCGTTTGTCCAAGCTATAGTCATAGGCTTATTAAATCCTGAAATATTCAATCGTTCAACTACGCTATTATGAATTAAGCTTACCGATGAACCTGAATCGAAAAATACGTGAGTTTTTAAACTGTCTTTTCCGTTGTTCAAAGTAACAGGCAAAATTTGATAATACACCATGTTGTGTTTTTGTACGTGACAGTTTACTTTGTCAGACGCAATAGTGGTTTCAGAACTTTTCCTTAATTTTTCCTTTTTATCAGTTTTTGGATGTAGCAATCGATTATGTTTACTGGTACATCCGTCAATATTGCATGGTCGTGCTACTCTACAATCCTTTAATAGATGATTTGGATTGCAACATGAAAAACAAAGTTTCTTCTTCATTATAAACTGTCTTCTTTCTTCGGAAGACAATCCTTTAAATTCATTGCATCCTGTTAATCGGTGATTTTGTCCACACTTAAGGCACTTAGGATACCCTGTACTGTGGTAGTTCACTCTATCGGGTCTTTCCAATCTGGAAAACTTTTCATTTTTAATCCCCTTATCAGCTATCAACATTGTAGCCAGTTTTTCTTGGGGCTTTAACCATTCATAGAAATCACATAGCGTTGGAGCGATAAATGGATTTAATATAGTTGACAATGTCTTATTTTCATTTACATGCATCAACCATTGTTGATGCAGCCCATTGGGTAATTTTCCCGCCAGATCTCTAATTAATCTTTGATCATTTAGATATTCCTTATGATCAAGACACGTCATATTAATTACCAAATTCCCAATTGCAGAGATGAAATCCACCATTGTTTTTGGGGTTTCAAAACGAGGATTTCTAGTTGCAAGAACCTCTTGCAATAATCCAGAATAAACCAATTCTACACTTCCAAATTGGTCCTCTAATTTTCGTATTATCAAATCCACATTATCGGAGTCGAGAAGAAGTGCGCTAACCGCGCGTAATGCATCTCCTTTTAGACTTTTCTGTATACGGTGTAGATTTTCAAGGTCCGAAAAATTTCCCCGCTGTGTGGTTTCGAGGTATGTTTTTTTAAATCTTGGCCAAGCTTTGAAGTTTCCATCAAAATATGGCAACTCCAGTAATGACTGTCTTAAAATGTATTTTTCCGTTGTGTTTTGTCCGCTAACATTGATACCATTAATTTTTTTTAATGATCGCTTCGAAAGCTTCTACTTGGCTATCTGCATTAGTCTTGTATTCTTTCCTGTTTTGAAGAGTTTGTATTTGCTCTTCCTGAGTAGCCAAATGGACTCTAATCTTAGTACATTTTGTACATGTCCAAGGCTCTTTTTTCTTCGGTATGTGATCTAATCCTACACAGGTCAGGTGGAACCAGCGATCGCAATCGTCGCAGGCCACCATGTTATCACTGTCGTCTTTCTCAAAACAAAGACGACAGTGTCCGTTTTTATTAACAACAAATTTTTCACTCATCTTGTTTTTTTTTTTTTTTTTTTTTTAATTTATAAATTTCTATCTGATAATATAATAGCGTCAACTCTGATTTTACTCACACTTTAATCTGAACTTTGTTGATATTAATGGCCTAGCAGCTCGCCATTGGTCTGCTCCTTGCCACTGGACGTCCTTCTAGGATTTCGGTTGGCCTATAGCTTTTGTGATATTTTCGGCCTTCAGCCGTGGGAGTCCGGATTTGATGAACTGGTAGCCTTGTTGCTTGTGGTCTGCTTCTGGCCTTCAGCCGTGGGAAAGTGCGGCGTTTTATTACTCTGGCTTGAGCTACTTCTTTGTGGCGTGGTGTAAAGTGAATTTGCTAATATGTTGCCGGAACACTTTTTCTTTATCGGTACCGCGCCACAAGGTCACTGGAAACGCCTTGCTTACACAATACACTCCCTTTGGAAAGGGTTCATTTAGCCACTTTTTATATTTCTTTACTTTTTTTAATTTTGCAACCTGAATGTCGATTTCGTTGAAATACTCGACCAATTCATCAATTTCTTTTTGCAAATCGTTCATGTCCACTTCCACCGATGTCCGGATTTTCTGAAACTTTTCAGATCACTTGGCTATAAGCCTACTTGGCTTTGACGAGCCCAAATGTTCGAACTATCTGACCTTTGTCAGATTTGCACTTTGGCTCAACGGCCCACTTAAAACGCCAACTTTGCGGTTCTTTGCAGTCAGATTTCGACTGACTGCTATTTGGCTTAACGCCACACTATTTGGCACAAAGGCCCACTGAAACTGCTAACTTGCGGTTCTTTACAGTCAGATTTCGACTGACTCCTATTTGGCTTAACGCCACACTATTTGGCACAAAGGCCCACTGGAACTGCCAACTTGCGGTTCTTTACAGTCAGATTTCGACTGACTGCTATTTGGCTTAACGCCACACTATTTGGCTCAACGGCCCACTTAAACCGCCAACTTTGCGGTTCTTTGCAGTCAGATTTCGACTGACTGCTATTTGGCTTAACGCCACACTATTTGGCTCAACGGCCCACTTAAACCGCCAACTTTGCGGTTCTTTGCAGTCAGATTTCGACTGACTGCTATTTGGCTTAACGCCACACTATTTGGCACAAAGGCCCACTGGAACTGCCAACTTGCGGTTCTTTACAGTCAGATTTCGACTGACTGCTATTTGGCTTAACGCCACACTATTTGGCTCAACGGCCCACTTAAACCGCCAACTTTGCGGTTCTTTGCAGTCAGATTTCGACTGACTGCTATTTGGCTTAACGCCACACTATTTGGCTCAACGGCCCACTTAAACCGCCAACTTTGCGGTTCTTTACAGTCAGATTTCGACTGACTGGAAGTTCGCGGGCTCAAAACGTCGGAAAACGTCCTCCAAGATTCCTCTCTGGAGCCACCATGAAATGTCGCCGCCAAAAGCTACTTTCTTCTTCGGTTAGGGAGAGTCTTTCGCTTCCAGGTCAGACACTGTTTCTCGATTCTAGGAGCTACTTTTTTCCCCGGTTAAGGAGAGAAGTTTTCACTTCTAGGCCGAAAGTTCTTTCGGATTCAAAAAAAGAGAAGAATCTGGAGTAACCTACGAAACTTAATTTTATTCAACAAAATTGTACAAAGTGATCTTACGGCTACGTGTTGCATTAGCAACTTATAATTATGTAAAACTTTTACATGATTTGTCCAGGGTTTTACATATCCCTTTCAATACCGGACTTTTGATCTAATTTTGCCTATTCTATTAGCTAGGATTTCGATCGCCCTTGAAAGGGCAAATTTGTGTTATTTGGATCTTATATACTATGCCCTCTCAGATCTGGGATTTCTCGGGTTATCTTGTAAGTTTATTTCTTTTTGTAACTCAGATCTGATATGGCTCTACAAATAAGAATGAGACATTTGTAACGTTTAAACATTATAATTATATCCTTCGTTAAGGATAAACAGAGAGGGAAAGCTAAACGTAACCTAGATGCGCAAGCATGCCATGCGTGGGCGTGTTTATCCTACTTGAACGCAGAAACGTTCCTAAGTAAATACTGCAGTTAGATTATGTAAAACGAGCTCTCGCTCCTTTTGCCCTACTTTTCATTTCATATTCTTGGCCTTGGTATCAACGTCAGCTAGGGCTATGCAAACGAAATGCAACTATGTGGTTATCTTATGGTTTTGGTTTTAAATTAATTGCCTCGCGGTAACAACCTTGTTTTGATTTCCTAAAGTGTCGCCCTTCACTTTTCGCCGTGTTTACGTTTCATCTAAACAGCCTTTTACCAACAATCAATACGAAACTAACGATTTTAAATTGGCTCACTACTTGACTAGCCTATTGGTCCCAAGCAAACGATTAACGTACCCAATTCTAGTCGAAATTCTAGTACAGCACTATGTTTGTTTTGATTCGCTATGAAAGTTTGACAGATAAAATGAGGGGTTAGTGGATTTTCCTATGTTTCGAGGGGTGAATCGATTAGCTTGGGACCGAAGATAGTACAGGGGTTGAGCCAAAAAGTTGAGCACGTTTCTTCGAGACCTACTAGTCTTAGAGTTACCTCTATGCTTTTACTATTTTCGCTTTTGTTGGTTAACAACTTTGATTTCGCCCGTTCATTGAAATGTTTCAAAATTGTGCCCTGTACTATCGTTAACAAAGGAAAGAGTGTAATCTATTTTAAAGCTTGTTTTGAAATAAATTTTGTTTCGCCTTTCGGTTTGCACGGATTTTTCAATGGTGTAACATTAAAAAAAATGTTTGTGGTTATTTGTTAGTAGATTTTTGCCTGCTCCATCTGATTGCATTAAAACCTCCGTTTGTTTAGATTTAGCTAGTTTTGCCCTAATCACAATATACTCCGGATATCTCAGTATCAACGTAATGGAAATGGCTCTAATGTTGGCCTATGGATCTTAGGTTGGGCCCATCGCTAAAAATGTGCTATTTATTAATTTTATCTAGATAAACGCGTCATTGGGACGGTCCTAATGGATATTTTTGGTCGCTATTGAAAATTTAGTCGATTGCTGAATTTATGTATGGGCCCATATTAGGGGCATTAAGGCCAAAATTACATCCATTTCCCCTATATACACTAGCCAGGAGCCGTCTCAGGCTACTGCTTGGTCCCGAGATGTTCGGTATGATTCTGGCTACCGCGTTGATGGCCTTCACTGTCTTCTCGTAAGCGTATTCTACGTGGCTATTGAAGCCAAACGGTCGTCGACCATCACTCCCAGGCATTTCAGCAAGCACTTCTAGTTTATTGCGTGTTTTTCTGACCGCTGCAGCGCTTTAAAGTTACTGATCAAAGACCACCTCGCTTTTGTTGTGGGCTATCTGCAGCTTCGCTCCATCCCAAGCAAAATTGTAAGTTTTATCGAGGTTTTAAAGCATTCACAAGTCTAAATCATGGTCTTCAGAACCCTGATTAAACCAAAATTGTTACTTGGGATGCATTAGGTTTCCAATTATGTAGACCGCCTATGTCGCCAACATTTCCATCAATTCCAGCGTCTTGCCTGTTACCGTAAGACGACATCGTCCACAAAGCCAACGATCTCAACTCGTTTGGGTAGCTTCAGCGTTGTAACAAGGATGGAGCCTTGTGGAATTCCCACCGTGATCTTAGTCGATCTCTGTCCTATATTTGGCTCGTAGATCAGAACCCGAATCTGGAAGTAGCGTCGGCCTCCCAGCTGGAGCTGTTGAACGCATCCTTGACGTTGATCGTTATCGCAGCGTAATATTGATCTCCTCTCCACTTCTGTGTCGACGCCTTCTCGGCTCTCTCGACAAACCAAGCATAACATTTGATAACGGCACAAAAGCATTTGTAAACAAACTTTCTAAGGCCCTTTGCATGCGAACCAAAGTACGCTCACGGAAACCAATACCACTTTCGGAAAGGTGATAGTTGCCTCTATCCGATGATGGTGTTGGTTTGCGTGGGCGTACTTTGGTTCGCGTGCAAACGACCTTAGAAAGTTTGTTTACAAATGCTTTTGTGCCGTTATCAAATGTTAAGCCTGAACCAGTGGCGCCGGTGGTGTAGTGGTAAGCGTGATTACCTCTCATCCCAGCAAGACTGGGTTCAATCCCAGTCGGCGCCACCGGGATGTTCTGAGGCATAACATCGCTGATCACGCCTTCCTTCGGAAGGAAAGTAAAGCCTTTGGTCCCCGGTTCATGAGTTGATGAGTCGATAGGTAGGGTCCTGGTATGGGAGCTGCCTCCCTGGCGTCGGTAGCATTGGTGCTCAGCACGGAAAACAAGATCGACGGAAAACAAATCAAAGTAAAAAAAAAAGCCTGAACTGTTCGAATTGCATCCATTTTTGCTCTTCCTTTTCGAAATCCGAACTGCCTCTCCGACAATCCTTGCTCACTCTCCGTGCATATCGTCAGTCTGTTTAGGATGATGCTCTCCAAGAGTTTTCCGAGTGTATTCAGCAGGCACTGCTGCGAGTTGCTCGTTGGTGACTTCGTCGTTATCTCCCTCTCCGTCTCCGTACGATGTAGGTGGCCAGGTATCGTGCTTCCAGAAAAGTCCTTCCACGATGACTTTCAGGTTCTCTAAGCACATTTCAGGACACGACACGGTAAACGTATAGTGGCTATATTCATAGTCTGGCGGATAGAATCTCGGGAACCAATTGAGCTGTCAAATAGCGGAACTAATCGAGCAAATCGCGACCAACAACAGAAAAGAGCACATCAGTTATTGCGAACAAAACTTCGGAACCCCTTTTCTCGTGACTCAAGGCTCGTCTACGCAAACTAACACCATCTTTGGGTTGGGGAAAGTTTCCCTTATCCGATGATGCTGGTAATTTGCGTTCGATTGGCGAGGAAAGAATAATCAACGTTTTGTTTATAAAACTTGATAGTACCATTTCAATTGTTGGTCTACAATATATTGAATTGTTTCCGCTTTTTGATAAATCAAAATTCTATTCGCCAGACTATGAATATAGCGACTATAGGTGTGCGTCGTTGGCAGCGGTGTCTTGACCCGGCTCAAGTTGACAGTTTGACTTGCTCTGCTTTATCTCTCGTTTATGTGCTTGGAATATTCTTCTACGTTCCTCTCTGTCTGCTTCTGTTCCTGCTCTCTGAACACGTCTTCTGGCTCTGAGACAACTAGCGCGGAGGGTGCTATTTGCCCTGTTGCAGCAGTAAGCTGGACGCCGTCTGTTATTTAGCTCCAGTTTCCTCGGCATGGTCGTGTAACATGCTCTACCTAACGATTCTGTCAACTTGTCTTCCACTTCAGGTCGCAAGCTCTCGTCCTATGTACTGCCACAGGATTCCGTTGGCCGATGCCATATCGGATTACCGGATGGTCACTATGGGTATATCCTTCACACACTCTCCAATTCATGTCTTCCACCAGCGACTTACTGCAGTCCACATAAAGTGGGGTCGATAATGGATTCCCGGCCATCTCTGCGAAAAGTGCTGGTGGTGCCTTTATTGGACAGCCTAATTTCCAGCTTCGCCCAGACCTTCCAGCAGAATGTGCCCTCTTGCGTTGGTACATCTGTTTCCCCACTCCACTGCCTAAGCATTGAAGTCTCCTTGGATGACTACCGGTCTTCGTCTGATCAGCTCTTCGGTAAGTCCATCTAGCGTCTCGTGGAACTGCTCCATTGTCCATCGGGTGCGTAGCAAGTGCATATGAATATTCCCTTAATTTTGGCGATCACGAAACCTTCTTCTTGAATGGGGTATCTGCCCATAACTTGTATTGCAGCCATCCCAGCTCTATCCGCCACCTAGTTACCTTTATCAAGAGGAACTAGATACAGCTGGGCAGTGTCGCAATAATTGAGATTTATTCAAGTTACCTCTGTTATTGTTGCGACGAAATATTTTATATCTTTTATTTATTTATTTATTTATGGTTGATTCAATTAAATACAACATTTATTAGTGATAAAAACAGTTTCGAATCGAAACATTTCATTTTGGTAATACTAATAATTGCGCTTCAAACAAAACAGTAAAATATGACAAAAGTTATTACCAACAATCAATACGAAACTAACGATTTTAAATTGGCTCACTAGTTGACTAGCCTATTGGTCCCAAGCAAATCGATTAACGTACCCCAATCTAGTATAAATTCCAGTACTACAGAATGTTTGTTTTGATTCGCTATGAAAGTTTGACAGATAAAATGAGGGGTTCGTGGATTTTAGATGTTTCGAGGGGTGCATCGATTAGCTTGGGACCGAAGATAGTACCAGAGCTGATCCAAAAAGTTGAGCTCGTTTCTTCGGGACCTTCTGGTCTTAGAGTTACCTCTATGATTATACTGTCATGGAGCGACTGTCATTTTTCGTCTTCGCGTTATTTTTGTAAAATGTTGACGCGCACTTCATTTTTATTCAGTTCCGGTATTGCGGTACTGTATAAAAGTCATTTGAAGCCACTCGAAGAAACATGGTTGCCAGTGACATTGCCAAAAGATCTTTTAAAACTCGTGCTGCTGTTTTGACAGAAATTTTCCTTACGCGTCTCTATCAACGTCTCTGGATACAACCTCTTACTTTTTTTTTTCTCTGCGTGAGGTGTGAACTGGGTAGGTGTTCCAGTAATAGTAGTGTACCTGTAGTTGCGGTATGGAGTTTATGCCAGAATAGTGGTGGTAATTCCTAAACAAATTTGTAAGGTTATTTTGCTTAACGACGTGTTCAGGGGTATCATCAAACCAATTTGTGGAATAGTTCTATCATTTGGGTTATCGTTCGTTAATGGTTTGTTTTAAAGGGAAACCAGATAAATTTATTTTCATAGGTAACTCTCCCAAATTAAAGTAGATTTACATACTTGAAATGGTCCCAACAATGACGGAAAACAATTAGTTTTACTTCAGATGTCGACTCCTTTGCACCTATAGTTGCGGTAGTGATCCTACATAGGAACCAAAGTTAGCAACTACCACAACTACTGGAACAGTGATCCGATTAATGGAAGACGAGTTTTAGAAAAATATGTAGAATTTAATCACAATGTAATATTTTATAGCAAAATAGAAATTGAACGCTATATAGATTGACGTTTACAAATTATAAGCATATCGTTTATTTATTTTTTAATCACCCACCCTATTGACAAGGTCGATCCCAATGCTACATGACGAACTGATGTTTCTCTATTGTGACTGTTTCTCCAAACAAACAAACAAACGCAATCCGCCGTCGAGCCCAGACAAGCTTGGATTGGTTGGCTTTTAGTAGTTTCAGCACAGCGACAAGCTGACCACTCTCGTGGGTATTGCATGTTTGTTAGTACACTAGCGAATTGTAGGTATGAGTACTGATAGCCACCACCACGTCGTCGTCGTCGTCGTCGTCGTCATCGCTTGCTATGATGGTGCATTGCGGATGCGAGAGTTAGACCTACACAAAAGGAAACTGACATCCAAGCGCCAAGCCGTGGTCGGCAGCGGACCAAAATGGACATGGCGCGCAAACCACTCTCTCTTACTGGCTTGCCTCATGCAGGCGAGCTAAGTTTGTCTCCTCGACGGCTTTAGGTTGTTTGTTATTGTACATTTAGCTGGAAAACGGCGTAATTTAAATATTTCACGCCTTGCGTGTATTTAAATTCTGCTTCATGCTGCTTTGGCCATGTTCCTGTTTGTACTTTTTGGAGGATTGAGAATCCATTTAGTATGCATTTTTAATGCTTTGCTTTGGCAAGGCTGACCCTAGGTGAGCTGGATGTAGGAATCTTCTTCATTTTTCTTGGGTATTATAGTAGCTCACTTGTAAATTTGTGCTTGCTTTCAACCTTGCTACCTGTACCTTTATTGCACTGGAATGTTGTACCTCGAGCAGGGTATGGCGCCCCTTTTGTGGGACCCCTCGGACACAACCCCCACATTTTCTGTACATTCGTATTAATCTAAAACAATCTGAACATTATATGAAAATTTCGAACTTCATTGATTGTACTAAACTGGACTAAACATTTGTTAACAATTCAATTTACACCCAATTGTTTGACGTAGAGTCACGTACTCGAAGCGAAAGAGTTCAATAAATCGATTTATTTCAGCTCGCTTCCCAAGAGCAAAACGTAGCAAACCAACCAACCAAAACAGCACGCTAATTTTAACACCTCCGAATAATTAGCAATCAAATTCCGAATCTGGCTGTCGGTTGGTCGGCCATCGAAGCAAGTGACAGGAAAATATCAAATAATTTCAAATGGTAGTTGGGCCGAAAGGTCCCGCCAAAAATTAGACCTTTTATTTTTGGCAGCGATGTCCCCTTAGCAATAAATGAGAAACAGATCATGTGACCGAGAGGATCAATTTCGCATCCCGATTTATAAATTTCGAAATCGGATCGTCATTCGAGAAGTACCTAGTGAACGCAACAAACCAAATAAATAGCGCTAGAGACACGGTTCATACCAATACCGATTTGAGAAGAGCACCGAATATTTTTATATTTTTTTTTTCGCTTGGCCAAAATATGTCTATGCTTGCGTGCTGCTACCGTAGGTATGACTCGACTTGACTCAGTGGGATATGGGTTCGAGTGAGAAAGCGGGAACCACGCGGATAGACGATTGACTCGGTTGGGGAAGAGGGGTTTCGGTCGGTACTGCGACAACGGTAATTAATGCTGAACGCGTTTCAACTCTAGTTCGGACGGCCACCCTTTGGCCGTATGTTCGTTTGTGGGTTAACGGTCATTTCTGCAAAAAAAAATAAAATTAAATAAAAACTGGTGCACGGGGGGAAATCTGTAATCTTTGGTTTAAAAATACGATAGATGCCAATCTAGTCACTTGTTAAGTAAACAATGCTCTAATGTTAGGGACTTGGTGAGGGAGCAGTGCTGGCCTTGCTTTCATTTGTTTGCTTGAACATTTAGTACACCCAACCGGAAAATGTAAGATTCTATTACAGATTTGTTTTAAAAATGTACAGAATTTTGTATTTATTCACCGCATGACTACGACTTGAAAACTATCTTACGCAGTGCAACAACTAGACCATATTGACACAGCATAAAGCATGGCCGGTCTAAACACTTGTTTAAATATTAGAAGTTTATTCATCAGGCAGAATTTGGATTTCCGGTTTATAAGAGGATACAAAAATTTTATATATAGGGTGTCCCCGAAAGTATAAGTACACTCTCAACAAGCCGCCATTTCCACCCCCGATGAAGTTTAACACCTGTTCATCGATGCGTGTTGTTGCTTACTTATTGCTCTACAAGTTTGTGTACGCTGAGTGCATTTTTTTTTACAAAATCAGCAAAATGCGAGGCATTTTCCCGGAAAAGCGCAAACAGATCGTGCACAAATGGTGCACTTTTCCCATCCTATCAGTAAGTTCTGGAAGTTTGGCGAAGAAGTTACCTTCGAGGACACATCGAAATCTGACCGTAAACCAGGACCGGTGGACCAGAAGATCATCAAGCTTACGTCAATAAGAAAAGTATCTCTGTTCAAGTTTTGGCCAAAAAACTGAGAACATCGAAGGGTAACGTCCAACGTGCCAAGGCAAACAAAAAACATGCTGAAAGCGTTCAAGAAGCAGAAGAAGCCGAAACAGAGTCAGAAACAAGCCGCATCCGTCAAACCGAGGGCTCGGAACCTATATGATAGCCTACTGTGTGACAAATTGGCATGAGTTATCATGGACGATGAAACATACGTAAAATATGCGTTGTTTGACGATGCCGATAAGTCAATTTTTACAGCGCAGTTTTGTTATCCTCCAAGTTCCATCCTCCAAGGAATTTGTACTAAAGGTTTAGTACGATTAGTTATCCTCCCATTCCATCCTCCAAGAATGTTATACATGTGCCCTACATTGAGGAGTATAGAAATCCGATCAAGCTCAAATCTGTACCGAATTTTTAGTACGATTAGTTATCCTCCAAGCAAATTCGTTAAAAAGTATTTCTAAACAATTTGTGCTCAGTAATATCGAAATTAATCACCGTCTTGTTCAAAGCTACATAACCCAAAACAAATTGAGGACATGACCATAATTCTGAACTCGTCCTTAGAGTCCTGCAGGCGAGTCCTGGTGTTGGAAACTCATGCTACGAACTTGTAACTTGGAGCATCTAAGATCGCAATTTTTTTTAAGAAAAAGGCTCCAAGTTACAAGCTCGTGGCGTGAGCTTCCAACACCAGGACTCGTCTGCAGGACTCTAAGGATGAGTCTTGAATGATGGTCATGTCCTCAATTGGTTTTGCGTTCAAGTTATGTGCCTTGAAATATTAAAAAATACCTTTTTCTTAAATTAAAAAAATTAAAAAAAATCGATCTTAGAGGCTTCAAGTTACAAGGTCGTGACATGAGTTTCCAACACCAGGATACGGCTGCAGGACTCTAAGGACGAGTTCTGAATGATGGTCATGTTCTCAATTTGTTTTGGGTTCAAGTAATGTAGCTTTGAACATTGCGAAACAAGACGGTGATTAATTTCGATATTTCTGAGCACAAATTGTTTAGAAATACTTTTTTAACGAATTTGCTCGGAGGATTACTAATCGTACTAAAAATTCGGTACAGATTTGAGCTTGATCGGATTCCTATACTCCTCAATGTAGGGCACATGTATAACATTCTTGGACGATGGAATGGAAGGATAACTAATCGTACTAAACCTTTAGTACAAATTCCTTGGAGGATGGAACTTGGAGGATAACAAAACTGCGCTAATTTTTACCGAAAATTTTTGTAAGAAGGCCATGGTTTGGCAAGCGATATGTGAGTGTGGCAAGTTGTCAAAGCCATTTGTGACGAAAGAGAATATGAACACTGACATTTCCGTCCGGGAGTGTTCGAATCGGCGTCTGTTGCCCATGATTCTACTACATAATAGACCTGTGCGCCGCCGCGCCACGCCGCCGCCGCCGACGATTTCCATACGCCGCCGCCGCCGATGAAATTGAGTCGGCGCGCCGCCGCAGTAAAATGGTTCACGCCGCCGAATAAATTTATGTCACGCCGATGAAATTTTTATCGGTAAAATGCATCTTGAACGCGTTGAAATTAGAACTTTTGTGCACGCTCGTTCGTGGCTACTAAAAATTGAGTGAAATCCCACTCAATTTAATTGAAACCAGATCTACTCTAAATTGAGTAACATAGCCAGCACCGAATTTTAACTTTTAAGTATTTAACAAAGGCTAGGTTTTTGTTGACGAGTTATTTCTACTCATTCCCATAAATCCAAAATAGCAGCAGAGATGCTCAAAGCTGTGTCCATGCTATCCCGCTCAAATGTTGCATCAACTGTTCTGTAATATCTGGAACACCGCGACTTTTCCGGCCGACTGGATGCAGGACGTCTTAGTGAAGGTCCCAAAGAAGGGGGAATATCCTAAATCGGATACAGGAGAGTTATCCTGAATCGGATCCAGAAGAAGATCGACGCAACACTGGTGGCAGCAGGCAGGATTCTGTGCCGGAAGATCTTGTGTGGACCATATTGTCACGCTCCACATCATCCTGGAGCAGGTCAATGAATTCCAAGAGTCCCTTTATTTGGTATTCATTGACTACGAAAAAGCTTTCGACCGACTCAATCTCGAGAATCTGTGGGGCGCCCTGAGACGCAAGGGAGTCCCGGATAAAATCGTCAACCTCATCGAAGCGCAGTATCAGCAACACTCAATACGAAACTAACGATTTTAAATTGGTTCACTCCTTGACTAGCCTATTGGTCCCAAGCAAATCGATTAACATACCCCATTCTAGTAGAAAGTCTAGTACTACACTATGTTTGTTTTGATTCACTATGAAAGTTTGACAGATAAAATGAGGGGTTCGTGGATTTTCTCATGTTTCGAGGGGTGCATCGATTAGCTTAAGACCGAAGATAGTATCAGAGATGAGCCAAAAAGTTGAGCTCGTTTCTTCGGGACTTTCTGGTCTTTCAGTTACTTCTATTGTATCAGGCTTTCATGTGCACAGTTCTGCAAAATGGCCTGAACCGATCAACAATGACAGAACAGCCGACTGAGAAGAGTGAGTGAATGTGGTTTACGAAGCACTGGAAGCCGTCAAATTAGACGCTTAAAATTGATGGAAATACCCAAAATATTGTCAATGGCGTTTGCATCGCGATCTGAATAAACACAGACCAACCTTCTCCAGAAATCGCGTTTCGATGATAATTCGAATAAGATGCATCAGTGCCAAACTGGGACTGCCGCCAGGTAACTTCAGAAGCTCTCAGTCAGCTGGAAACTGACTGCCTTCCGAACAATAGCAGTGGTTTCATTCAGCGAAAGGGTCAACTGTTCCAAAAAATCCAAGCAAGTGCACATTAACTTTCTCGCATCATCCGGGAGAAGAGAAACTTTTTGGGAACGATTGAGCTTCCACCTGTTCCAAATTATGCAGAAACACTTGCTGATTAACTGCTTCCAATGGATGATAATCGCCCTTATCGAGGATGCCACGAAACTTGTTGATCCAACGCAGGAGTAGAAGCTCGGTGCAATGGTCGCGCAACAGAACTATCGAAATATAAACAAATTTTGACGTTTAACCTTTTCCAGGCACCATTGATGCCGTCATAAAACTAAATGGAATAGGATCAAGCAAAATGACCTTAGATAAATACAATTCAGTCTGAAAATTATCTTCTTTGAAGCCAAATTAAAACGTTTTGTATTTGTTAGCGATTTCATGAAACCAAAATAGCTTTTTCACAATTGGCCTATGGAAAAACAATTTTTATACCACCGCCATATTGCTATTATCTTTTTACTATCTTCGTTTTTCATGATGTTTTTTCCATGAAAATAACTTTAATCTCATAAATGCATCATTGATCAGTAATAGAGATTCCGGAAATCATTTTATATCTCGGCTGGACGTAATAATTCATATAAAAATTAACTAAACGTTGTTTCCTAAATTAAAAATAATAAGTAAAATTAACGATTTCCGAAGGCGAACCTATTTTTTCGATCTTTCGAAGCATATTTCACATTAGATTTAATCTATCTCCCAAAAATAGACCACAAAATGAGAACTACTTTGATAATTTTGGTAATTCTTTCGCATTAGATGAGGAAATTTAAGAAGATTTTTGAAAGATTGTTTTTTTGAACAATGAATTTGGCAAGATCTGATGATATTTATGCATCCCTTTTTATCTTGATTAATGCTTTATTTTCAGTGCGGTTAGCAAGCTTCAAAGGCAATGACACAAATATTGATGCCAAATGGTTTTTATTGTAGTTTTAATAAGGATTTAAAATGGTTTTCAATGCTTCCGCAATATAACCTTTTTGCAGCAAATCAATCTTGAAGTGCTTCGAAAATATGCCCTTCAAAACCTTTTTCGAGGTGGGTCAACTAAATTATAGACTTAATGAGGTTTTGGTGGATGAAATGAAGGCAGAGCTGTCTTGACCAGGGTTTTATGAATGTTGTTTTATAGTAGCCTTGTAGTATTTCATAAAACGTTAAATATTACTTGGGAAGGACCACCGCTACTGTTCCTCATAGTAATCGACGAGATCATGGTGGGCAATTGACCGTGTATCGAACCGAGGGCTGCTTTGGCAGCCTATCATCATGGAGCATCTCAACGACTTCGATTTGACTGATGATGTTGCTCTACTATCACAATAGCGCTTTGATATGCAGAGTAAGCTCAATGACCTAGGCGAACGCTCCTCTGCGGCAGGTCTCACCATCAACGTCAACAAGACTAAATCGTTGGATGTAAACACGGGCAACCCTTCCAACTTCACGGTAGCGAGCTCCATCCTCGATGTCATCTGAAGCCGATAGCAACAGAAATTCGAGACCGATAGTGGAGGTGGGTCGGCCACACACTTCGACGGGGCGGACACGAAATCTGAAAGCAAGCGCTGGATTGGAATCCACTAGGACATCGCAGCAGAGGCAGACCCAGGGGCTCATGGCGGCGGAGCCTCAACAAGGAAATAAAGCAAGTTGATAAGAATCTGACCTGGGCCCAGGTCAAGACAAAAGCGAGCAGCCGCCCAGGATGGAAGTCTTTCACGTTGGCCCTTTGCACCTCCGGTGGTGTAAGTAAGTATCCTTGGTTGGTACCCTTGGTTGGTACCCTTGGTTCGCATCAAGGTATTGTGTGTGCCCGCCACCAGCACGCCTAGTGAATGAGTTTTCAACATAGCTGGACTGACCGTATCTGCACGACGTATCCACCCTAAAATGTGGATAAAACAATCTTCATTCATGAAAATAGCAGCATTTGCAAAAATAGAGTTTTGCAGTAAGCAGTGGCTATTACGTAATGCAACAGATTGCTTTAATATACTATCCACCCCTACATACGTACTTTTCTTATACTTAATAAAAGGGTTGTAACACTTTGCCATATGACTCCACCCCCTGTAATTTTAACAAGCACTTGACATACTTTTCTAAACAAATTCCGCATGCACGATTAATGAAAATGCTCAAAATTGAGTAAGAGTTAATCATATTTGAGTTCAGGTTACTCAAATTCGCGAAAACGTAGGTCACTCATAGAATGAGTAATTTTTTCGAAGCTATTCCGAGGAAAACTTCTTGAATACGAGGCAAACTGATTGTGGTTTTTGTCTGTCTACTAGTACACTTCTAACCTGTGTATAATTTTCTTGAATTTTCCCCATAGTCGAGAAGTTTTCCCGGGAAAGTGTCGGAAAATTTACTCATACTATGAGTGACCTACGTTTTAGCGATTTTGAGTAATCTGAACTCAAATGTGGGTAGAATTTTGTGTCCATGTTCGATTGGTTTGGAAAGTATCTTTTTTTCTAAATCATTAAAAATAAACTCACGCCGAGCAACGCCGCCACGCCGCCGCCGCCGAAAGCAAACAGCGTGACGCCGCTACGCCGCCGCCGCCGCCGCCGGCAGAAAACAACATATCACGCCGCCGCCGAAAATATTTTGATCGGCGCACAGGTCTACTACATAATAGCACAGTACGATTTCGGCCCAATTTGGTGTCAATACACTACTCGATACACACGGTTGCTTGGGCGTTACTTCGTGAAGCAGCTTGCCAACAATTTTGGTCGTTTCCTTCTATCGGCCCGAATGAGCTATATTGAAATGGCAGTTTGTCTTGAAAAACTTCAAGGGACAGCCCTATGGGGTTGTACGCAATGGTGACGTAGGACTACGTGGTCTTATATAATAAATGTTATTCGCTAACTGCAGCAGCAGCTTGTGTTTTGTGTAGGAATAGGAATTTGAGATTGGTTCTCTCTGTTTATACTCTTTAATATGACTATGATTGCCCTGAAAAGAACCTTTTGATATGGATTTTAGTTCTGACATGTTCAGAAATTTAACTCTTTTGGAAAATCTTGGTAGCCCTGAAAAGGGCCGATGGTATTACAGGCTTAAAGCCTTTGAAAGATGATGATGATGGCAGTTGGATCAGCAAATCGGACCAATCAGTAGAATTGCAACCGGCAAGTGTAACCCAAGAACCAAAACCGATCAGTTCTCTTCATCGATTTCCTCTTTTGATGACCATGGCTTCACTAACCTATTTCGCTCTATTTCTGCTATGCGAAACAGAAAGTCGATGAAGAAAATTGATCAAAATCACTTGCACCCCTGCTTCCAATTTTGGTTACAAGATAACAAATCTGGAGAGCATTTGTTGTGGTCGTTGAGGGCGTGTGGTTCTGAATATGGCGATGAGTGTGCAAAATGTTACGCAATTGCATCCTCCCTATTCGCACACGCCCGAAGATCGGAGGCGCATGCCACTTCGACTTGTTTCGTCTACTATCGACTCTCTGATGACAGTGTTGGGGAAGCAGCATATGCATGTATGTAATTGGTGAATTTGTTAGATATTTCGACGCTTTTGGACAATGCTTAATTATTTCTTGTTTAAAAAAATCAACAGTCGGAAGCAATGCTATCGATTTATAGAAACAATTTTGATCGATTGGTGATAAAATTATTGAAATTGGTCCATGGGCAGCTGAGTTATTAACGTTCAAAATCTTTCATAATTTCGTTACATGTTCCATTTTTGATTTTCACAAAGTGTATCCCCATATAGAAACCACAGACGTAGTCCTACGTCAAAAAGGAAGAAGATTACATCATTATAACATTTCCATTTCGTTCGGATTTGATTATCTCTCATTTGGCAATTTTGAGATATTTGATTCCCTGTCAGTAAAATAAAACTGAGCGTGGGAAGGTTGTATAATCTTGATTTTATTCCTTCACACAAGTCGGGGGAAAACATGTTTCAATCAATTTAATCACTACCGTCATAAAAAAACACCTTGCGCTGAAGCCGAACAACTAAACAACCGAATAACGATCGATTCAAACATAAAAACGCCTTCCAATGTTAGAAAAACACATTTTTAAAATGCATTTACAATCCAACTCCCATTGTTTGGCACTAGCATTTTGGATTAATTTCTCCCTGCAATCACGTTTTACTCTGAGGCAATTAAACTTATGAATTTCACAAGGCGATTTATGAAAGATTTTCGTTTAAAATGAGGTAGCTGTTAATTGGACCGTACACGCTTGCTTTTATTGACAGTAATCGTACATTCTATATTGACGTCAATAGATCGATATTGACAATATTTCTGTATTCACATCATCAATATTTTTGTCAATAATTCCCCTTCGCGTCAATATATTTATGCGTGTGGGGATTGCTTTATATGTCTTTACACTAAAAATAACTTTGTGGTGAAAATTACCATTTTTGTGGTTAATATTGAGAGACCAGCGGCAACGTTTTTCAACCGGAGTGATTTCATATTTAAGTTAACGATAAGTGTAGTATTTTTTACCATTTCCGTAGCATAGGTTTTTGGTAGTAATTTTGATCACTGGGTTGTTAACTCAACTATTAATAATTGTATTGTTAGCCGGAAATTTTCTTATTTTAAACACGCGAAATAGTAAATTTACTATGGTATTGTAGAAACTAGAGTATAATAGTATTCTGAACATTGAAATTAATTTATTAGGCGTTCAAATTTTATTTGCGACATTATTTACAAAACTAAACTATACAAAATATAATTGAAGAAGCTAATTTCAAATAACAGACTGAAGTGGTAATTTTTATACGATAGATGAGGAGATGAAAGCATAGAATTGTTAGTTCCGTTTAGAGTACGGCAGTGTAAAAATTGCGTATAGAGAGTAGAAAGCCAGCTAGACAACTTTTAGGAAGGTATAAATCAGTTTTATCATCTCTCTTTACCAAACTCCCCCCTTTGGTGAGGGGTGTGCCCCCCGCCACCACTGGCAAAAAGAGATGATCGCCGACCCGCTCATGTACCAAAGATGTTTTTGAACCAGTTCTACCGATTTTTACCGCACTCCAGTTGTTATTTGAAGGAAGGCATCTCTTTACCAAACTCCCCCTCTCCAAAGGGGGAGTTTGGTAAAGGGAGATGATAAAACTGATTTGTACCTTCCTAAAAGTTGTCTAGCTCGCTTTCAACTCTCTATATGCAATTTTCACACTGCCGTACTCTAAACGGAACTATCAATTCTATGCTTTCATCTCCACATCTATCGTATAAAAATTACCACTTCAGTCTGTTATTTGAAATTAGCATCTTCAACTATGTAAATCATTGACTTCACGCAGAAGTAATACCAACAATCAATACGAAACTATCGATTTTAAATTGGCTCACTACTTGACTAGCCTATTGGTCCCAAGCAAATCGATTAACGTACCCCATTCTTGTCAAAATTCTAGTACTACACAATGTTTGTTTTGATTCGCTATGAAAGTTTGACAGATAAAATGAGGGGTTCGTGGATTTTCCTATGTTTCGAGGGGTGCATCGATTAACTTGGGACCGAAGAGAGTACCAGAGCTGAGCCAACAAGTTGAGCACGTTTCTTCTGGACCTTCTAGTCTTATACTTACCCTTATGGTAATACTAAACATAAAGTCAAAGTACACAAAATACTTTTTCAATCTTACAAACTTATTTTCACTTACGGTGTAGGGTTTTTGATCTAATTTCCGTCCTACTAAGCACAACCCGCGCTTTACCTCTCTTTTCTGAACGAGTTCAAACAAAAAAGGAAAATTTCTATCAAAGATAACTTCTGAATCTATTCACCTTTCCATACGATTTGATAAAGAGTCACAAATTGTTGGGATATTGTTTAAAATCTAATACTGCTTCTTGATTCTAAATTCGTTCTACGAGTTTCAATGCCGTCCTAACGCATTGAAACACCATTAGATTTTATTCGTCCTACGGATAAACGTAGAAATGGGGATTCGCTAGGAGCGCTTCTTTTGTTTTGAGAACAATGAGTGTAAATATTCAAACAATGCGCTCTAACAGGATTTATGTTGTAGCTAATGAACTAACGCATCGGAACAAACCTATTATCGATTTTTGCACGGTGAAATCATTGAATTATTGATCTTTTCTGATCGATAGAACGGAAATGGGCGATTACGACAAAGTAGCGCTCTACCCTACATATGAATTGGTGGCTCACCGAAATAGCTTATGCTTCTTTTATAATAGTTGTCTAATGGATTACGAACTACAAACAGCAAACAGCAGCTGCTTCTGTTTCGTGGTATAGCACACTTTTTTCCCACACCATTAGTTTTTGGCGGAGTGCATGTTTGTAGGCAGTCCATTTGGTTAAAGTGCCTTTTCGTCCAGCGGCATGCTCCACAGTATATCATTGAGCTAAAATTATGACTTTCAGAATTTGTCACTAACTAAGAAAATTTTCCATTCAGCTTACCAATCAAAATGTAATAAATCACTCGATCCAGACCCCATATTTCGGTGATCAAGTTGTGTAGCTCCGGATTACCATCATAATCCAAATCAGTATCTAAAAAAAAAAATAAATAACGGCGCCAAATAAATTTTCCGAGAAAAGATAATTCCTACACTTTATTAACCTACCGTCAGAGAGCTCTGAATCCTGCGGGTCTGCAACAATCAATTCCACATAGTGGCGTGAGTCTTCGTTCGATTCCATTAATTATACGTCCGATTTAATTAATTATGTATACATTAAAAGCACTTGTTCACCCGCTCGATATGATCAATGATAAAATGACGTCTTGCGCATAAACAAACACTAACCAAAAAAATCTTCCTTGTTATAGTTGAATTGACCACAAAACCTTATCGGTTGAATGTTGTATGTAATGTAAGCTTGATAATACCAACAATCAATACGAAACTATCGATTTTAAAATGGCTCACTAATTGACTAACCTATTGGTCCCAAGCAAATAGATTAATGTACCCCATTCTAGTGAAAATTCTAGTACTACACTATGTGTGTTTTAATTTGCTTTGAAAGTTTGACAGAAAACATGAAGAGTTCGTAGATTTTTCCATGTTTCGAGGGGTGCATCGATTAGCTTGGGACCGAAGAGGGTACCAGAGCTGAGCCAAAAAGTTGAGCACGTATCTTCGGGACCTTCTGCTCTTAGAGTTACCTCTATGGTAATACGCCTTTTTAGTAGAACATACGCGATCGATGCAATCTCTGGTGGTGAATAGGAGAACGTTAAATAGAGTGTTATGGGCAGACATTTTTGCCGTGAGACATAGGAAGTAGAACAAGGGGGTTAGTCACTCTGCACACCAATCTTGGGACAACTTTTTTTTTATTGTGCCGCAAGTGTGCACCTGCTGTGCCGATTGTGCCGGTCATAGAGTAAGCTGCGATTTTTTGATTTATAAAATATGAATATTATGGTATATTTAGCAACCTGGTTTTCTGACAGCTTGAATGCTTTGGCCTGGCTGCTGGGATACGAGCTGACCGATACGATTACGGTGCTGTGTGAAAAGTCCATCCTTTTCCTGACCAGCAAGAAAAAGGTCGAGAAGGACGGTGAGGAGGGCATTCCGTCGGTGAAGTTGTTGGTTCGGTATAAGAAGGACAAAGACAAGGCAAACTTTCAAAAGCTGCTGGAGGCGATTTGAAAATTTGAAAGGGTTCAAAAAAACTACTCTTCAAAATCGAGCAAAGTGCATCCTGTGAATGTTCCTGATCAACCGGCAAGAACAGGATTCATTCCAAAGAATGATATTGATTTTACAGTCCACCGTGGTATCGCTATCCTATAGCAATGTGTATGGACCGATACGGATTATCCACAGATCCAGATCCTACACAAGGACACTACACGTCGTCATGTTGAATTCCAGATAGTTGCCACAAACAGAGAATGTTACTGAAACCGATTTTTCACCCGTGTGGGTCCGGACGTGAGTCTTCAGGTTAAATAAATTGTTTTCCGTAGTATGAACAGTTAAACCAACAATCAATACGAAACTAACGATTTTAAATTGGCTCACCACTTTAGTAGCCTATTGGTCCCAAGCAAACGATTAACGTACCCTATTCTAGTTGAAATTCTATTACTACACTATGTTTGTT
This sequence comes from Ochlerotatus camptorhynchus, assembly GCF_037179485.1. NCBI lineage: Eukaryota > Metazoa > Arthropoda > Insecta > Diptera > Culicidae > Ochlerotatus > Ochlerotatus camptorhynchus. Next base: position 647,127 of record NW_027040588.1, on the reverse strand, counting down.
TTGATTCGCTATGAAAGTTTGACAGATAACATCAGGGGTGTGTGGATTCATGCAGAACATGCAGGAGTTAGAGTTACCTCTATGGTTAAACCACCCGGTGAAAACTAACGATTTTAAATTGGCTTACCTATTGGTCCCAAGCAAATCGATTAACGTACCCCATTCTAGTATGAATTCCAGTACTACACTATTTTTGTTTTGATTCACTATGAAAGTTTGACAGATAAAATGAGGGGTTCGTGGATTTTCTTATGTTTAGAGGGGTGCATCGATTAGCTTGGGACCGAAGATAGTACCAGAGCTGAGCTAAAAAGTTGAGCTCGTTTCTTTGAGACCTTCTGGTCTTAGAGTTACCTCTATGGTTAAACGGCTTTGGTGATGAATTTACCAACGAATGACGGCTGACTTCTTCCTCGTTTGGAAACGAACGCGAACTCAAATATTGAAATGAATCCTGCAATATGTGCGTCTTCATGTGGGTTTTCAGGTTATTCGATTTGGTGAACGTTTCATGGCAAATCTGGTGTGTTATTATTGTGCTGCTTCACGTGATCTCCCATATCGTCCTCATTTATGAAGACTTTGGTGCATCCAGTACATCCGGTGTTGAACTTCTGCTCTGCTCAGTAAATCTGGACGTGTTTGGCCAGCCCAGTTGGATGATGAAGCTACGGTCGATAGACCTTGCAGGCGAGTGAAGAAGTACGCATGTGGGTTGTTGGATTATTCTTCTCGTTGAAAATCTTAAGTAAATTGTGTAAGCAAGGGCCGTTCATTCCAGTGGGTCCTAACGTGAATCTGTAGTCGATTGCCTTAAGTATTTTCCACAGTTTTCACACTTGTACGACTTCTGTCTCGAATGACCCAGCATGTCCTGCAAAGAAATGATCTTAAAGAAAATCCACCAAATCAACATAACAAGACAATTCCTACCTAGGTATACGGCTTTTCAGAGCTTTGTGGTGCACTGTTAGCTTTGCAGCTGTCTAGAACTTCTGGTATACAATTCAGCTTTCACAATGCAGCGTTCTATTGTGAAACTCATTTTGAGAATACAAATGAATATACTTGTAGAGAATGGGCTAGGTGTTATGGAATCAACGTGAAAAGAATTCTATTTGTATCTCCCCTCGTCTCACCTCAGTCTCACGTGGCTTTCAGCGCTAATGTACCACAAGCGGACATAACGATCCGTTCTTCTCATTTCCCTTTGTACTAGTTCCAAGTATTGATCTCAGCAGTAGCTTGAGGTTCAATATGCAGAAGAAGTAGACTGTGGTGCTACCGGACGAATGGATTCGCCATAATGCACTGCAAGTATACTGATGATCCAACGTAAAGCCGGAGATCTGAATTATTCCATTAACATTTTTTGCTAATGTAATTTGATCACTGTTTTAACACACCGATACTTATGTAACTATCGATTATAATAACTTCTAGCAAGATGACTCCAAATTATTAAATTGGATCATGAAATGGAACGAGATCGCATCGTATCCGGCCTTCTCCCTTCCACGCCTGCAGACGCCGCATGTGTGGAAATCGGAATTCTCCCTTTCCGCTATCGATCTGCTGCAGCCATTGCTAAGAAAGCCGCTGCCCTCGCTGCTAAGACATCCGGGAACGAAAGGGTCTTTTTCCTCAACGAGGGGAACAGAGCCCTCCGCACTGCAGCCAACCGTTACCGCCCCCGGTGGCCAGGGTCCACTGGCGTGGAGAAAAGAGTTGACGATCAAACGTCGTCAAAATGGATAAGGGGATTAAGAGTGGATTCCAAGCCGGAGATAACTCTGTAGGAAGATCAAGGAAACCGTGCGCTCCTGGCCGGACAGCAAAAAGTACAAGGACCAGCGGATCATATCAAGACTCCGGACCGGCCATGCGAGGATTTCCTGTAATTTCGATGGGACACCTTTCCGCAAGGTCTGTTCAATTTTCAGCATCCCCGCCTCGGTGGAACACGTGCTATGTGTCTGCCCGGAAGTTCCAGAAGCTACGCGAACAACATGGACTCCCGGAGAACATCAGTAATCTGCTTGGCTACGACCCCTCGACGTTGGCTGCGCTGATTGCCTTTCTGAAAGAAGCCCACTTGTATGATCAAATCTAGCCCCCCGTCGGTGGCTGCACTGATCGTGTGCTTTTTACGTTTCTATTTTTTCTCTGCCGTCGGGGTTTCTCCGCCGGACCGGGCACTGTCTGCTACGGTGGAGCTCTACCTTGTTCGCGCAACCAGTCCTCACCACAGCCCCGATCTAATCCTCACCTTACATTAAGTTTTTAAAATGTTGTCTGTCTCATTCGTTGGGTAATCACAGCCAGTTATACGTCACGTTCATGTCAAATTGAAACCTATTGTTTAGGCAGGATTTAGCCTGATCATCTGCTGTATAACGTGTAGCCTATGGCTAAAAATCACGGTAATAAAGAAAAAAAAATACACAATGATTGCTTAAACATAAAATGATTAAATTTTAATCATTCTTTGTTCAGTAATATTTTTGAGTGAACAATTTCAATGACAGCTGTTCAGCAGTGCTCCCATTCAATTTAATGAACCATCCAATGCCTACGAGATTGTGCCGAAGTTGTGCCGTAGAACACTTTTTCACTTTTCCTGATAAAATTGATTCATCGGAGATGCTCCAAAACCTGATCTACAGTCGCAAAAAATAATTCTGTATCACGCAAGGATCCTCCTGATGTTCAGGAATATTGTTGTTGAGAAAAATTGAAAATTAGAATAGTGCCTTTTAGTGGTTATGATCTTTCGGATTTCTTTCTCATCTCTTTTCCTTTGGTTTGGTTTGTTTTTTCCGTCGATCTTGTTTTCCGTGCTGAGCACCAATGCTACCGACGTGCCAGGAAGGCAGCTCCCACACCTGGACCCTACCTATCGACCCATCAACTCATGAACCGGGGACCAACGGCTTTACTTCACATCCGAAGGAAGGCGTGATCAGAGATGTTATGCCTCAGAACATCCCGGCGGCGCCGACTGGGATTGAACCCAGGCCTGCTGGGGTGAGAGGTAATCACGCTTACCACTACACCACCGGCGCCGTTAAATCTTTCTCTTCTCATTACCAATGGAAATTGGCAAGATGTTCAATGAAAAATGCTTAAAATTGCGTTGTGAAAAGTCCTAATTCTGATGTAAAAAAAAAACGGTTTGGTTGACGATTCCTCTAGAACCCACGTGGCGCGTTCTACGTTGGTGGTGCATTAAAAAGGCCTATGAGCTTTTGGATATGTCAGCTGTCACTTCCTAATTGGTGATCCAACGATAGCGCTCGTGGCGAATAGGAGAAATAGAAAAATGATGATGGTTTCAGAATTTTCGCCCTCATCACTCTTTTGAGGGTTCCCTTATTCACCACCAGAGGTTGAATCGATCGTTTAGTTTCCATTAAGACATATAGGCGCATGCAACAGAAACTAAGTGATAAAACTGAAGATTTATAAAACCATCCCAGCGGTTATGATCTTCCTGATTTTTAATGTGTGGCTCTTGGTGTGGCTATTTGAGCTGTCGATCAGTTTAAAAAATAGAAAAAAATACCACTGCCGATGGAAATTTGCAAGATATATATAAAAGTATGCGTTAATTTGAGATGTAAAACTGTAATTTTGATGTAAAACTGTAATTTTGATGTAAACAAACGGTTTGGTGGACGTTTTCTCTCATAATACGCCTATATAATAGAAACTAAGCGATCAATTCAACCTCTGGTGGTGAATAGGAGAACGCCAAAAAAGAGTGTTGTGAGCAGACATTTTTGCCGTGAGAGACATTGGAAGCGGAACACTTTTTCACTTTTCCTGATAAATTGATTCATCTGAGATGCTCAAAAGCTACAGTTGAAAAAATTAATTCTGTATCGTTTTTGCACGGCTCCTGCGGTGTATAGGAATATTTTTGATGAATAAAATGGAAAATTGAATAGTGCCTTTATGGTTATGATCATTTGGATTTCTTATGTGTTAATAGTTTAGGTGAAAAACAGTTCAGATCTGTGGAAAATCGTAAAAAAATGCTTTAAATTGCGCTGTGAAAAATCATAATTCCGATCTAAACAAACGGTTTGGTTGACGTTTCCTCTCAAACCCGCATGGCTCACTCTACGTTGGTGATGAATAGAAGAACTATGAGAGTGATGATGGTTCAAGGGGTAAGTCACTCAGCACATTGTGCCGAAATTAGATTCGGCAAAGCTTGGGCACATCCATCTGCAAACCTTCGGCTCAACCTCGGAATTGGATTGTTGTAATAAAATGGGAGCACTGTTAGACAACTGTAATTGAGCTTGTTCACAACATTACGTGCTGTTTGACTGTATATTCAGAAACATCCTCTAATTGAATATACCAGAGTAACTCAGACCAGTTGTTCACTTATAGATCTAAATACGAAATGTAGGTTCTAGAGTGGGCTCAAGAGAGAGAGATGCAGTTAATCAGACGCCATTAGTACCCTTAATTCAAATAATGCTGCAACTCATACAAAACAAACTACAGAAGTCTATTCATCATCCTCTATAGTCGGTCTCCAACAATGTTCCCCACCGGTTCCAACTCTTTCCAGCCGCTGATAGGCCGTTACTTTATGTCACGAAAGGCTAGGTTTCAGGTCTGCTTTTGAGGGCATTATAAAACCCTAAAACACAGGACTTTTAATATCCAATAAACGCAAAATACCGAAATTTTGGATTCCCGCCACTTCCCACGTCATCCTCAATCCGATTTATCCTTGCAATTTCAAACCAAAACATTCAAGGTGTCAGAAATACCGGGTTGCCGGAATGGATATTTTACAAGCAATCGCAGCTTGTTCTATGACTGGCATAATCGGCACACCTGTGGCACACTTTTGGCATACTGACAAAAAAGATGACCCAAGATTGGTGAGCGGATCTGACCCCTTGTGATGGTTTCAAAATTTTACACGGTGAGGTATACGAGTGAGTGTAATCTTAAAATGCTTTTATTTTGCAAATGGAGTAGTTAAATTAAATCTGGTTAGTGCTACGTTCGTAGAAAACATAAGGACTACTCAATAGACATATAATATAAAAAAAAAACATTATTTCTTTTCAGATTTTTAGGTCTATACATAGGTTTCAGCTTTTCTACCACTGTAGCAGCAACCAGATTTAAATAAAATGGCCGATTAGCGAGCAAGCTTGTTTTCCGCGAGAAGCCGAGAGATGTCGTTACTGAGGTCCTATGACTTGAGATACTATGTTTACAAGAAAAACTTTTTCAAAGAGTTACGTCTGTTTGTCTGTGGTCTGATGTTGTATTTGCAAGCTAATACAACCTTTCACTACACTGTATTGTAATAGTTTCGGATAATTGTTTCACTGAACTGTGTTTATGCGAAGAGAAAATCGATCTTCGCAGCTAGGCCATTATGATTCTGAACGCTAGATTGTCACCTTTTCTGATTAATGTATCCATGGGGGGTGCTTGAAATCGTCATCGGCAGATGCTTCTATATATTTTTCATGAGAAAAATGATGATTTATAAAATTGTACCAGCGGTTATGATCTTTCGGATGTTTAATGTGTTGTTATTTGAGCTGTAAATTAGTTTAGATCTGTAGAAAATCGTAAAATGAAACCTCTTCCTATGTAAATTTGCATTATGTGCAATAAGATATGCATTATTTTGAGTTTTGAATATCGTCATTATGATGTAAACAAACGGTATGGCTGACATTTTCCTCTCAAAATCACCAAGCCCACTCTACATTGCAGGTACATCGAAACAGCCTATACCTTATCGATGCAAATAAATCCAGATAGAGCTGGAATTAGGACGTAACAGCTTTTGTAAACAATGACTTCTCTCGACGATTTCTCGAAAGTCATGGCTCTCCCTGGCAAATCGACATCACCATCGAGTAGGGGAAGACCTCCCCTACTCGATGGATATGTTGGTTTGTGTAGGCGTGCCTTGAATTCCTAGAAATCAACGAGAGAAGTCATTGTTAACAAAGACTGTTACGCCCTAATTCCAGCTCTATCTAGAAATCAGTGATAATGTTTTGAAACTTTAAATCAAGCGCCGATTGGAACAAACTGCTGTCTTCCAGAAATTTACTAGCCGCCAGCAACTGAAAGGAGTGCCACTTAATTTTGTCACCGTCATGCAATCCACTAACAATTCCACTACACATTTATCAATTCCACTTCCCATTTCTAATTATTTCCAATTTGCAGCACGGCCTTCTTCGATCTCTAGAAAAACACATTTGTAAAATCACTCAAAACCTGTGAACAGAGTTGCCAAACATAAATAGTTTAGTACGCAATTTATTCAATAGACGTCTTTGCGTTTTGTTTCGAATCATTCAATCCTTAAGCATGGTGAAAACATTGACATTGACACAAGATTCACCGATAGGCCGTAGTATGCAAAACAAGCCCAAACATAAACCTAGAATTTCAAACCTCCTTGAAATGCTAAGAAAGCGCTAAATTACCTTTCATACGGCAAAAAGCCACCCTGTAGGTCCTTTTTCACTCAAAACGGGCACATCCCCACGCCACATGAGGCTCCTGGGAGCGTGAGCGAAAGCCTTCAATTAGATTGTCGACCGTCGGTCTGTCGGTCGAACGGAACGGTCCGAGCGGATATTCTAATTCAACTTAGCAAAAAAGCTGCAGCAGCAGAAAGGGGAAGCAAAACATTGTATCGTGACCCAAAGTGACGGCACGATGTCACGCAAAAGTTATTTTGCTAATGACCTTCGGTGCTCGGAGCTCGGTTCTCTTTGTGTTCTAAATAGCACGTCCAAATGGAAATGGCTTTATTTGAAATGTGTTTTCTTTTTTTCTTTCCAGGAACTGGGCACCTACCTGGGAGCGTTGAAGTGCGTCCGGGAGAACTGTCCGCAGGGTCGAATGGTTTCGCTGAATCCCCTGAAGGTGTCATCCGTTTGGCAGTGCGACTCGTGTGGGCTCACCATGAGTAATGCCAAGGTCACCAAGATCCAGGAGATTGCCGGCCGGATGATCCTGAACAATGCCGTCAAGAAGGACGCGGCGTATATTGTGGAGTACCTGAACGATCACGTGTCCAAGTTTCTACTACCGTGCAATCAGTTTACGGTGGAGCTGAAGCTTCAGGCCATCCGGAAGATCCAGGACGATTCCAGTTTGGAGTTGCTGGTGGAGAAGGAGAAGTACTGCTTGGACATTTTGGAGATACTGGCCAAGCTGAGCTATGGCGAGTGCTTCGTAAAGGGAGTGCTGTGCTACGAGCTGTTCAAGGCGCGGATGGTCATTGCCGCCCGGCAGGAGACGGTTGGTTTGATTGAAATGCCTTAAAACCATCAATGTTTGAATGGTAATTTTTATCTATTTTAGTCGTTTCCGGACGAGGATGTGCTTGCTCACCTGCGCAGTGCCTGGATTATTCTGGGCTGCAGCGGAAATCGGCCCCGGGACTTGGATCAACTCGCTCAAAGCCACGGTTGTAAAGTTTGACAATCGACAGTTTCAAAACGATGCGATCAGTAGGTGCTGGAAGAGGAGGAAGAATATAAAAAATAAGAAGAACAATCAAACGGTTGTGCTTCCGTTGTCCTTAGTAACAAGAATTGATACGGAAACAGAGGGTTGTTTTAGTCAGCAATCAAAGCAAGGCACCCGCACAAACACGAACGATGCACATTTTTGTTCCACACAGTGATATAATTACAGAATAGGAAAGCTAATAAGCAAAATAGCAGAGTGCGATGGTCGATGAGATTTCAAGTTTGATTGACAGGTAGCGTGCATTTAGGACAATTTTGCTCACAAGAAAACAGTTTTTTTTTTCTCTTAAAGACAGCGAAGGAATTTGAAACGTACACGAAATGACACTGACACTCGCGTTGCCGTGGTGATTTGCGTTTTTTTCTCCCACGCATACTCTAGCTTTAGGCCCCCGATGGACCTAAATACGATTTTGAAACATTTTTATATCGTACTGAAGGAGACACAAGCAAAATTGAATGCGTCGTTCTTGCTCTAGGTGAAACGGCACTATGAATGAAATAAGAAGACAAAAAATGAAGTAAATTAACACATGTTATACACTCGGATTGACGCACAAAGACTGGCACCTTTCGCGCACCTCGTCCTTCTCTAAATCGTTAAACTGTCCCAATGTACACATCTCTATCCGCCTTCTTTCCGACCAGCTATTTACATTTCTCTAATTCTAGCCGCACGGTTTCGCGTCTTTCAAATCTGTCCATTTGTTGACATAGAAAAAAAAATAAGACTAGGTATCTATTTCCAGCCATTACACCGACAAGCGTGAGACTCTTTAGGCTAAGTCCTCTTCCCGTTTGTCGAAAACATTATGAAAGTTTTCAGCTCCTTTTACAATTTTAAATCTTAAAACGATCTTCTCAAAAGGCAGCAGATGGAAATCAACGTTAAAATATCAACCCCAAAAGAATAAAAGACGAAGGAAATGAAATCACAAAATATCGAAATATTTATTCTCCCTCTCTTTCTAGTCAAGTTCCAAACCAATATAATATAGGCAGCAGATTTTCCCTCAACAATTTAGACAAATCAATACGAAGTAAAGTACATACAAACACACAAATATAACTATATTTTCTCTATACCAAATTAAGCAAATGAATATGAGATGAATAAACTTTACGCTTTAAAACAAAAAAGAAACGAAATAGTGTCAGAGCGAGTATATGAATTCGAAAGCAATTAAAAGTTGGCGGAAGCCACCTGTGGTCCTATTTTTGTAATAATCTGTTGCTTTCTTATTCGGCGTGGGACAGGAGAGCGACCACGTGGTTTGCTCGTTACATGATTCTCGCTCTCGTGCTCGTGGTTTGAAATTCTCTCGCCGCGAGCTGAGGAGAGAGCGAGAGTTGGCCGAGCTGTGGGTGGGAGCAACAACCTTTGGCCTCTGTGGGATGCGATGCGAGATGCAGCGAGTTTGCTGGATTGGGTTTTCTTTCCACGAATAAGAGTGAGAAGGTGGTGGGGTGATTGAGTTTTCCATCGAGCGTTACACGGTCGATGAGAGTAATTTATTAGCTGAGTCGAATTCAGCTCAAAATCGCAAAAAAAGTTGGTTTACTTCGTTCAAAATGTTACGCAATCTAGAAGTAGGTATACTATGTACTTCATCATATTCAAGAAGTGTTTCCTTGAAATCGTTGAAAATATTACTCATTCACTGGGTAACCCCTTTTTCAATTTTGAGTCAGATTCGACTCAATTTTGAGTAACTCTCATTGGCCGTGGGAGAATGGAAGAGAAATGCAGAGTGATGTTTGCAAGCTCAAATGGTTTGCATTTTGGCTAGATGAACGCTAACGCTCACATCACGGCCGTTGAATACAACTCTATTTTGAGATCCGTTCACTCAAATTTATGGCGCCACAATATCAGTTTTCAATCGTAGGTTACTCATAGATTGAGTTAAATTTTCCTCGTTTTCCCAGGAATATTTCATAAACGAACAGATTGTTGGGCAAAAGCGAGGAAAATTTTACTCAGTCTATGAGCAAAAACATGAGCATGATTGACCGCCCACGATTGCTACTCTATTATTGCTGTAATTACACAGAGAATCAATAGCCGATGCTTAGGACAAGAATTCATCTTCAATGAGTAAAAACTGGTGATCTCAAACTAGGCAATACTAACGGCGCCGGTGGTGTAGTGGTAAGCGTGATTACCTCTCACCCCAGCAGGCCTGGGTTCAATCCCAGTCGGCGCCGCCGGGATGCTCTGAGGCATAACATCTCTGATCACGCCTTCCTTCGGATGGGAAGTAAAGCCGTTGGTCCCCGGTTCATGAGCTGATGGGTCGATAGGTAGGGTCCAGGTGTGGGAGCTGCCTTCCTGGCGTCGGTAGCATTGGTGCTCAGCACGGAAAACAAGATCGACGGAAAAAACAAACCAAAGGAAAAAAACTAGGCAATACCAGCGCCGGCCGCGCAAGCAAGCAGGTCAAGAAAGGAATGGGTAGGTAATTGGTAATTGAATCCTTAGCGTCATGTAGTTTATCCAAAAATCTATTCCACCACATGACTTCTTGTATTGTCGTTGAGAGTGCCATATATTCACCTTCTGTAGTTGATAAAGCAACAGTGGATTACTTTCGGGAACTCCACGATACAGCACCGCCGTTTTGAACGAAGACGTAGCCGCTGAAGGATCGCCTCGTCTCAGGATCGTTTCCCCAATCCACATGACTATAGCCCAATAGTTTGGAATCACTAGTTTTTCGGTACGACAGCTTGCATGCTTTGGTGCCTTGGAGATAACGAAGTGAGCAAATTCTGGATCGCTGCAATAACTGATTACTACACTGATCGCGTGCCTAATATCGGGACTTATGTGCTGTGCAATGAACCTATCAGTTCACAAAATGGATCTTTTTCTTTTCGTTCTCGTTTTTAGAACACATCTCCTTAGAAAACCGACGGTTTACGTCAAGAGGAGTTCAAGCTGGATTGCAATCCTTCATATTGAATTTCTCAAGTAACTTATCGATATATAGCTCTTGATCGATGGAAACTCCACATCTGGTTCTAGTCAGGCGCACCATCCATCGTTGGAGAGAATGAAGAAATCGTCGACATGAACTGCAATAATGACTAGCTTGTCTCTGAGGATGCGATAGTAAACACAGGTGTCATACTTCGATCGAATCAATCCTATACGCTTCAGTTACTTGTCCAGCTTCCTGTTCCACACTCTCCTGGCCGGCTTCAAACCATAAAAGGCCTACTTCAATCTGCAAACCTTGCTTGTCGTGGAATCCTACTGGTTGTTCCATATATATCTCCTCGTCGTTCAAGTCACCCTGTAGAAAAGCTGTCACAGCGTCCATTTGATGCACTTGGAGACTGTGCCGCCAGTGCCAAGAGATATCGAATTGTTGCGTAACGGACGACAGGCGAATAAGTCTCGTTGTAATCCACACCCTCTGCATTTGTTTTGAGCTTGAATACCCATTTGTTCTTCAATGGCTTCCGTCCTTCCGGGAGATAAACGAGACACCACGTCCCATTGTCGCATAACGGTTAGTACTCTGACTGCATTGCTGCTATCCACTGATCCAGAGCTTCTTGTACTGTCTGTAGATCAATCATAGTCTGCGGAATACAAACCAGCGGGGAATTGCTGTTGCAAATGGAATCGTCATTACACTTCCGTAGGACAGGGCGCTCCTAGCCACTATTCCCAGAATAGTGTTGCAAATCAACTGCTTCATCCGGTGACCGGTTCAGGGGTTGTTGAACGTTGATCATCTCATCATTTTGAGGAACGGCACTGTACGTCATCTTAAAATCAGTATACAGTCAAGATTCCTATATAGTACGGTTAATAAGGACCGTACTATAGGAACCGGCATTAACGAATACACGTAGCATTTGGGATTAGACTGATTGTACGGCAATTTGAAGAGATAACTTCCTGATGTGAGGCCTCCCTTAGCTCAGTCGGTAAAGGCGCAGCTACAAAGCAAGACCATGCTGGAGGCGGCTGGGTTCGAATCCCGGTCCGGTCTAGGAATTTTTCGGGTTGGAAAATTTCTCGACTTCCCTGGGCTTAGAGTATAATTCGACAGTGAGCATTCATAAGGGCGTATACGCGATGATCGATTCTCTTCATCGATTTTCTCTTTTGTTAATCACTCGCTAGATTTAACGTTTGTCGGTGCGTTTGCTGTTGCTTTTGATAGTCAATGCAACCTGTTACAACTCTACATTGAACAAATTCTACAAAATTGTTTCGCTTAGCTGTAGCAATGCAAAGAGAAAATCGATGAAGAGAATCGATCATCGCGTATACGCCCTTATGCATGCTCACTGTCGAATTGTACTTGCCACACAATTATACCATTGCAAAAATAGTACCTGGCATCGAAAGCTCTCAATTAATAACTGTGGAAGTGCATCTAGAACACTAAGTTGAGAGCACACAATAAGCTAATATGCGATAAGCAATAAGCTTGAAATGCGAAAAAGAAGAAAGAAAAAAGAAGAACTTCCTGATGTCTTCTGAGAAGTTGTTAAGCAGAAAGTTGGCCACCTTTTGGGATGATTAAGTTTCCGGTAGGACACAAGTCTGATCCTTTGGAAGATCCGGAATATGCGTAAAAGTGGCCAATTCATGAAACTGATCCTAGAGCTCCGCGGATTTTTCGAAACCACTAATAAACGTCTTATCAGAATGAATTCGGAGTTGTAACCGAAATATGGACCCTGGGGACCACGGGATAGTTCACCGGAAGATCCGGAACTTCCTTAAAGTGGTCAATACATGAAACTGATCCTAAAGCTCTGCGGATTTTTCGAATCCACTCATAAACGTCTTACCAGAATGAATTCGGAGTTGTAACCGAAATATGGACCCTGGGGACCACGGGATGGTTCACCGAAAGATCCGGAACATCCGTAAATGTGGTCAATTCATGAAACTGATCCTAGAGCTCTGCGGATTTTTCGAAACCACTCATAAACGTCTTATCAAAATGAATTGGGAGTTGTGATCGAAAAATGGACCCTGGGACTTACGGGATGGTCCACTAGAAGATCCGGAACATCCGTAAAAGTGGCCAATTCATGAAACTGAGCTCCGCGGCTTTTTCGAAACCACTCATAAACGTCTTATCAGAATGAATTCGGAGTTGTGACCGGAATATGGACCCTGGGGACTACAGGATGGTTTATCGGAAGATCCGGAACATCCGTAAAAGTGGCCAATTCATGAAACTGATCCTACAGCTCCGCGGGTTTTTAGAAACCACTCCTAGACACCTTAACAGATGAATTCGGAGTTGAGTTCAGAATATGGACTCTGGAGACTACGGGATGGTTCCACCGGAAGATCTGTAACATCCTTAAAAGTGCTCATTTCAGTGTTCACTCGACTGCCGACAAAAGCAGGCCACTCTCGATGTGTGCTACGCGATCGTCTGTTTTCTCGGCAGCAACCATTGTGTGGTCCTCCTCATTGTTCTTCATCAGCTGTTCTTTCGGTCGATGCGTCGTCGACTTTGGAAAGCAACCGTTTCGTGATGAGTGTGTGAGTGCTGACCACGTTTTGCGTCCATTTCTGCAATGGACGCGCTCTGACCCTCGTTGGCGTACAACAATTTGCCATACAATGAAACCACTGGAAGTGGCTCCAGTTCTGATGGAGGAGGCTTTTTGGATAGCGGAAAATAAAGTGTTTATTGTGTTGTACCTTTTGACTATAGTTTTAAGATGTATTGGATAGTGACCAAGAATCCTCGGCTCTGTAAAGTTAATTCGGTTGAGCCTTATCAAATAAATTAATAAACAAAAAAAAAAAAATAATAGTGCTCATTTCATGAAACTGATCTTAGGGCTCCACGGTTTTTTAGAAAGCACTCCTAGACATCTTATCACAATCAAATCGGAGTTTTGACCAGACAGTTTATACTGGGAACCACGGGATGGTCCATTTACAGATCAGGAAGCTCATTGAAAGTGATTAATTCATAAAACTGATCTTAGAGGTTGTTTTTTTCAAAACTACTCATAAATTAATATAAATAATAACTAATAAGGCGATGTTTTCAAATGGCTTATTGATTAAATTTTGATGTGATGATTTTTTTTTTCCTTGATTTGTTTTCTGTCGATCTTGTTTTCCGTGCTGAGCACCAATGCTACCGACGCCAGGAAGGCAGCTCTCATACCTGGACCCTACATATCGACCCATCAACTCATGAACCGGGGACCAACGGCTTTACTTCCCTTCCGAAGGAAGGCATGATCAGGGATGTTATGCCTCAGAACATCCTGGTGGCGCCGACCGGGATTGAACCCAGGCCTGGTGGGGTGAGAGGTAATCACGCTTACCACCGGCGCTGCTAAATGTGATGATTTAAAAATATAAACATTGAAGCTCATCCCTCGTTAACTTGTAACTCCGAAGATACATCTCCAAGAAGTCAAGGGAAATAAGTTCATGAAATCCAAGGAATAATATTCAAAAAATCCTTTAAAAGTGTCTTCAAGTTATTAAATACTTAAATACCACCTAGACATCATTCATAATAGTAAATAATAAAAATGTGTCTATGAGCAGTTGTAAAAAACCACAGATCAGTTTTCTTGACCTATCCACTTTAACGGATGTTCCGGATATTCCATAGAACCATCCAATGGACCCTGTGGAACATTTTCCGGTCACAACTCCGAGTTCATTCTGATGAGTTGTCTATTATTTTCCAGAGGAGCTTTCATGGTCTCCAGAGTCTATTTTCCGATCATAACTCCGAATTCATAATTATAAGACGTCTATGAGAATTTACGAAAAAAACGGAGTCCTTGGATCAGTTCCATGAATTGAGCCTTTCTACGGATGTTTCGGATCTTTCGGAGGACCATCCACTGCACAATGGTCCCATAGCCGTATTTAGGAAGACAAAAATGTTTGCGCCCAAACCGTCAATTTTAGGTATGTAGTGTCTTCGAGAAAGTTTCTTCGTATTTTTTAGTCGATTTGAAATTAGGGTGGTCCTTAAAATTGGTGAATGTGAATGGCCGATCTTTTTATGTTAGTGAAATTAGGGTTGTCCACAAAATTGGAGATTACGTAGACAGATTTTTCTCCATTTACAACCCCCCCCCCCCGTAGACAATCGTAGATATTTGGCAACTCCCCCCTCCCCCCCACATACAGTGCACACGCGTCCTGCAAAAAGGTAACCATAAAAAAAAAACTATTCCGATTGTCATTTGGGCAAATCCAGACCAATAAGCTTGCCGTGCCCCATGATGTAGTGGTAAGCGTGAATGCTTTCTCACCCCAATGGGTCTGGGCTCAATCCCAATCGCGGGCGGTGGGTTTTTTCTTGAGCATAAAAATCTCTGGTCACGTCTTCCTTCGGAAGTGGAGTAAAGCCGTTGGCTACGGCCCATGTGTGTTGAATAGGAACAGAGACCGACGTTAAATAAAGGAATGAAGAAAAAGAATAAAAAGAACATGTGCAAGAATCCGAACCTTAACGATGAAGGGCGGAGCGGTACTCATGACGAAGTTGAATCGAGTCTTAAACAGCTGCTACACTATGATGCGCTATGAAAGTTTGACAGATAAAAAGAGGGGTTCGTGGATTTTCCTATGTTTCGAGGGGTGCATCGATTAGCTTGGGACCGAAGATAGTACAAAAGCTGAGCCAAAAAGTTGAGCAAGTTTCTTCGGGACCTTCTGGTCTTAGAGTTACCTCTATGATTATACCGAACGCTATAATACAGTATGGATTACTAGGTCCATCATCGTTTAACCGAAACTGAATGTTTAGACATACTGCGGCATATGTCATCGGTATTTTATGAGTTTGTATAAAAATACATGTTTAAGAATAAAGTAATCAAGGGTGCCAGAACCTTTCAAAACTGTAGGGATTGTCTTCAAGATTCAAACTTTTCTAGTCGTATTAAAATTAAGTTAGCTTTAAGTCTTACAATCCTCTAATTTTCCACTCCCGGATCTTTTTAATTCCCCTTACAACTTTTTTTTTAAATTTTCCAAGGAATTTTCTAAAAAGTTTAAAATTATCACATTCTAATTATTGATAAAGATGACGGGAATCATGCTCAGTAACATGAGGAAGAAAACCAGAATTAATAATTAACCAGGGTGGAAAAGCGATAAATTGGTATTACCCAAGGGGTAGGTCACTACGCACACCAATCTTGGGTCATCCTTTGACGTAGGTCTACGTTTTTCATTTGTATACTGGGGGTACACTTTGTAAAAACCGAAAATCGAACATGAAACAAAATTATGAAAGATTTTGAACATTAATAACTCAGCTGCTCCTGGACCAATTCCAATAATTGTATCATCAATAGATCAGAAATCTTTCTACGCATCTATAACATTGATGACTGATGATTTTTAACGTGAAGCTATTGAAAAAGTGGTAATGTCAAGCATTGTCCAATGTACAAATAAAAAGTGTTAATTTTATCACTGTTTTCATGAAATAAACATTTTTCCCAAACCCAGTCCTCATAAGGGTGCTGTAGACCAAGATTTAGACTTGTAGCATGCTTTAAATTCTCCATAAAACTTGCAATGTTACTTGGGATTAGCTCATTTTTGCTTCGGACGGCGTGGTGAACAGCAATACTGCCCATAAATGAGAAATTGGCTAATGTGCCTGAAGCACGAAATCGAGAAAAATGCAATTTTAACATTTTTGTTGGTTGAATAAGTTTTACTAGATAAAATTGTCTTTTAAAATATACATAACAGTATTTGCCTTTGCCGGAAACATGCCGTTGAATAAAAACAACGAATCTAATAGCCATTTTCTATAAAGGCTGATTTTTAATCATTGTAGCCATTTTTTCAATTACAATCTCAGGGAAATTCGCCAAACGGTCATTTGTTTTGGCTAACGTGCATACGTTCTCGTTTATTGTGGTGTGAATTCCAGCTAGATATGGCTTTAAATTATCTACAACAATACGGAACCACTAGTGAAAGTGAGCAGGAGCCAGATGACAGTATTCCGCGTCGTAAACCCACAAAGCGAGAAGCAGTAGCTCTGGAGACTAAAACGATTAAGCGAATAAAACACACAGTGGTGCCTGGAAATTGTGCAGCATGTCCTCTGATCTAAAATAGATAGAGAAATGCGGCTACGCATCAATGAGTCGTATTGGAACAAGAAGCCTGCCGATCAAAAAGGTTTTATCCGGGAAAACGTTCTGCAGATCGAAGTTAAACGTAGACGCATACGTGCCGTTGTGCATCGGAAATGTTTTACATATAAATATCATTTGAAAGATTCCTTTTTCAGTTCGCAGAACGTTTGTGCAACATTTTTTCTGAACACAATTGGGTATGAAAAATCTTGCAGGTATGAATTCTGTTCTTAATAGGCATAGTATTTGTTTGTAGTAAATTTCAGTAATACTATCTCTCGCGCGTTCAAGAAAGAAGCATCGCGTGACTGGAATATTGATAAGAGGGGTATGCTTCAAAAATTAAAGAGCACAGATCTGAAAAAGATGGTCACGGAAGAAATACGATTACATAATCCTACGATATCTCACTATTGACGGATCCATGCTCCAAATGTTAAATACTTGCCTTCGGACCTTTCAGCCAGACGCTTGTTTGATGCATATATTGCAAAGCAGACCGATGAAAATACGAAGTGTTCATACCAATATTACTGCGGGTATGTTTTCTTGTATAAATCTGTGGACATTTAAAAAATTATATTTTTTACTACAGCATACTTCGAGCTATGAACATCAAATTCACCAAGCTTGGACTAGAAGAATGCGAAGTATGTGAAATTCACCATCAGCATGTAGCTGAGGCTGGCCATAATCATGATTCACCAACAAACGAACCAGCAATTGATCTTTGTGAAGCCTGCAAAATGTGGCACGATCATAATCTACGGGCACGCACATCTCGCGAAGAATATCAAAAGGATAAAACCAATAAGAAAGCAATAATTATGTCCGTTGATCTGCAAAAGGTATTTTTTTGCATTCAATAACAACACATGAATATTTATTGAGTATTGATGTTTATTACAGGTGGTTCAAATACCAAGGATGGACTCTTATAAAACCGTCATATTCACGAAGCGAATAAACATTTTGCACCAAACGTTTGCTCCAGTTGGAGGAGCAAAGCATGGTTTAGTTTATGGTTTCGTTTGGGATGAATCCATTAGCGGAAGAAAGGCATCAGACATCACGAGATGCTTTCTAAAATATCTGCAAATTGAGCGGAGCGCTAAGCATATTGTGCATTGGCTAGATAATTGTAGTAGTCAGAATAAGAACTGGAATCTGTTCTTATTTATGATCCTTCTTGTAAATTCAACGTTGCTTGAGACTAACGTTATTGAATTTAAGTATTTTGAACCGGGACACACCTTTATGTCCGCTGATTCGTTCCATCATGCTGTTGAAAAACGAATGAAATCAGCTGATAAAGGGGAAGTTCATACATTTGAAAATTTTTATACTTGTGTCAACACTGCTCAAGAAAATTCCGTCGCAGTGAAAATGCAGGCATTTGATTTTTTTACCTGTGATATGACATGCAAACCGGCAACCAAGCTGAGACCTCGACCGAAACTTAATGAGGTGAAGCTTATCATATTTTCAAGAGGATCGTATAATTTTACGTACGCCAATGAATTTTCTGGAGCAACAAAATCGTGCAACTTCTTCACCAGAGAACAAATCAGGAAAGTTCAATCAGCTGATTTCGACATTTCATCTACGATGCATTTCCGGATGTTACCAAAAGGAGTCGAACTTACACGTAAGCAAGGAATAATACAAAAAATTCTACCGTTGTTGCCTCCCGACAAAAAAATGTACTGGTATAACCTTCCAACCCACGATGACATATCGGATGAAGAATCATAATACCAATGAAGGAGCATAATAATAATGTGTGATTATATTGTAACATTTACCATTTTCATATCCCTTGCTCTTTCCATTTATTATACATCAATAAAGCTGTTATAAATAAATAAAAACATTCTTTCCATAATATATTTAATTAAAGAGTCTTGCAATAAGCTGTAAAACCGAAAAATTTCTGAATCTTTAACATTTATTTAAAAAAAAAATTATAAAAGTTTAACATAAAACAAGTTTTGAATCCTGAATCTTCCGATTTTCAACTTGATGCCTGTGACCACTTGACTATAAAACCATCTTACTTGATGTTAAAAAAAATTCCCTATTAAAAACACACTGGTTGCTGCGCTCGGTTTCAGACTGATCATGCACATTAGACAATTTCTCATTTATATTGCACATTAGCCATCTAGTTTTTCAAGTCGTTTATCCGCACGAATCAATTTTTTCAAAATTGTATACAGTGGGGACCTTGACAAAAGTGCCACATATCAACTAACCCCATTTTCTCGATTTTGACAAAAATGGCTTATTAGCCAATTTCTCATTTATGGGCAGAATAGCAGCAGTAGGATATTGGTGACTTGTCCACTCCTTCACAGCAAAAAAGCAACAATTGACTGGTCGTGGCAAAGGAGGAAAAGGTCTGGTAGAGGAGGTGCCAAGTGTCATCGCAAAGTTCTTCGAGATAACCGCCATCGGTCGTCTGGCTCGCCGTGGTGGTGTCAAACGTATCTATGGCCTGATCTACGAGGTGTGCTGAAGGTTTTCCTGGAAAATGAGGTCCGTGATGCTATACACTAAACACGCCAAGCATCTACACTTTGAAGCGACAGAGACGCACTCTGTACGGTTTTGGAGGTTAAATCATCACCAACTTTGACAACAAAACGGCCCTTTTCAGGGCCACCAAGCTTATTTAGAGTAGGAATAGAATTCATCCGCCTTTTTGTCCATATTCAGAACCATACGCCCTCAACGACCACACAAAATGTTCATGTAACCAAACTTGGAAGCAGGGAAACAAATGATTTTGATCATCAACTTTCACTTTGAATCGCCACGGTCGGATATTTTCGATGGAAGAAGCAACAATCTAGCTTCTAATTCGACGAAGACGGCAGGAAACATTTTTGAAGCTAAGTTATTTACGAAAGAGAGAGAGAGAGTCGATGAAGAGAATCGATCAATGTAGATAGAACTTATTGAAAAGTGACGCAAGATTTGATTTCCGTGCTGAGCTCTAATGCTACCGACGCCAGGGAGGCAGCTCCCACACCTGGACCCTACCAATCGACCCATCAGCTCAACCGGGGACCACCGGCTTTACTTCCCGAAGGAAGGCGTGATCAGAGATGTTATGCCTTAGAAAATGCCGGTGGCGCCGACTGAGATTGAACCCAGGCCTGCTGGGGTGAGAGGTAATCACGCTAAGCACTACACCACCGGCGCCGCTAACTTTCAAGGTGTTGCCATTGGCAAACTACGCAAAAGGAAAGGAGCCAGTGTCGCTACTTGATAGCAAACTACTTATAATGGGAGGAGTCTTTGTAGCTTTTATACCACTTGGTTGCACATCATTCTGATTTAACCTGAAAAGATATAAAACAGCGCTGCTGTCTAGCATCAACTCATGAGACATTCTCTGCTTGAACGTCGGTCTTTGCTCGCTCTGTCGAGTTGTATGATAAACCTATAGTTTGTTACAAACGTTCGCAGATCTATATACCAACAATCAATACGAAATTATCGATTATAAAATGGCTCACTTCTTGACTAGCCTATTGGCCCCAAGCAAATCGATTAACGTATCCCATTCTAGTATACATTCTAGTTCTACACTTTGTTTGTTTTGATTCGCTATGAAAGTTTGACTGACAAAATGAGGGGTTCGTGGATTTTCCTATGTTTCGAGGGGTGCATCGATTAGCTTGGGACCGAAAAGAGTACCAGAGCGGAGCAAAAAGTTGAGCACGTTTCTTCGGGACCTTCTGGTCTTAGAGTTAGCTCTATGGATATACTGCACGTCACGTCGTCAGTAGTGTCGGTCGCATCGCGTGATGGGAAGACCGCGCTCCCGGAGCAGACTTCGTGACCAAGCGGAGCAGAAGAATAGTGGTGAGGGTAGCTCGGTACCTACCTCAAATAAGTACGCCACTATTCCCACCGATGTTGGGAATACCAACCCAGAATCAAGGACAGTCCGACGGTACGATCGGATGCGACGATGTTACCGCGACGAACGCCAGCGATATCGGTGATTTCGGCGACGCCGTCGAAACCGAGAATTCTGCCGGCCCGAGTGCAGCGAAAGTCAAGCTTCCTCCACTGGTGGTGAAGGTAGTGCCACTCAAGATGCTCATTGGCGATTTCGCATCGCTGCTGAGTACAAGATCAGCAGGATCAGCACTAAGGTGATGCTCCGGACGAAAGCGGAATACGAAATCGCCGTCAAATTCCTGAAGGATTCCAATGCCGAATACTTCACGCACGATATCCCCGCATGGAAAGTTCCGGAAAGATGAATCCGGAAAGCCATTGCCTAATGTGCGATCGACTGGACAACGTCGACAACCTGGTTCAGTGCGACAAGTGCGATGGATATGTGCACTTTTCGTGTGGGGGAGTAGGTGATTCGATTGCCGATGCAGATCGGAGTTTTACCTGCAGGAGGTGCGTTGATAGGGAAGAAGTCGTCACGATATCTTCACACCGCACTAGCAGACGCTCCCACACGACGTCCGTCAGTAGTGTCAGTGCAACACGATTAAAGTTGCGGCTACGGCAGCTGGATACGGACCGGCAGATTAAGCTGAAAGAGCTGGAAGATGCTGAAAAGTTTCAGCGACCACGACGTCAGGTGGAAGCTGATTTCGAAAAGCAGCGGTTCGAGGCACTCGAAGCCCAAATGCTTGAAGAGAACCAGAATCGAAGCGTGAGGAGCAGAGTCAGCTCCAGGATCATCCATGAGAACACCGGTAGGTGGATTGGGACAGCAAGTCAGGCAGAGGGTCAAGTAGCTACCTTGCTTAAAAATGCTGTTAACACTACTACTACACTCACGGATACAGCAACTCGAAACCAATCGAGATCCGGAAGAAATACACCTGTAGACAGCTTTGTAGCCGATTCAACCGAGTGAAGCAGTTTTCACGTCGACAAGCGAAATTATGCTGCAAAAATGGGAGTTGAACACCGATACGACTGGATCTCAAGTGTCGACAAACAACGTCGTTCGTCAGCAGGAAGAAGTGATTCCAGCCATCGCATCAACAAGTAAGGAGGATCAGATCGGTCCAGAAAAGTCTACGACCATCAGCAATAACTTCGGGACGCCAGTGCAGAAGCAAAGTGAGACACAGCCCACTGATGTGAAACTAATGTTCTGCCCGACAACAACTCAGCAGCACGACACTCCTTGTACTGTGTCTCAGAGTCGGCGCACTACTGGGCAAACTGGAGGGGCTACGCGGATGAAAAGGCACTCAAGCTTTCAATTAAACTGAAACACAACGCGGATCAATTTAAACACTGTATTTCTCCAATTACCGATAGTGTGGATTGTGTGGTGTTGTGTTAGATTTTCTTGGCTCATACCCTTGATGACGATGGCGACTACGACGACTGCAGACCAGTGAGCGCTCGCTGTGGTTCCGGAAAGATCCTTAAAGGCCGACCTTGTCGGCAAGATGGCGGTACCACCGCTCGGTGAAATTGCGGTACAATTCCGACAATGGCGGACGAAGCGAGGCTGACCGAACGTCGGCCGTAGTGCGATGGCGGGTTGGTTTTACCGGGCTGGTATAGTTTGTGGAGATGGTTCCGATGCACAGGCGCTTCCTTCTGACGAAACCGGTCGACGAAGGCAAGGCCGCCCTCTGTCGAACCGGGAAGGGAAATTCTCCTTGGTGTTTAGGGCCTTCAGCCCAAGAACGATGTCCTTTACGGTTAGGTCAAGGTAACTAAATGTCACCTAGACCGTAGCGTGCAATGGCGGTCCTTGACTCGCCAACCAGAAAACCAATTGATTGGTTGAAAAGAAAGGTCCTAGCGAGGAGGTAACATCCATTAGTGCCTTGGACCAATTTAGAAGATGACTTCGACTTTACCTGAATCAGCTGAATTGGTGATTTACACTTCACCTTGATTCAATACTCGCACTGTATTCTGTTAAAAGTATTCCACAGACACTTCTGGTCTACACGCTCGCCTGAGATAAAGTGAACGATGGCCGTTCTCTAAGCATCGCTGAACCCTTCAGCTCATCATCCGTGACTCCGTGTCACCATTTTGCCGCGGCCATGCGCGCCTTATTCAGCAGTCTGCCGTTAAGCATGGCCGTATCGTCTGCCCAGTGGGTTTCACCGCAAGTGTTACACAAATTTATTTGAATGCTCGATCACATGGTGCATATTTAAAATATTGTATTGGACCTTTGTAACAGAACGGTTACAGATGGCCAGCATTCTGAACGAGTGGCTTCTTCAGCGACGAGCATTATGTACAGGGTGTCGTACCGAGGTGGCACTTCAGTACATTATGGTATACCCACCAGTACAGGAGAGTCTGAAATGGACCAGGTTAGAATTAGTCGTAGCAATTCGAATGTAGGATTTCAACCAATAGTCGAGGTTGTTCAAACCAGTACCTCAAAACAATCACTCGTAGTTCCAATATCAAATCAATCCAATCAGTTAGGGACTCTGGGTAGGGCTGAAAATCAGTCAAAATCAACATGCTTGCAAGTCATTAGTCAGGGTCAGTCCTCCCGACCTCCTCACCCAAAAATAACGCCACATAAAGGCAAGCCTCCCCCCGGGCCCAACACGCTGGCCCCTGTGCTACTGCCAGGGAACATCCGGCAGATCATGTCGAATCCGTCGGTACTTTTGCCAAAGTCGGGGCACGAGCAGTTTATCATTCCGAATTCGTCGGTGCTTCTACCACCGCCGGGGTACGAGCAGTGTGACGTCCGGAATCCGTTTGCCACCGCCGGGGCACGAACAGTTTACCGAACTGAATCTGTCGGTGCTTCTGCCAGTGACGTAACTTTACACGTAGATCCGGTAATGCAGAGTTCGGGAAAGTTTGATAAAAATAAGCGGGAAAAACCTGCGAAGGAGAAGCTGTTCGTACATCAACAAGCGTCCGCAGCACCGGGAGTGGCAGAAAGCAGCATGGGTCAAACGAGGGGTCAAAAGGATGTCATCAATCCAGTTAGCAAGCCCTGTTTACACTGCGGAAATTCGGATCATCGCATAGCTGAGTGTACAGAGTTCAATAAGCTGAATATGGACGAACGGTGGAAGGTAATGCGGCAGAAGGGATTGTGTCGGCTATGCTTAGTCCCTCATCGAACATGGCCATGTCGCTCGAAGCAAGACTATGGGGTCGGAGACTGTCACATGCGTCACCATCCTCTGCTGCACTCGAATAAACCAGAGTCAACTACAGCGTCACCATCAACATCTACCAACAGAAGCGTCGCGCACCAGCATCATCACTCCCTAACTTCATCTGCGTTGCTGCGCTATCTTCCCGTCACACTGTACGGAAATGGGAAGAGCGTGGACGTATACACGTTCCTCGTCAACCATGTTGGAAGCGGAAGTGGCGAACCTGCTATGAGTAAAAGAGCCCAGTGACCCATTGTGTTTATGCTGGACGGGTGATGTGAAAAGAATGGAGAATTGATCGCAGCGTATTCAGGACGGAGCGAGGAGAAGAGTTTCCCGTTGAGAGCAAGGACGGTAGAACAGTTGAAACTACCCAGTCAGACTGTGGATTATGACGAGCTCTGTGAAGTGCATCCCCATCTGAGGAAACTGCCACTGCACGGGTTCGCAGATGTCGCTCCTGGACTGATAATTGGAGTTGATAACGCTAGGTTGATTAGTGCACTCAAGAGTCGAGAAAGCGGTACTGGAGAGTTGGTTGCAGCAAAAACTCGACTGGGTTGGTGCATTTACGGACGACACGCTATCCAAAGTAGTCTTGAGGAATACGCGAATGCTCACGTAAAGCAATGCGAAAAAGAGGCAGAACTGCACGACCTGTTCAGGCATTTCCTGGGAGTAGAAGAGGCAAACATCAAGCACAGTCCTCAATCGGAGGAAGACAAGCGTGCCTTGAAGATTCTGCAGGAAACCACTCGAAGAGTTGACGGAAGATTGTAGGCAGGACTTTTGTGGCGAAACGATGATCCGTGTCTTCCAAATAGCTACCCAATGGCAGTGCGTAGAATGGAAGCGCTCGAAAGGAAGTTGTCCAAGGATTCCTACCTCGATGGGAAGGTAAGGGGACAGATCGCAGAGTATCTCGAAAAGGGGTACACTCATCGGATAACTGCAGCTGAACTGGAGTCTACGGAACCTGGTCACGTCTGGTATCTACCACTTGGGGTAGTAAGGAACCCAAATATAGCAGGAAAGATACGATTGATTTGTGATGCTGCAGCCCGAGTGAATGGCGTTTCTTTCAACGATCTAATGCTAAAAGAGCCAGACATGCTGACTGCTCTACCTACCGTTCTACTGCGTTTCCGGCAGAAGCGCGTGGCATTCAGTGGAGACATAAAAGAAATGTTCCACCAATTGCTGATCCGGAAAAGGGATAAACAGGCACAGAGGTTCGTATTCCCAGAGTGTCCAGGGCAGCCACCGCAGATTTTCGTGATGGATGTTGCCACATTTGGCGCAGCGTGCTCACCGTGCTTCGCACAGTATCTGAAAAACAGGAATGCAAAGGAGTACGCGGACCAATTCCCAGATGCAGCCAGGGCCATCATCGAAAACCATTACGTTGACGACTATCTGGATAGTGTGGATACGGTAGAGAAAGCGGTAGAGCTGATAGAGGAAGTGAAACATGTGCATTCCAAGGCTGGGATGGAGATTCGAAACCTTTCGTCGAACTCCTCAGAAGTGCTCGAGCGCATAGGAGAAACCAGCAAAGTTCAGCAGAAGTCCCTCAACCTGGATTCGGATGTAGAGAGAGTACTTGGTATGGTATGGAGACCATCAGAAGACGTTTTCAGTTTCGAGATCAGTCTGAAGGAGGAGGTTCGAAACATTGTGGAGAGTCAGGATGCACCTACAAAACGTCAAGTCCTACGAACGATCATGTCTCTGTTTGATCCATTAGGGATGGTGGCACACTTCTCGGTTCACGGGAAGATACTCATGCACACCGAAAGATACGCAAATTCATGTCTTTGTCGATGCGAGCGAGAACGCGTACGCATGCGTAGCGTATCTTCGGAGCACGAGTAATGGGAACCTCAATGCACACTGATAGCTGCGAAGACAAAGGTAGCACCGTTGCAAGCAGCTTTAATCGGCTCACGACTGCTGGACAGCGTTTGTAAGGCGCTGACATTGCCAGTGGCCGCTCGATTCCTCTGGTCAGACTCGACAACCGTTCTCGCTTGGCTGAAGTCCGAGACTCGACGATATCATCAATTCGTCGGCTTCCGAGTAGGAGAAATTCTGAGTACGACTACCGTTGATGAATGGAGAAAGGTTCAATCGAAGGTAAATGTAGCGGATCAAGCGACGAAGTGGAGAGACGGACCCAGTTTTAGACACAACGACTGGTGGTATGTAGGGCCGGCTTTCCTGATGGAACCGGACGAGAGCTGGCGAAAGGAAAATTCGGAGGAGTATTCGACAGCAGAGGAACTGCGAGCAGTCTTTCTACATCATCGAGTCATATCGCCACTGATCATAGATGTTCATCGATTCTCGAAGTGGTTGAGGCTTCAACGGATGACCGGATACGTTGCTAGAGCGACGAAGGTGTTTCTAGGCCTGAACGCTGAGGGCCCACGTACGCAAGAAGAGCTGCTGAAGGCCGAAGCCATGATCTTTCAGCAGGTGCAAAAACATGCATATGCGGATGAATACGTCACGCTTAGCTACAACAATGAGCACCCAGACGCGGAACCGAAGCAGATCGCAAGATCGAGTGCATTGTACAAGTTGAGTCCGATGCTGGACGACGATTGAGTTCTTCGGATGAATAGCCGTATCGCTGCAGCACCGATGGTAACCAAGGATGCGAGATTTCCGATCTACCTCCCCAAAGGTCAGCGGGTGATGGAATTGCTCGTAGAATGTTATCATGTTCGTTTTCTACATGGAAACCACGAAACGGTAGTCAACGAGATAAGACAGCGGTTTCGGATTCCCCAACTTCGCTCGGTGGTTGCGAAGGTAGTTAAGCAGTGTCAGCATTGTCGTGTTCAGAAGGCAGTCCCAAGGGCACCGATCATGGCACCTCTTCCTGAGATCCGGCTGACTGCCTTTATACGACCATTCACACACACTGGGGTGGACTACTTCGGTCCCGTCTTCATAAAACAAGGACGAAGCACGGTCAAGCGTTGGGTAGCGCTCTTCACGTGCCTGTCAATCAGAGCAGTGCATCTCGAGATCGTCCACAGCCTGTCCACCCAGTCGTGCGTGATGGCCATTAGAAGGTTTGTGGCACGCAGGGGTTCACCAGCAACGTTCTATTCAGACAATGGAACCAACTTCGTAGGGGCGAGGAACTTGCTTAAGGAGCAGCTCAAGGCAATCACGGAGCATTGCGCTGTAACCTTAAAGAACGTGAGCACGAGATGGCTATTCAATCCACCCCTAACGCCACACATAAGAGGACCGTGGGAGCGCATGGTCAAGTTGGATAAGGTGGCAATGGCGGCGATCGCAGATCATCCACACCACCCCAGTGATGAGGTCCTGGAGACTGTTGCGCTCGAAGCCGAGTCGATAGTCAACTCAAGACCGCTAACTTACATCGCTTTGGATCATGCGGATCAAGAGGCCCTCACACCGAACCATTTCCTGCTCTACGGGACACAAGGCATCAACCAACCTAGTCGGGACCTACAGCACGAGTATGCAACTCTGAGGGACAGCTGGAAGCTTTCGCAGTACCTGGCTGATATGTTCTGGAGCCGCTGGTTACACGAATACCTACCTACGCTAACACGCCGCACCAAATGGTTCCAGCCAGTAAAACCGTTGAAGCCAGGTGACTTAGTGGTTGTGTCGATGAAGGCAAGCGCAACGGATGGCTTCGAGGGCGAATTCTGGATGTCGTGGCAGGAAAGGATGGGCAAGTTCGCAGAGCAGTAGTGCACACTTCCCGGGGAATGGTTAGTCGACCAGCAACCAAGTTGGCGTTGCTGGAAGTACGTGAAATGCCTGAAAAATCGGAAGAGAAGTGTTCGAGTGAACCGGAACTACACGGGCGTGGGAATGTTGGCGAACCCACTGGGCAGTCTCCGCCGGCAATCAAGTGAGTCCCGGTTACACCCTTTGCGATTTGTGCGGTCGAGTATAAGTGGCAGCGGATTATCTGTCAAGTATAATGATGATTGGAACGGAAGGAAAGAGAGACTGAAGATCACAAACAAAGTAAATTAATTGTGAAAAGAAATAAGATTTTCCAAATCGAAAAGTTGTGAAATTTAATGAAAATGAAGGTTAAATTTATAAAACTATTGTATCGAAAAGGTAACTGCTGAAATGTAAAATGAAGTGTATCTATTTAATTTAATCATTGTTGGAAACAGATTCGTACGTGGGAAGTAGTGGAAGAAAGCTAACGTATAGGGTTCGTGAAAATACCAAAATGTGAGTTTTTCTATCAATAACCAAGCTAAAGCTAACACAAATAATAAAATTCCAGCTTTGAAGCTGCGCCAACCGCACTGCTAGCAAAGAGGTGTTTTTGACCACGATACCGAAATACTTCCCCCAACAGTAGGTTAGGTATATGTATATAGTAGTTGTAGGTTAGTTGTAGTTGTAAATAGTAATTATAAGTAGTCTCCTTTTTCCAATTCAAATCAAACCAATCCCACCAAGGTGGTCATACTTTAAAATATATCTGATAGGACTAGGAACTGTAAATAATAATTAAAATCTCAAGTTGAAGAGACGCATCTGTGTCACTTGAAAATTCATACATGTAAACCACACAAATACAAGAAATAAAGATCATTTAAAGGCAAAGTCTCGTTGACGGCATTCTTGTAACGAATTTTGGAGGAGACAGACGTGCAGAATGAACAGCAGCAACAATAGCAGCAGGATTTGGAAGCAGCCGCAGCCGTAGAAGCTGCATCATTAATTCATGTAGCGGTGGCCGAGGCTGGAAACCAACTATCTCGATGTTATCCCTGCTGGAAATGACATTCAGATCGTCGCTCCCGTCTGAAGTTCAAGCTGGTTGACTTGTAGGTGAAGGTCACGAGATGAACAAGCGATGTTTTCGGTGAATTGTTAACAAATTGTAAACCTTGACGAGCCGACAAGCTGACAATAAACATTAGCGGACGCTATACTTCCTGATGTCCCCAAAACGTTGACTGACAGGTAATTTTCAAATTTGTTTATTTTTATTTTTGCATGGCTGTTTCGCACAGCAACCGACGCAGGAGGCCCTTGAATAAGAAGTTGATGGAAACTTTCTCGCGTAAACAGCCCCAACTAATTGATAGTGCTTTCAAAGTCTTCCCGGATGGTCAGTGATATTTGCTATCGGTAGGCATGCTCCGACTCGAATTAATGTAGAATTTTATATTATTTCATAAAATTTAACTCAACAGTAACTCGAAATTCTCATCATAGTGTAACGGCATCTTGGAAGAGCTTCATGGCAATATTAAAAAAAAACTTTAGCAAATAAACAATTTGAACGAAACACTTTAGCAAATACTCATTCTTCATGCAGCACGATTCTCTATTTTTTGTTTGTTCGCGCTCTAAATTCGCTGTAAAATTTCCCCGTTCATCATTCTCAAATTCAATCACGTTAGCCTAAATAGTTACGTATTTAACTAATCTTCAATCGCTAGATTGTATTGTTCCTCCATTCGAAGTGGTCCCTCGAAAAAATTGGGGATTCCTCCCGCGGCACGCACTCGTTTCGACATCTCTCTTTGCTGGCACCTCATTTGTCTACCTAATTTGTATTTACCTAAGATTTACCTAGATATGTTAATGGATTTTCCTTTGTGTGTTGTTTTGAATTTCACTAATAGCCTTCTTAAGCCTATATGGATTTAATTAACTGTATTGCTTAAAGAAGCTACTTTGGTACTGTTAAAATTAGATGGCCCCCTTGAGGATGCTCTTAAAAACTTTCAACCTAAAACTCAATATTTAGCTATCACAAGAAGTCTGCACTTGGTCATCTTCAGTCCCTGTTTGTGTCCTACAAAAAAACATAAAGCAAAAACGTCAAAGTTTGATAACCTTCTGTCAGTGCTATCCTGTGGCGCAGTTCCCGAGCTGGGCGGCTTGAGCAACTTCAGCTTTCCTGCGCTTGTCCAACGCTCGTCACCACCATGGCGGATGCTTGTTTCCGCGCTAGGTGTCGCTGCATTGGTGGAATCGCAAACAGCATAACACCGGAGGCGGCAATCGTCGAGCCGGCGAGGATGAAGCCCGGACTGTACGAGAGGGTGATGTCGTACAGCCAACCTGAGAAAACAACAACAAGATTTAATAGGATGTTCAAGAGTAAAGTTGTTCGAAAAACTCGTACCGGCCATCGGAGGTCCGATGAAGGAGGCGATACCCTGGAATAGCAGCAGCAATCCAAAGGCGTTCGTAAGTTTGTCCAGACCGAGCAGATCCACCAGGATGACCGAGGTCAGACCGACATAGGCACCGATTGTGAAACCGAAAATTGCGGAGTAGATCGCAAGGCTGTAGAAGTCGAGGCACAATACGGAGGAGGCAGTTGCTGCGGAAATTAGTGCTTGATTAGTTGTTGATCAGATGAAAGTTGCTTGCAGATCTTACCAATACCACAGATGGTGAGCATTAGGTTGTAGACCAGTAGTCGGTTGACCCACGGCTTATCGGACAGGTAGCCGAGGATGATACGGCCAACAGTATTGGCGATACCGATGATTCCGAGCAGGTAGCTGGCCTGTTTGGTATCGATCTGCAGAACGCTGGCTTGTGCCGCCAGATAGACGTACGGAACGTTGAAGCCGATGCTCGTCAGGAAGTTGGACGCGGTGAAAACGATGAAGATTGGATCCTTGAGGATCGAGAAGTTCATCATCTCCCGGAAGGTATCGGAGGTTTCCTTGGAGCAGGGAATGCATCCACAGCAGACGGCCTGTTCGTCTGCGTCGAGGGCATTACTGTTTCCTTGCAGAGAGCCATAGCCTCCCTTCTCGTGCATAGCTAGACTAGCGTGGGAAGCGTGCCGGGAGGACATGTTGTGCAACGAACCGGTATATAGGGCATCCTTGCGGTACATGGTACCACTTCCCGCTCGCCGAATCGTGGTAGATCCTATGGTAGCTGGGTGAGCTTGATCGTAGGTTGGAGGTTGTTGCGCCAGAAGTGGTTGACTCAATGCCAGGCGAATACTGTCCTCACCATGGGTCGGCTTAATGTGCAGGCTGTGACCGCTTGCAGAGTGACCGTTCTGCGGAAAACAACCAATTAGATGATTTCAGAAATGGGTGTTCATGGAGAGCTTACCGAGTTCAGTGCTATTTTCGGCGAGTTTCCGAAGCTATGCGATCGTACGATGTTCTGATCCTCGTCGCCCGCGTTCCCATATAGCTTACCGTTCGATTCTAGAATGAAACATCGTTAAATAAACTTCATTCAAGAAACAAACCTTCAACTGAACATACCTGCAATGGAATGTTGCATCTCGCTCTTGGCCATCATCTCGATCTCCCTCGGCTCGGCAACTAACGGTCGGAACATGGCTCCAAACAGACAGCAGCCCAAGACGATCCCGGCCATGACCAGTAGCGCTCCCTGCCAGCCCAGACTTTTGATCAGAATGTCCGTCACGGGTGCGAAGATGAACGTTCCCAAACCGGAACCGCACACGGCAATACCGGTAGCCAGGGATCTCAGTCTTTCGAAGTACATCGTTACGCTGACGATGGCCGGTAGGTAGATCAGTCCAAGCCCCATCCCGGTGCCGAGCCCGATGGTGACGAACAACATGAACACACTGGTGGCGTATACGCTGATGGCCAGGCAGATGGAAGCCAGCACCGAACCAGCGATGGTGACCGCCCTACAGCCAAATCGGTTCACCAGGGACGACGATATAGGACCTGGAATGAGGGGAGTTGGTTAATTTGGGGACAACTGTTTAACCGCATGCATCGAAAGTCTGGAACGAACGGGATTCGGAGAATGTCTGAAGTGGGATTCGGAGAATGTCTGAAGCGGGATTCGGAGAATGTCTGAAGCGGGATTCGGAGAATCCCTGAAGCGGGATTCGGAGAATCCCTGAAGCGGGATTCGGAGAATCCCTGAAGCGGGATTCGGAGAATGTCTGAAGCGGGATTCGGAGAATGTCTGAAGCGGGATTCGGAGAATGTCTGAAGCGGGATTCGGAGAATGTCTGAAGCGGGATTCGGAGAATGTCTGAAGCGGGATTCGGAGAATGTCTGAAGCGGGATTCGGAGAATGTCTGAAGCGGGATTCGGAGAATCCCTGAAGCGGGATTCGGAGAATCCCTGAAGCGGGATTCGGAGAATCCCTGAAGCGGGATTCGGAGAATCCCTGAAGCGGGATTCGGAGAATCCCTGAAGCGGGATTCGGAGAATCCCTGAAGCGGGATTCGGAGAATCCCTGAAGCGGGATTCGGAGAATCCCTGAAGCGGGATTCGGAGAATCCCTGAAGTGGGATTCGGAGAATCCCTGAAGCGGGATTCGGAGAATCCCTGAAGCGGGATTCGGAGAATCCCTGAAGCGGGATTCGGAGAATCCCTGAAGCGGGATTCGGAGAATCCCTGAAGCGGGATTCGATGAATGTCTGAAGCGGGATTCGATGAATGTCTGAAGCGGGATTCGATGAATGTCTGAAGCGGGATTCGATGAATGTCTGAAGCGGGATTCGGAGAATCCCTGAAGCGGGATTCGGAGAATCCCTGAAGCGGGATTCGGAGAATCCCTGAAGCGGGATTCGGAGAATCCCTGAAGCGGGATTCGGAGAATCCCTGAAGCGGGATTCGGAGAATCCCTGAAGCGGGATTCGGAGAATCC
The DNA here is from genome assembly GCF_037179485.1 of Ochlerotatus camptorhynchus. NCBI lineage: Eukaryota > Metazoa > Arthropoda > Insecta > Diptera > Culicidae > Ochlerotatus > Ochlerotatus camptorhynchus. Next base: position 614,645 of record NW_027040588.1, on the reverse strand, counting down.
CTGAAGCGGGATTCGGAGAATCCCTGAAGCGGGATTCGGAGAATCCCTGAAGCGGGATTTGGAGAATGTCTGAAGTGGGATTCGGAGAATCCTTGAAGCGGGATTCGGAGAATCCTTGAAGCGGGATTCGGAGAATCCTTGAAGCGGGATTCGGAGAATGTCTGAAGTGGGATTCGGAGAATCCTTGAAGCGGGATTCGGAGAATCCCTGAAGCGGGATTCGGAGAATGCCTGAAGCGGGATTCGGAGACGCGTTAAAGCGGGATTCGGAAAATTCGTGAAGAGCAGTTCCAGGCAATAGGATAAAAAATTATTAAAATTTTGACTTTGACCTTCTTCGATTTTCATAAAACTTTGAGTGTGTTATGGGTAAACATTCACAATTTTACAAAAATTCGGCCAATTTGGATATTGTAATTTTTTTTTCCTTCAAAATGGCATCTATGACGTTTTTTAATAAATTGCTGCACAAAAACGTCATTTTGAGTTTTGAGCAAATCGGAGAAGGTCAAGTTTTCTGATTCGTCATTTGGCGTGGATCTGCTTTAAAGTGGGATTCCGAGAATCCCTAAAGCGAAATTCGGGCTATTCCTCAAACAGGATTTCAAGAATCTCTGATGCAGGATTCGGAAAATCTCTGATGCAGGTTTCGCACAGAATCCCTGAAGCAGGATTCGGATATTACCTTAAGCAGGATTCGGAAAGAATCCCTGAAGTGGGATTTAGAGAGGTTCTCAAGCGGGAATCAAAAATACTTTAAGTGGGATTCAAAAGACTTCTCTAGCAGGAGAATCCATGAGGTCCGATTCGAAGAATTCCACAGTCGGAGTTCATAAAGCCTCTGAAGCAAGATGTAAGAATTTCTGAAGCAAGATTTAGAGGATTTCTGAAGCATGGTTAGACAAATTTTGAGAATCCCTGAAGTGGGGTTCAAAGCATCTTAGATGCTTGATTCAAAGAATCTCTTAATCTGTGTTCTAAGGATCGCAGAGAAACCCTGAATCGAACCCCCGAAGAGGTTTAACAGCTGGATTTAGAGAATCCCTAAAGCTGAATTTTGAACATTCCACCTTAAATAAAGAAATGCAATCCAATTCAGATAATTCCACAAGTGGTATTCGGAAAACCCATGAATCGGGAATCAAAGTATCCAGAGAATCCCTTTAGCTGGATACAAAGGATACCTAAAGAGGGAATCAATAAACCTCCCAAGTGGGATAGAATCCCTTATGCGAGATTCAGAGAAACCCTATAGCTCAAGCAGGATTTATAGAATCCCTAAAGCTAAAGCAGGACTTAGAGAACCCCTAAGGCTAAAGCGGGATTCAGAGAATTCCTGAATCAAGAGTTCTTCTTCGACATAATAAATATAATTTCTGTACAATTGTTCCTCACGTTGACAGGAGAGGTTGCAATCTAGTTGACTAAACAGTTGAGTAAATCTCGAGAAATTTTCCCCCATCTGATAGTGGTTTTAGTATGCATGTGCGAGCTACCAGTTACGCCAAACCGACGATCAAATGCATTGTTTACAAAGTTGATACGTCCCTTCGAAAAAGTAATCGAGAAATCACGTAAAAACCAATAACAGAATGCCATTCTCTGAAGTCTTTACTGTTTTTAATTGCTAATTATTTCTCACACATACCAATGATTCAACGGCAAGTCCTCAAGAGCTACTCAACTGCACAATCCCTGTCCCTTCTATAGGGATGCTACCAAGAAAGCGAGAACAAAAGCTCCTACAAGTGGTGATTTATTCCCCCCTTTTTCCCAGGGAAAATCAGACTTCATGCAATGTGCAACCCAAACAAGAGACCATCCAAGTATCGAGAAGAATGACTGCAAATCTCTCCGGCAAATACAACAGAAGAAAGCCAAGTGGAAATCGATACCAGCTTTGTTTACATTGTTCTGAAGCACGGCTCCATCTGTAGTCGGCTGTCAGTTTTATATCCGGCCTTGACCTCGCGCTGAAAAAAAAATACTTACCGGAGCAAAGTGTCACGCCAACCAGAATCGAAGCAATCCATGCCGTGTAGCCTTTGCCCTCCTTGAAGTATTCCAGGAACTCGACGTAGAAGATGCCGAAAGAGTACGTCATGCCATCCGCTGTGAAAGGAAAGAGGTTGGAAATTTGCTAGGTTAGTTTCCGTCTAGAAGGACCGTCAAACGTGGCGAGAAACGTGTGTAACGATGAAAAATTACGATGATGACGTTGGTGTGGGTGAGATGGAATTAATTGCAACGCCTACTGAGTTACTACATAATTGCTTGGGATGACATTTCCGCTCTTGTACTTTATTTGATTAACAGGTCGAGAAGTTGAGTTTCCTCTGATTCAAATCTAATAGAAAGCTAACAACATTTGCAACTCATCCCGAACAAAGCCCCGACACTACAAAATACTTTATTAGAAGCAAATTGTTGTGCTCTAGACACCCGTTGGCATTGCATTCGTATATTATTAATAGTTGCCTCAACCGTTTGTTTACATTCGATTTCCGCCTCACTTGCTGTAACGGTAATGACACGGCACGAGCAAAAGATGCCTCCCTCGCCTCTCAACGCGTTCCGTGGAGGTCATCACCACACCTACTGGCTCGGAAACAACAAGCCTCGCCGGTTTACTGACTTAATTAAAGGTTAACAGCCGTGTATTTGCGGAAAGACTAGGTTTACCCACGATTCTTTTACTGACTGTGGATCATTATAATTATCACTCGATTATGATCGCTGTGATTTGCAGAATGAATTCGTCCAACAAAGCAATCGAGCATTCGATTGCTTGCATCGGATTGACAGATGTCACATCGTTTCGCATATATGAATATGGATGATAACACTAGGCTCGATAACCTTCAATGTTTACCGAATTGATTATGGTGAAACCCTGTGGGTTTGTACGATGCTACATGACAATGGCCAACTGCTTCAATGGGCTGGTGTAGGTTGGAACCGTTCACAGCACCATTTCAATCACCGATCAAATATTGACCGACAGACAGCCGGCAAAGCGCATCGGCAATTCAACAACGCATCACCATCATGCCCCTTGCTGAGCTGAGTATATTGGCAAATCAAAGTTGGTACTCGTGGAGAATAGAAGAACTATAAAAGTGATGATGGTTTCAAAATTTTCCACGGGGAAGTATACGAGTGGAATCTTAAAATGCTTTTATTTTGCAAATGGAACATTTTATTTAAATCTGGTTGGTGCTATGTTAGTAGAAAACTTAAGGACTACTCAATAGACAAATAATATAGAAAAATTCATTTCTTTTCAGATTTTTAGCTGTACACATAGATTTGAGCTTTTCTACCACTGTAGCAGCAACCAGATTTAAATAAAATGTTCCATTTGCAAAATAAAAGCATTTTAAGATTGCACTCGTATACTTCCCCGTGGAAAATTTTGAAACCATCATCACTTTTATAGTTCTTCTATTCTCCACGAGCGCCAACTTTGATTTGCCAATAGCTCATCGTCGTCTTCGCCGTCGCCATGGTGAGGGGGGAGACGATTTCATAAATATAAATGAGATTGCTTGGCACATTGTTGTTATTATTACGACGGGGGGACGACGGGGGGGTTAGGCTAACTATAGTCACTATATTCATAGTCTGGCGGATCCCAAATATAGTCAACTTTAGATCGTTGGGCTAAACCCATAGCCCACTTAGTGAAAGACTTGTTTAAATTGCTTAGTAACTATCCAAATTATTAATCAAAAAAGAATCAGCACTGTCCGAAATGACGTTGGACTTCGATTTAGGTGGGCTACAGCTTAAAGATAGCCCAACGTGGGAAATTCGACAGTAGATAAAGAAGTCATTTACCCGAACTAACGCGAAACCTTACCTAAATCTCCTCGTCTCCTTTTCTCACCCGTGAATTTTTACAGTTCTGCCGGGTTTGTTTTGGTCCCCATTCGTTGCTATTTCTTTTACTCTCATGGAGAACGGAGAATAAAAGGACGGCGAAAAGTGAGGTTATGCGTGCAGTGCTCTATTCTCAATCGCCTACATCGATTTGCCAAATCAGCGTTGGCAAGACAAATAAAAAAAAAACGCAAAACTCGGGCTCGTTGACCCGGTCTCTGGCATGGCACGCTGTCATGCTGACAGACGCAGATCGACGATTTTGAAACCGGTGAATTAATAATTGCATGATTCGCTCCAAAAGACCACAAGGTTGTCTCCCGAAGCAGCCATTGCTGTTGTTTACATGTTTGCGCCGAATGGCTCAACAAAGATCAACTTGACCTGAACGCCTGAGCCTGCTGGCGCGGGCGGGTAGGAACACTATAATCTAGTACCTCATCGCAGCGGGTGTGTGATTGACAGCTTCGGATTGCGAAATTGGGATATTTTTTGACTTTGAACGCTTGCTATGCCGTCTGCTTCTAGTTGGTTGTTGTTTTAAATATCAATGGCGCTATCGCGGCATATTTTTATTTTTCGTAACCACTAGGCTTGGAGGAATACAAAGTGATAAGTTTGATCGCGTGATGCGGTGGAATGTTGTTTTCTTTTGAAGTTGTTTTTTTCCCTTCCTGGCGAAATCATTCTCACCCGTATCGGCATTTGGATTGGCTCAATCGAGTTAAATTTAATATTGTATTTTGGGAGGCAATTGAGTTTTGATAGGCAATTGGCTTGTCCCTTGAGGGGGGGTTAAATTGGTTCACCCTGTGTCACATGTCTGAGAAATGCGTGAACAGGGTTCCTTAATTGTTGATGGAAGTTTCATCATTTCAGGCAAAGTTTTCCAATTGGACAGCGAGCCCATTTTTCAGAACAGCCTTCGGGGTATTCCAGTGCCATGTGGTATCCGTATCAGCAATGACATAACTACAAAATATGTGCAACAAAATGATAAAAAACGCGTTTACCAATGACGTAGGCGGACTGAGGCAAGTGAAGAACCGATTATGAAATGTAAAAAACACCGAAATTTTGAACCAAAATGTCTTCAAAATGACATATTTTACTTTCTTATCGCATCAGAGTCTTGGGTTGAGTACACACCCACAATCGTGGCTGATGCAACCCGTTACGGAAGTTAGTCAGCCAGTCAGAGAGATTATCGAAATGTTAATCTAATGAACGCATTTATTCGGACTTTGATTACTCTCTGGGATTATCCGAAAATTTATGGTTTCGTTATTTAATTAACTGCTTTGCTAATTGAACGAAGTCCAAGGTATTATGAACCTGACATATCCGTTATCTGTTTATATGTATATGTAGAAATGCGTATTTATGGCCATCATTTGGTCGGCGTTAAGTCAGAGGGGACTAAGTAGCAAAAAAATAGATAATGACACCATTGTATCAAGAATTTCGTCAGCTACATTTACCCTTTGTCATATTTGGCAAATGATTCAACAGCCAAAAGGGGTGTCCCGTAAGGTTTTGCACCGTCGGGGTTAACTTCAATCGGATGACAGTTCGACAGTAAGCATGCATAACGGCATATACGCGATGATCGATTCTCTTCATCGATTTTCTCTTTGCATTGCTACAGCTAAGCGAAACAATTTTCTAGAATTTGTTCAATGCAGAGTTGTAGCAACCGGTGGAAACTAACGATTTTAAATTGGCTCACTACTTGACTAGCCTATTGGTCGCAAACAAATCGATTAACGTACCCCATTCTAGTTGAAATTCTAGTACTACAAATGCTTGTTTTGATTCGCTATGAAATTTTGACAGATGAAATGAGGGATTCGAGGATTTTCCTATGTTTCGAGGGGTGCATCGATTAGCTTGGGACCAAAGAGGGTATCAGAGCTGAGCCATAAAGTTGAGCACGTTTCTAGGTTTCTGGTCTTAAAGTTACCTCTATGGTCGTTCGTCCATAAACAAAAAACAGATGGTATAATCATAGAGGTAACTCTAAGACTAGAAGGTCCTTAAGAAACGTGTTCAACTTTTTGGCTCAGCTCTGGTACTCTCTTCGGTCCCAAGCTAATTGATTCACCCCTCGAAACATAGAAAAATCCACTAACCCCTCATTTTATCTGTCAAACTTGCATAGCGAATCAAAACAAACATTAAGTAGTACTAGAATTTCAACTGGAATGGGGTACGTTAATCGTTTGCTTGGGACCAATAGGCTAGTCAAGTAGTGAGCCAATATAAAATCGTTAGTTTCGTATTGATTGTTGGTATAATCGCATTTTGAGAAGTTATCCTGCCACACACAATATTAACAAAACAGAAAATCGACGAAGAAAATCGATCATCGCGTTCACGCCCTTATGCATGCTCACAGTCGAGTTTTCGTGCAACACGAGATCATTCTTGAACGATTATCTTCATCGGTTTTCTCTTTCGCGAAAATCAAGCTGAACATTGCATTAGGTCCTAAGTAGCATTGATCGATTCTCTTTGTCGACTTTCTCTTTCGTTAATAACTTGAGCACATAACTGTTTCTTGTTGTATTTATAGTATTAGATGCTAGATAACAATTTATTTTATCGATCTGTGTGCAGAAAAACACCTGGGAATGTTTTTAATTGGCCGTGGGGATTCAAAGAGAAAGTCGACGAAGAGAATCTACCAATGTTACTTAGGACCTAATGCAATATTCAGCTTGACACGAATTTCCCATTGAGTGTGTTGTTTCAGGCGCAAGCTAGTAACATATTCTGTCGAACTGTGCTGCGAGCTTAGCGAGAAATTCGTTCATGTTGCCGTGGTAAACCAAAGAGAAAGTCGATGGAATAGCCTCTGTTCGATTGAGGCTATTCGGTCGATGAAACAAGGTAGGCACCAGGATTCTGCATTTTCGAAACAAAGGAAAGAAAATGGACTCTCCGCAGAATCGCTTCATTTCGAGCCATAACATTTTCGTGAACATTTCTCTTTTAAAACATGACTGGACTATCACTTGTTTCGTTCGTCAAGTGCTTCAGTTCATTTCATTTGAAGCAACGACTTGTTTCAATTGACGCAATGAATGACTCGAAAACTGCTTCCTTCGTTTTTCCACTTTCACTTCAATGAGTGCGGAGCTCATTCGACTTGTCGACCTGACGACGCAGGCATCAAAATATAGTATAAGGATAGTATTCGCACAATATCGATTGCCGATAGTGATGGCATCCGGATTATTTCTAGTAATAATATATTAATTTATATTAAACGAAAATTAAATTAACGAGGCCATTCTGAAGTCCAACATGATGGCCATCAAGTTTCATAAAACGTGTCAAATACCCTACAATAGGGTATTTTCGGAACGGGAACAACGCGTAGATGCCAAAAAACGATATCCGACGCAATGTTTAAATCCAAGATGGTGGCCATCATGATTCAGAGAGTGTCAGCTATCCTACAATACGGGTATTTTCGGAACGGGGACGACGCGTAGATGCCGAGAATCGATATTCGACGCCATTTTGGAATCCAAGATGGTGGCCATCAAATTTCATAAAACGTGTCAAATACCCTCAGATATGAGTATTTTCGGAACGGAGACAACGCGTGGGTGCCGGAAAATGGAATTCCAATATGGCGGCCATAGGGTTTCAGAAAAAGTGTCAAATACCCTACAATGTGGTTATTTTCTGAACAGGGACAACGCGAGGGGGGGCGACACATCTAAATCTCATTTCTAGATGCTCAACAAATCTCATACTAGCGAATCGATCTTCGAAAAATCTTCTTTGATTTCTCGCATCTACTTGCATCTTGCATAATCTTTTTGCAGGAAATCTTCAGAATCGTCATCAATCTTCTTTCTATCCACTCAGCGTGCGCGCAGCTAACCACAGCAAAACACAAATTTTCCTTCATCGTAGATAGAGTCGTCTCCCTCGGCACAACGCGTAGATGCCGAAAATCGTTATCAGATACCACTTTGGAATCCAATATGACGGCCATCAGAGTTCAGAAAGTTTCAAATACCCTACAATGTGGGTATTTTCGGAATGGGGATAACATGTGGATGCCAAAAATCGATATTCGATGCCATTTTCGAATCCAATATGGCGGCCATTGGGTTTCAGAAAAAGTGTAAAATACCCAAAGATCTGGGTATTTTCGGAACGAGGACGACGCGTAGATACTGAAAATCGATATTCGATGCCATTTGTAGGCTATTTGACACTTCTTCTGAAATCGGAAGCCACCATCTTGAATTTAAAGATGGCGTCGGACATCGATTTCTGGCTTGTAGATGTCAGCCCGATTCCAAAAAACCCACATTGATCGGTATTTGACAGTATTTCACAGTTTTCCTGAACCAAAGCCACCATCTTGGATTTAAAGACAGTGTGACATCAATTTTCGGCATCTACGTCTCATCCCTATTTTGAAAATAACCATATTTTAGGATATTTAACACTTTTCCGAAAATCGGAAGCCACCATCTTGGATTACAAAATGGCATCGGATATCGATTTCCGGCTTCTAGACGTTACCCGCCATCATGGATTTCAAAATGGCAACCCGATTCCAAAAATACCCATCAGCATTTCCCATTTTTTCTGAAATAGGAAGCCATGGTGACGGCTTGGATTTCAAAATGATGTCGCATATTAATTTTTGATCTCTAGACGTCACCCCGATTCAAAAATACCCATATTGACGAATTTAGATCGAACAGCTCCGCTTTCAATGCAAAAGTATATTCATTTGACAATGAAAGAAGAAATGAACACGAGTCAAGCCGAAACAAACAGCATGGAAACTGATCGAATGTGGTTCTGTTGATGTTGACGGGGATCTGCTCGAAGAGAAGACAGAATGACTTTCAATTGAAAGTGATGGTTGACAGCTTCATCGTCGCTTGACGATTTTCGATTCAAAGTGACTTTGAGGGGCCCTGGTAACGCGTAAACGACACACGGAAGTTCTATTCTATTTTTGATTTAAAGTATGAACAAATATCAGCTTGTATGAAAGTGGTGAAAGCAAGGTTGCAAAGACTCATTTCAGCTAAAATAATGTTTTTCGGAATAATAAAACCAAAAGATGGTATGATGGCATGTTTTACTGGTGAGGTTACAAAGTATGCGTTGGAAACATAAAACCTGTAAATTTTGCTTTCTATGAGTCACAATCAGCGATTTGCTGATCGCTGAGTGAGTGAGTGAGTGAGTGAGTGAGTGAGTTTGTGAAAAATCGCTGACTGTGACTCTCATGAGAGATGAACTAGCCTAAGGCTAAAAATCTATTTAATAAAGAATTAAAAAAAAAAAAATGTGACTCTCATGAAGTGAAATAAACAGGTTTAATATGTCAAACACATTCTTTGCAACCTCTTCTTGTATCCTACCAATTAAAAATTTGATCATGGCATCTAATTATTTCATAATTTAGAAACACATTGTTTTAGCTGAAATGAGTCTTTGCAACCTTGGGTGAAAGTGGTGAAAGTGGATCGGTTTAGAATGACTCACTTCATCGTTTTTTTTACAAAATAACGCAGCGCTCAATCAAAAAAAACTCTTCCTAGCAAAATTAAAGAACTAAATTTGCTATCTCTAGCAAATTTTTACAAGATTGACTTATTGTTTATATTTTCTGAAAAACATTTTCTAAGTTCAATTTTAGGACCACAATCATAGTGGTCGCTAACTTTGCTCATCAATTACACAAGTATTTCGTATGAAAGGTCATATTTCACTCCCGTAGATCGTTTCAAAATATTGTGCAGGCCTTGATTTCCCTGATCTTCATCAGGACTTCCCTGATTTCCAAGAATTGAAATGAAAGGACTTCCCTGAACTTCGGTAGAACTTCCCTGAACTTTGGTAGAACTTCTCTGAACTACGGCAGGACTTTGCTGAACTTCAGCAGGACTTCCCTGAACTTTGGTAGAACTTCTCTGAACTTCAGCAGGACTTCGCTGAACTTCAGCAGGACTTCCCTGAACTTTGGTAGAACTTCTCTAAAGTTCGGCAGGAGTTCTCTGAATATTGGTAGGACTTCCCTATAGTTCAGAAAAACTTCCCTGAACATCGGCAGAACTTCCCTGATCGTTTCAAAATATTGTGCAGGGCTTGATTTCCCTGATCTTCATCAGGACTTCCCTGATTTCCAAGAATTGAAATGAAAGGACTTCCCTGAACTTCGGCAGAACTTCCCTGAATTTCGGCAGAACATCTCTGAATTTCCGCAGAACTTCCTTGAACTTCGGAAGGACTTTCCTGAACTTCGGTAGGACTTTCGGCAGGACTTCCCTGAACTTCATCAGGACTTCGCTGAAGTTCGGCAGGCCTTCCCTGAACTACGGCAAGACTTCCCTGAGCATTAGTAGGACTACCCTGAACTTGGAATCTATCTATTAGAATTATTATGATTATACAATAATATTGTGTTTACGAATATGTTCAAAATTTCAATACTTTCCATTTTTCTAATTTGCAATGCTTGTTGGTCTTGGTGCATTTCAAATTTGGGTGTGGTTTGAACGGGTGTGTATCAACGGAAATGCATTAACTTTCGCCTTAAGGACTTCAAAAGTGCTGGAACTAAAGCGTGCGTGCCAGCTGTGGATCATTTTCATGACAAAAGTGACTGGTAATTAAAGGTAAAGGGGGAGAGAGTTGTATTAAAGTATGCTTAGTTGAAGGCATTTATGTAGTATATCTGGAATATACTGATATCAAACCATGATGCAAGCTTTCAATCGCTATGACCATTTTTAAAAGTGACAGTTACACAAGTAACAATTTTGGTTAAAGAGGGTTTTGTAGACCACGATTCATACTTGTAGAATGCTGTAAAACCTCTATAAAACTTGCAATGTTACTTGGGTATTCTGAATCCCATTGTATCGTATAAAATGTCCACTTTAAGTCTGATATTGACGTTAAGCATCTCCAACTATGTATCATTCAAGATTGTTAAACTTGTTGTTATTGTGGTAGCCTTAAGATCCATGAGCTACCCTGATAATCTACACAGCAAAAAAATAATTTTGATATCACATCAAAGTGGATGCACTACAATCATGTCGAAAATTTCATGTAATTTTTATGACCACATAAATAAACAAATGCAGTAAAAGCAGCGTAATGTCAGTTCATGCATTGTATTAATGATAATTTTGTCCTTTTTAGCAAGTAATATTACACCATATTTTCGACATGATTATAGTGCATCCACTTTGACGTGATATCAAAATTATTTTTTTGCTGTGTAGACATATCTACAAAATGTGTCTGTACTTCTAAACCTTGATCACCTAGAAAATTTGCGTTCATGATGAAGTTCCTTTGGAAGTAATGACCATCCGGATGCTCAAATCATATCATGTCGGAATTTTCTCACAAGGCAGCGGTAGTGTGATGTTTCACGACAAATCAACTTGATATTCAACGCTCGAGCCACGTGAACGTAGATAAGCGCTGATCGAAATTAGGGTGCGTCACGTTACATATAAACTTCCTGATTCTGGTGCTCCTCGAAATCCCGATCATCGTGACTGCTGCAGTGGAGCCTTCCACGCCAAATCGCGAAAAAATAAACGCTTTTCAGATTTTGCGTCTTAGAATTTTATGAAACTTCGCGTGCAATAGTAATTGTTCGCTAGTGACAAATTAACCAGCCATTTCAACTCTCGCATGGTGAAATCTGTTCCAGAAGATTTAGAGCGGCTACGGCACTTTATATGGATCTCAGTTTACGTATGTAGGATTGATCTTTAAAGACCATCAATAAAATATGAACGCAGCGAAAGCTTTCCTTCTAAATCCTTAAAAAAAACTGAGTAACCTATGATTTATTGGGCATCATTAGAAACAGATGCCACCCGTGGTTTACAGGCATACCACGCCAGTAGGCAACCAAATCGATCACTCAAGCAAAATGCCGTAGTAAGAACCCGTGCTCGAAAGCTGTATGACAACCTGCTGACCAAATCCGGTGGGTGCAGACTTATGGATGATGAAACCTATGTAAAGGCCGAGTTCGGACAGCTTCCAGGATTAACATTTTACAAGGTGAAGACTCGAGAAGGTGTCCTTGGAAGATTCAAATTTGTGTTTGCGGATTAATTCGTACGCAAATATTTGATCTGGCAGAGAATTTGTAGCTGCGGCCAGAAGACAAAGGTTTTCGTCATTGAGCAAATGATGAACTCGGAGGTTTACAAAACGTGACATTTTGGTCGGATCTTGCGAGTTGTCACTACAGCCGGGAAGTACAACAATGGTACAATGAAAATGGAGTCCAGTTTGTTCCGGAAACCCTCAATCCACCCAATTGTCTCCAGTTCAATTACATTACAATTACATCTTCTTCTTGATGGAGCCCATTAACGCCCACACAGTGGAAACGGACATGGAATCAGCGCATTTCTTTCATTTTGCCCGCATTTGCTGGATGTCCTTGACTGCCCCGCCGCTTCGTCGAGGTTGTTGCTTTGAAATTGCCCAGTATTTTTCGATTGGTCGAAATTCCGGGCAATTCGGAGGATTCATTAGCTTGAGGACAAAATCGATATTGTTGGCAGTATACCACTCCAGAACCATCTTGGAGTAGTGCCAGCTGGCCAAATCGTTCCGTCCAATCTCGCTCACCAGCTGCATGGCGAAGCTGCTTGAACGCATCATAAATCGACGACTGATCACCGAGCTAGAGTCGAGCGGGCGACTCGACAAACGACAGCACGCTTTCCGTGCCGGGCGATGCACCGACACGTACTTTTCCGAGCTCGAGAAAACGCTTCCAAGCACAGACGAGCACTGTCTGATAGCATCCCTGGACCTGTCGAAGGCTTACGACACCACTTGGCGGCGCGGCATAATCCGCACTCTGAGGTCATGGAGAATACGTGGTCGGATGCTGAACATGATGAAAAGCTTCCTCTCGGAGCGAACGATCCAGGTATCCGTTGGGGGGCATATGTCTCGCCAGTATCCGTTGGAAAACGGAGTTCCGCAGGGCTCTGTCCTGTCAGTAACGCTGTTCCTCATCGCGATGCAGCCCATCTTCCGAGTAGTGCCCAACGGAGTCTTCATTCTTTTGTACGCGGACGATATCGCGGACGATGCGAGGTGCTAAAACTGATGGCTTACACCGAAAACTACAGGCCGCCGTCAAAGCCATCAACAAATGGACGAAAAGCGTTGGTTACACTGTGTCGGCAACAAAGTCACATGTCTTCTACTGCAGTCCGAACGCACGACGGGATCCCGTGCGGGATATTTCTATCGAGGGAACTCCCGTGCCAAAGACCAACCGGCTGAGGATTTTAGGTGTAACCATGGACCGAACGTTATCCTTCAAACCTCACTGCAATATGGTTAAGAAAGCATGCGAATCTCGGTTACGGATTTTACAGATCATCGGTGCAAAACTTCCACGTGGCAATCGGACTTCTCTGCTGCAAGTTGGGTCAGTCATAGTTACTGTGAAGCTGCTCTACGGGATTGGACTTGTTAGTCGAGGAGGGCCAGCAACCTTGCAGACTCTCGCTCCTGCCTACAACAAAATGGTTCGCTTCGCTTCCGGAGCATTCGTGACGAGCCCGATTAACTCGGTGATGGCCGAAGCTGGGACTCTACCCTTCGAACTGCTAGCAGCACAGACCACAGTACGCATTGCCATCCGAATGCTCACAAAGAATCCAAACAGCAGCACCCTACCTCTGATTACACGCGCTTCAAATCGCCTCCAAGAATTAACCGGTTCAACACTTCCTGCTGTCGGTTCACTCGTGAGGCAGAGCAATCGCTTGTGGCACGCACGAAAACCGACGATAGTGTGGGATGTGAAAAGAAGCATACGCGCTGGAGACCCACCGGAGAAAGTTCGTCCAGTTGTTCGACAATTACTGGAGACCCGCTTCCATAGTTCAACCATCGTCTACACGGACGGCTCCAAGTGTGAAGACACGGTAGGAGCTGCATTCTTCTACGAAGGGTTATCTAGGACCTACAGTCTTCCGAACGAATGTAGTGTTTTCTCTGCGGAGGCCTACGCTATTAAAATGGCCGCCACCATCCCTAATTTTCAAAATGAGTTGGTTATTCTCACGGACTCCGCAAGCTTCCTACTGGCTTCCCTAATAAACAAATACCATAAACGAACTGTATCCCAGATGGGTAAACTATCCCACAAATGGTTTGGATGATACCCCGAACACGTCGTTAAGCTCTCTTTTATGGTTATTTTTATTAGGGTTTGGAGGCTGGAACTTCCTGGCACCCTTGGGTGCAGGAAGTAGAGAGAATCGTGCAAAGCAAAATCATCCGTTTCTGCTGGATCCCTGGACACGCCGGCATCAGGGGAAACTCTGAAGCTGACAGACTAGCCAATGAGGCTAGAAGACAACCAGCCATCGACGTACCGATTCCAAGCGAGGATGCGATCAAAGCGGTGAAACATGCGATACGTGGTCAGTGGAATAGGCAGTGGTTTAGCACAACAGAATCGAAGCTGAGAGAGGTGAAATTCGACACGCACAGATGGACAGAACGAGGAAGTTCAGCCGACCAGCGTATGCTTACACGTCTGAGAATCGGCCATACGCGACTAACCCACACGTTTCTTCTGAAGAAGGAAGCCCCACCGGTGTGTGAATGTTGTGGCACGGTGTTGGATGTAAAGCACATCATTCTTGAGTGCAGGAAATACGACGAAGAGAGAAGGAAAAATGACATCAGCACCAGTCTACGTGAAGC